>NC_059426.1:18827969-19147969 GCF_021028975.2 Sphaerodactylus townsendi | reverse complement strand
AACAGCGGCATTGTGCCGCTGGGGGGTTGCGAGGCCGTCGCTGCTGCGATGCAGTGGCGGCGGCTGTGCGAACCCCTCCCCAGGGACGCTGTTTTTAGCGTCACTGGGTCGCTGTATTCCGCCTGTGCGGAAACAGCCTTTGTTAAGAAATCCGGGTTGTTCCGCTGTTTGTATGTGCTCTCTGCCTACATCCTCCTTTCTCTTAAATTAGTTTCTTTCTCACTTTCATGGTTTAGAATTACGCCCACATCTGTGCCAGCAGTACTTTAAGCAAATCAGGAATGCCCTCATAATACAAGTTTGAAGTGGGTGGCAAATCTTGGTAATGAGGCAACCTGGGTAAAACGAGTGCCAATGTAACACTGCGTTATGGTTAACACAACAGTTTGGGGAAAGATGAAAGGAGAGAATTTGCACCAGGGAGAGAATGGGAGGGAAAACATTGCCTACCTTGTATCTTCACCAGGTGATTACAGCTGAATAACCAGCTGAGTTATGCCCTTCTAAGTCCATTTGAAGTCAGTGAACTTGGTGGTGGGGACGTACCATCTAGTTGCAGCTGGCTTATAGTGATTCCTGAGTCAGTGACTGATTTATGATGGGCACAGATACACGTGGTCCTTGCATGATTTACGGTGGACACTAATAATTATGGTCCTTGCATGATTTATGATCGATACCCATAATTATGGTCCTTGCATGATTTATGATCGATACCCATAATTATGGTCCTTGAATGATTTATGATGGTCACCCATAAACTTGGTCCTTGAATGATTTCAGCAAACAGTATGGACAAGGATCCAAAGTATAAGGGGTATTTTTCACACTTCCCCGAATCCTGTTAACATCCATCATGGTAGGTGGACCAAAATATTCTACAAATGGATGAGACATCGTGTGAGACATTTGTTTCAATTGTGTATCACAACTAGTTCTCTCTTCCTGAAACCATGTTGTGAAGCAACTCAGTAGGATTTTCAAGGCAAGAGATGAGCGGAGGTGGTTTTGCCATTGCCTGCCTCTGGTGACAACCCAACCTGGTGGTCTCCCATCCAAGTATTAACCAGGGCCAATCCTGCTTAGTTTCCAAGGTCAGACAAGGTCAAGCTAGCCTAGGCCATCCAGCTCAGTTGATGGACTTAAAAGGATATAATTTTGGTTAAAATTGCACAATAAAATGGCCCTTGCATTTGCAAGTTATGGTAGGAATGGATGGTTTAATGTTGGACACTTTGTCAGTTTTCTGGTATTTTGGAATACAAGAAAACAGACTTTGGAATCCAGAGACGTGTGTGGCAGTCCATTTTATTTGGTATGAAAAGGCTTTTAATAGATTCCTATTTGCAGATATTGCCGGCAGGTTCTGTGTGAGACAGTGAGGACGTCAAAACTGACGCCAATTGCTGCACAACTTCAGGAGCTGGAGGGCAAGGTTGACCAACACATTATTCCAAAGGAGGTAAGCGAGGAAGCTGGCGCTCATATTCTCTACTTCTGATTGGTAGATGCTTGCCTTTTATACACTACTACGAAATCTAGAGAGATAGTGGGGAGAATTTGGAGCTTTGAGAGCCAGCATGGTGTAGTGTAGTGGTGAAGAGCAGGTGCACTCTAATCTGGAGAACCGGGTTTGATTCCACTTGAGCTGTGTAAGCTTATCCGGTGAACTAGATTAGCTTGTGCCTTCCAACGCATGCCAGCTGGGTGACCTTGGGCTAGTCACAGTTCTTCAGAGCTCTGTCAGCCCCACGTACCGTATATACTCGTGTATAAGTCGACCCGCGTATAAGTCGAGGCACCTAATTTTACCACAAAAAACTGGGAAAACTTATTGACTCGCGTATAAGAGAATTCGAATTGGTGAAATGCGAAAAGCATCGAATTGAGGGCATCAATGTAGGTTAAAATGTTTTTTTGAATATTTATTTCAAAGAAAAAGTAAACTGGCTCTGTAAGTGGAAAAGAGGGTCAACAAGAACAATATGGTATCAACAATAACTTTAAAAGTACAAAAACCTTAGCTCAACTGGCAGCCAAGCTAAAACACAAGAGTTAAAATCCTCCAAAACTGGATTCATCTCATCATCATGCTGTATGTCCAAATGTAATCCAACTTAGATTTTTTTTTTTAAGGAGGGATATTATCAGAAATGAAAATCTACTAATAGCTTCCATTTATGTAAACAATGGGGGGATGGGGCATCCCCTTTGAGGGTCAATAACTTTGGATCCCCTGACCCAAACTTCACCAAACCTGGCTGGTATCATAAAAGAGACTCTCCTGATGAGACCAGCCAGGTTTAATGAAAATAGTTCAGAATCCCAAAGTTATGGACCCTCAAAAGGGTAGTCCCATCTACTAATATCTCCCATTGAAAACAATGGGGAACGGGGGCACCTCCTTTGGGGTCCATAACTTTGGACCCCCTGAACCAAACTTTACCAAACTTGGCTGGTATTATCAGGAGAGTCTTCTGAGGGTACCCTGAAATTATGGTGCATCTAGCATAAAAACTGCACCCCCTGCTGGCCGGCAAAGTAAAAACACACAAAAAAAATTTAATGACCCGCATATAAATCGAGGGGAGCTTTTTCAGCATTAAAAATGTGCTGAAAAATTCGACTTATACATGAGTATATACGGTACCTCACAGGGTGTTTGTTGTGAGGGAAGAAGGGAAAGGAATTTGTAAGCCCCTTTGAGTCTCCTTACAGGAGAGAAAGGGGGGATATAAATCCAACCCACCTCCGTCTTCTTTTAAACTCACACAGCAGAACATAAATAACTCTTTTTGGTATACAGTTATCCATTCCACATTCCTAAGGTCACCCCCCACTATCTGAAAATCCACATAAATCCACAAAGAAGAAGTCTGATTTTTATTTCATTTTAACTCTTAAAAAGAAACTGTATATATTTATGGTATTAAAAGATAGAATATGTTGAAATTATGCAATATTATGCATATATTCTGTGCATTTCCCCGTTTCTAAACTTGTTGGTGTTATCTGCTGGCCTCCGAGTGTTGTCTGTGGCTTTCGCAAAACTCCCTAAAACTTCCCATTTAATTTCTTATGTCGACTTGCAATATATCAAAACCATGATGGGGGAAAGGATAACTGTAAATGCTGTTGTAGCAAAAAAGGGAATATAGATCAGAGATTTATTTTTTTTAACTATTGTATCATTCTCAAGTCAGGAGTAGAGTTTTGATGAAAGGTGTCACACCCATTTTCCAAAATCCTTCTTTACACCATCTTTCGGTATTAACGATAAATAGAATAGTGTTTGGTGTGTTTCCAGCTCAGGCTGAAAACTGGTTGGTGATAGAGCATGGAAATATATTATGCACACCGACATGATGAATAACAAAGGATTCAGTTATTGGGGTGCTGTGTGGTTTCCGGGCTGTATGGCCGTGTTCTAGCAGCATACAGCCCGGAAACCACACAGCACCCCAGTGATTCCGGCCGTGAAAGCCTTCGACAATAGATTCAGTTATTCTGTACGCATATAGATTAAATTACATATCTGCTATGCACCGTTAGTGAGATTGCCTTTGTAAAGTGTGGCCCATCTATGGTGGCTTCTGATTTGTTTCCAGGCACCATTCAAGGTGCTGGGGCTCACCTTTATATAGTCCGAGACCAGCATAGCTGATGGACTACTTCGTCTCTATCTATCCCGGTGGTTCTCAACCTGTGGGTCGGGACCCCTTTGGGGGTCGAACGACCCTTTCACAGGGGTCGCCTAAGACTCTCTGCATCAATGTTCTCCATTTGTAAAATGGATAAATGTTAGGGTTGGGGGTCACCACAACATGAGGAACTGTATTACAGGGTCGCGGCATCAGGAAGGTTGAGAACCACTGATCTTTCCCCTTCTGCTTATGCAGAATGTTGCACTTTCAATCCACTTTCATAATTGTTTGCTAGTGAATTTTGCTATTCTGCACAGCTGCAAAGTGCATTGAAAGTGCATTATTCTACTTTGATTGTTGGTTGCTTGTTGCTGCAATTTAAATTGCAATAAGAACTTGCATGAATGTAACAAATTGTACATTATTGAGTTTTTGTGTGTGTATGTATATATATGTGTGTGTGTGTGTGTGTATGTGTATATATATGTATAGACTGTAAGATGGTAAAGATTAGAATGTTTCTTTTTTGAGTTTAGAGATATGTAAACCTAGCTGGAATTTCTTCCTTCCTTCCTTCCTTCCTTCCTTCCTTCCTTCCTTCCTTCCTTCCTTCCTTCCTTCCTTCCTTCCTTCCTTCCTTCCTTCCTTCCTTCCTTCCTTCCTTCCCTCCCTCCCTCCCTCCCTCCCTCCCTCCCTCCCTCCCTCCCTCTCTCTTTTCTCTTGCGATCTCTTGCTTAATTGCTTATAAATGATTGTATTATGAATTGTATGATAATGAACTACCAATAAACTTAAAAAAAGAAAAGAAAGTGCATTATTCTACATGTGCGGAAGGGGCCTCAAATCCAGCGACAAAGGGCATTGAAAGTGCATTATTCTGCATGTGCAGAAAGGGCTTCTGTCTACCATAGTTGTTGTCCAAGGCCCAGCTTTGGGGTCAGGCAGGTACCAACCAACGGGAGGGCCTTCTTAGCTGTGGCGTCAAAACCAGGGAACTCCCTCCCCAGGGATAGTCATCTTTCCCCTTTTGACACTGTCTTCTACCAGCAGATGAAGACTTTCTGTTTGGTCTGGTGTTTTCTCATGATCTCTCCTTCCTGTCCCATGTTTTAATTGCTGTTTATCTGCTTCTGATATGTATTTAGTTCTGGATTTAATTGTTTTTATTTTTTTATACTGTTTTGTTTTCAAGGTTAGCTGCCTTGGTGGCCTTGATTGGGCAGAAAGGCAGCATACAAATGGCTGTGAATATAATCTGAAGCCAAGAATGGACCTGTAGTGTCATGCAGGTTCCTGTGCCAATATTGTGTCATTTGGATGGGCTGAAATGACCTGTTTTTAATTTTGTTTCAGACTCTGGTGCTGTACGCTCTCGGAGTGGTGTTGCAAGACAGCTCAGCCTGGCCGCTGCCCTACAAGTATGAAACCGCAACAACTTTGTCATAGGTTTTCACGATATTTTTCCCCTTGCTGTTTTGGAATGGTAACGTTGGTCTATCTCATGATACGGACCTTGGTAGACTGCACCACTTTAGACCAGATTATGTGTCTGAATGTTCTTCTCTGTAAAGTCAAGAGCAAAAATGAAAAGTAACATGTCTGTCTGTCTGTCTGTCTGTCTGTCTGTCTGTCTGTCTGTCTGTCTGTCTGTCTGTCTGTCTGTCTGTCTGTCTGTCTGTCTATCATCTATCTATCTATCTATCTATCTATCTATCTATCTATCTATCTATCTATCTATCTATCTATCTATCTATCTATCTATCTATCTATCTATCTATCTATCTATCTATCTATCTATCTATCTATCTATCTATCTATCTATCTATCTATCTATCTATCTATCTATCTATCTATCTATCTATCTATCTATTATTAGTTTTATATACTGCCCTCCCCCTGAGGGCTCAGGGTGGTTCACAACAGGTTAAAACATACATTAAAACATAATTTAAATACCAATTACATAAAAACAGAACCCATTTAAAAATGTGGATGGCGTCTGGCTACCCCCCTCCCCCCCTTGTGCCCACGGGAGGCCAGATGACATGGTAGATTTTTAACCAGGCTGGCCAAATGCCTGGCGGAACAGGTCCGTCTTGCAGGCCCTGCGGAAACTCTGTAAGTCCCACAGGGCCCTGATCTCCCTAGGGAGCCTGTTCCACCAGGTAGGGGCCAGGGCTGAAAAGGCCCTGCCCCTCGTCGAGGCCAGCCTGATCATTTTTGGGCCAGGGATCACGAATAGGTCCTCCTCCGAGGAGTGGAGGGGCCTACTGGGACAATACTAAGGCCTTTTCCGCACATGCAGAATAATGCACTTTCAATCCACTTTCAATCCACTTTGCAGCTGTGCAGAATCGCAAAGTCCACTTGTAAACAGTTGTGAAAGTGGATTGAAAGTGCATTATTCTGCGTGTGCGGAAGGGGCCTAAGAGAAATCTTTTTTCACTAATCAGGAAATTTTCCACAGGCGGGAGGTTTTTGAAGTGGAGGATAGTTAAAGATGTGATGGCCACCATTTTGTGTTCTGAAATGGTACCGTCCAAGAACATAGCTCTGAAAATGCAGTTCAACTCCCAGTCAATACAATACAACTACCTTTATTAGGCATATTAAAATAGGCTCCAGAGCGTTGCAGACATTTCTGAAGTGCTCCCAGTGTTTACCTGATGAGAAAGGGTCATCAGACATGGGTGAAATGATTAAGATTGAGAATCTGTTAAGATTTAGAGGCACATTTGCTTTCAAAGCCAGGTGAGTGAAAATGACTGAAAATGTGATCTCCCAAAATGCTTTCTGATGTAGTGGCATAGGAGATTAGGAGTGGCATAGGAGGTTAAGAGCTCGTGTATCTAATCTGGAGGAACCGGGTTTGATTCCCAGCATTGCCGCCTGAGCTGTGGAGGCTTATCTGGGGAATTCAGATTAGCCTGTACACTCCCACACACGCCAGCTGGGTGACCTTGGGCTAGTCACGGCTTCTCGGAGCTCTTTCAGCCCCACCTACCTCACAGGGTGTTTGTAGTGAGGAGGGAAGGGCAAGGAGATTGTAAGCCCCTTTGAGTCTCCTGCAGGAGAGAAAGGGGGGATAGAAATCCAAACTCTTCTTCTTCTTCTTCTTCTTCTTCTTCTTCTTCTTCTTCTTCTTCTTCTTCTTCTTCTTCTTCTTCTTCTTCTTCTTCTTCTTCTTCTTCTTCTTCTTCTTCTTCTTCTTCTTCTTCTTCTTCTTCTTCTTCTTCTTCTTCTCAATACTTTCCTTTTCTAACGATTTGGGATCTTACACAGTAAATGCTGCAAATAGCTATTTATAAATGTTTTGAGGTCAGCTGGGAGAATGAAATATTGACATCTCGGTTCATATCACCGTAGTTTGGAGGAGGAAAAGGCAGTCAATGTGGATTGTTTTTGAAGGAAATGGAGGTGCCGGCTCATTATTTCCAGAAGTGAACTAGTTTTTAAAAGGGCTGATTTCAAAACGTGGAATTCCACAGCAAGACAGAAAATGCTGTAGCTTGCTTTAGCCTCCAGATGGCAACTCTTCACGTAGTTTAGGGTTGGGGGAGGATGGGACTGAACCGGGTCACTGATTTAATTCAGAGAGGAAAGACAGTAGGCGCAATTGAATAAAAAATTCTCTACAGCCCCTGCTCTGTCTCATGCAGCTGTAGCTGCAGTGTTGGAACGACGAATTAAAGAAGAAACTGAGAGGTCTGATTGTGTGGGGGAAGAAAGCATGTGTGGGGGAAGAATTTTGGTATCTCTGGCAACAGCGGAGGCAGAAGTAAAATGGCAGAGCCTGTGTCAGTTTTAAAAATGGCCCCCATGACCTCCTTTTTCAGTGAAGGCTCAGAACCAACACATTATTTGATAAGAAGAAGAAGAAGAGTTTGGATTTATATCCCCCCCTTTCTCTCCTGCAGGAGACTCAAAGGGGCTGACAATCTCCTTGCCCTCCCCCCTCACAACAAACACCCTGTGAGGTAGGTGGGGCTGAGAGAGCTCAGAAGAACTGTGACTAGCCCAAGGTCACCCAGCTGGCGTGTGTGGGAGTGCACAGGCTAATCTGAATTCCCCAGATAAGCCTCCACAGCTCAGGCGGCAGAGCTGGGAATCAAACCCGGTTCCTCCAGATTAGATACACGAGCTCTTAACCTCCTACGCCTCTGCTGCTCCTGAAGTACGTTTCCTTCACGGCTCTGTATCAGTTGGGTCTGGGGCCCCCACCATGTAACTCTCTAATGTATGATATGGACTTTTCTAAATTCCAGCCTGTGTGGAGTACCTGAATGGGAACAGAACTGAGTCCCCAGTGGAGAAGAGGTTTCTGCCTTTCCCCTGTGTTTTTCAGGGATTATAGGGGCTGCTAGGGGAAAGATCCAGTTCTGTGATCTTGTGTGATCCAACCTGATAAGTCTCGTAGGGAAAAACTAAGCCGGGCTGTGGTGCTGGCGTCTCATGTCTGTGAAATGAAAAGACATCTGTGTCGGGGGAAGAAGAGCTTGAGAATATGTGAACTTTAAAGGAAAGGCCTTAAATAGAGAAAAAACGTGGGCATTCTTGCTGTGAGAGTTTGTTCTGTAGAGCAGTGAACGCCAGAGAGAAGCTTGGAAATTTCTTACATAGATGGCAACTCTTAGTGTATAAGGATGTATACAGCCATACGATACCCAAGACTTTTGTTTGTTTTGTTCATTTATTTGGTTGGATTTGTTATGCTGCCCTCTCCCAGCTAGAGCCCAGCTTATTACTTAATTACTCATTACTTAATGATACTCCTTGGAAGACGAGGCAGCAATTTCCACCTATTCCCCCTTGAGATCCTGCCTTTACTCTAAATGGTGTCCCTGTGTCTGCTGATGTCTTCCCCCTTCCCCAGAAAAGAATTTGGCGGGGAGAGGCAGAGGTGGGATCCAGCAGGTTCTCACAGGTTCCCGAGAGTAGGTTACTAATTATTTGTGTGTGCCGAGAGGGGGTTACTAATTGGTGATTTTGCCACGTGATTTTTGCCTTAGTTACGCCCCTCCTCTCAGCAGTAGCGCGCAGAACTTGAAGCAGTCTAGCAGGAGGTGCACCGGCGTGCGTGGCAGCCTGCGCCTGCGTGCATTCGTTTCCCGCCCAAGGACTGGCGCAGCAGCTGTGTCCTTGCCACAGCCCCGCCCAGGAATGCCCCGCCCCCGGAATGCCCGGCCACGCCCCCGTTGTGCCCCGCCCAGCCCCATTGGCGCTACGCCAGTTTGAATCCCACCACCATGGGAACCTGTTACTAAAAATTTTGGATCCCGCCACTGGAGAGGAACTCAGCAGTAGAGAGAAATGGGACACGCTATCTCTGCAAAGTCTCAGAGTTTGATTACACCCCATTGTATGCATCGTGCCAGCTGAAATACGCGGGCTACCACCAGATCTGAACTGTCTTCAGAATCTGCCTCTTGACTTTGAGAGGAATGTGAGGAGGCATGGTAGTCAAAGGAGCTTTAGTAATAAAGGATCTAACGCCTTATGAAATAATGGCCTGTGCTGCAGCACAGCCTTTAATCAATGTTATTTGCTACAATTAATCTGTCTCTTCCCTTCCTCCCTCCCTGTGAAGTAAACAGCCTGGCATCGTGTCGATGCCTTGTCAATCCTTTGATGGTGGAAATCTCACATTAATTTAGGCTCGGCGGTGTAATTGCTTGTTCGAAACCCCCCACTGACCTGCTGGCGAAACAAGCTCTTCTTTCTAATGACTCATCAGCTTCTGCGCATCCGTTCATTCACAGACCAGCTGGGTGAAGGAAAAAAAATGGGAGGAATCATTTCTCAGGGAAGGAGGAAGGGGAGAGCAGAGAAATCAGATGGCTGCAGACTGACCAAATGGTACAAAATTGGGGGTTGAAAAACAGCACCAGTCTGATAGGGGCCCCGCACAGCGCAGTCTTTGGTATTATGGATTCCTAATCCCTCTTTTTTGGTCTCTCTGCTTCTCTTTTGTAGATTTGATCCCGATAGATTCAGTGATGAAACTGCCGTGAAAAACCTTTCTCTCCTAGGCTTTTCAGGGAGTCAGGAGTGCCCTGAGCTGAGGTGAGAAAACCAAAAATATCTCTTTGGTGTTACGGGCGGTGTGTGGGCGAAGTTCATTTCTGATGCTGTTAGAGCTTCTCCGGATTGTTAGAATTTCTCCAGAGAAAAATTCCCCTCAACAGAAAGGGAGATGGTTTCCACTTATTCCGGCCCCCCATCCCATTCTGGGGTCCCTGCCCTCCCAGCCCCTATTCTTGGGTCTCCTCCCCCCTCCCCGCCCAACATTTCCAGCATTTTAGGAGCCATTTTGGGTGGCAGTGGGAGGGGGAAGGCTCAAAACCCCACTTCGCTGACAGATACCTCTTTTTATCAGTGGAGATTTTTATCAGGCTCCAAGTCATTGAGTCATGTGATCTTCACAATGATACATTCCATATGTACCTTGTTGTTTTTTTGGTTCCTAGGTTTGCCTACATGGTAGCTACTGTGTTGCTGAGTGTGGTGGTCAGGAAACTGCACCTGCACCCTGTGGAAGGACAAGTTATAGACACCAAGTACGAGCTAGTCACCACACCGAAGGAGGAAGCGTGGATAACTGTGTCCAAGAGGAACTAAGGCAAAGTGGGGAACCCTTCCTCACACGAAGAGCCATTTGGCACCACTCCCTGCCTTCTAGCATCTTACTCATTCTGAATCCACCGATTCAGCCCTTTTCTCTCCTCCTTTAACAACAAGATCAGGTTATCTTGTACTATGAATGTACTCTGAGATGTAGAAGTAATGCAGGAGGAGAATAGTATAGGCTAACAAATATTATAGGCCGTCCATCTTCCTTCCACTCCCATGCCTTCTGATCTGGAAGTCCTTACCTCTCTTTACATGTGTGATTGGCCCATTTTGAGGACTCTGCACCTGCCCGTAAGAACTCTTTTTTTTCTATAGGACAGACCTTTTTACTTGCTTGAGGGAACTACTTGTTCAGCATAGAGCCCTTGGAGAGAGGCAAATGCGTTTGAGGGCTAAATCCCAACGAGGTTTGGCTCCAAATTAAAGCTTGGTTTTGCTTACCAGAAATAATAAAGGCTTCAAGAATGTCCTTTCGCCAAGCTAAGGCGGAGATCAGGAGCACATTTTTCATGAATAAAGGTGTGAAACTTGGCAGCTGTCTTCTGCCATCATTCTCACTCTGTCCCCTTCTTAACCGTGATGGAGAAAGTGCATTTCATTGGTTATTATTATTATCGGTATTAGATTTAACATCCTGCCCCTCCCCTTTCAGGGCAGCATTCAACAATGATAAAAGCAACAACATTAAAACTTATGCCTAATAAAGGATGTATGTATGTATGTATGTATGTATGTATGTATGTATGTATGTATGTATGTATGTATGTATGTATGTAACAACATTAAAACATTCAATATCCCATTAACAAATATAGGCTCATTCCGCACATGCAGAATAATGCACTTTCATACTGCTTTCAATGCTCTTTGAAGCTGTGCGGAATGGCAAAATCCACTTGCAAACAGTTGTGAAAGTGGTTTGAAAACGCATTATTTTGCCTGTGCGGAAGGGGCCATAAATTGTCTGATGACAATTGGACTCAGTCATCTTAATTATGGAATTTTCAGAATCAAGGGACTATAAGCTAGGCCAGGGGTGGGCAATTATTTTTTCCATGGGGCCGCATAAGAAACAGAAAATATTGTGGAGGGCCGGGCCCTCCTCCCGTCCAGAGGGGGCGTGCTCAGGTCAGCCCTTCCTGCTCCTTGCCCTTCGGCGGCAGTTCGCATAGCAACAGTCACTCGCTCTCCCCACCCTCCCCACCTTTTCCTCTCATGGTGCTTGCGCAATGTGGCGGAGCTCCGAGGGTGGGGAGAGAACTACAGCTTTTTTTTCAACTCTCTCGCGATCCTCCCCGTCTGTTCCTGACACTGCGCCTGCATAAAAAGGTGGGGCTCCCAAGAGGGGGAAGTGCGCATGCGCGCGTGAGAGACCGAGAGAGGCTTTTTTTAATAATCCCAGTCTCTCGCCGCTTCTCCCGGCCGCCATTTTGACGACAGGTTCTTCTAAAGCAGGGGCCAGTCAGGGTCATCCAGCGGGCCGGATGTGGCCCGCGGGCCGTATAATGCCCAGGTCTGAGCTAGGCACTGTTAATTGGGGAGGCCTCCTGATGTTAATTATAGCTGCCTCAACCATATGCCTCATGGAACTTACAGGGTTTTACAGGCCCTGTAGAACTGCATTCGCTCCTGCAGGACCCTGGCCTTCTCAGACACAGCATTCTACCAGGCGTATGGTTGAAAACCAAACTGGATAAATCTGTGTATGGACAATAGCTTTCTAAAGCACCTATTTAGATACCAATGGAGACGTTTTACCTACTCTGTGGTGATCATAAGCAGGCCTTTGATCCAACCAATATTAGATGAGTCTGACCGCTGTTGAAAACAATTGAACCAGTGTGGATTGGCTTTCTGCCAGATGTGGTCACAGCTAGCTTCAACTGCAGTACCACTGTGGTCATCCCAGAACAACTGTGGAGATGGATTTTGGGCCAGATGTTATGCTGGATGCAATCAATTTAGAATAATGTGCCCCTTAAAGAGAAAGATTCTTTTTTCCCCCTTAACCGGTAGTCTCCTTAAAGCCTGTTGGTTTTAACTTATAGTGGTTAGTTAGGGTCCTTTTGCTGTACAGCATAGAGAAGGATCGCACTGAGCACACAGCCGCTGTGCTGTTTAGTTTCTAAACCATTTCAGAAGAAAATGAATTCAAAGTAGTCTCGACCTTTTCGCATCAGGCATCAAATATATGCTTCCAATTATTTTCAGGTTAATTGATTTCTTTTTCCCCCAAGAGCAATTCTTTATCTCTTTTTTGCTTTTCATTGTGAATTTTCTACTGAGCATGTAATTAGCTACAATAGAAAGGGGGCGATTAAAACCACTTAGCAACATTAGTACGTAGCTTTTGAAAAGGTAGCTACTGTGGCTGGTTTTCACATACCCTCATTCCCTTTCTAGGCATGGGGCTTAAAGGAGACCTCTGGGTGGTTTGACAAAACCATTGGTTAAACTGCATAAGTGTCTGTGCGGGGGCCGGGGGGGGGGGGCTCTCTTCTTGGCCTGTGGCACTATCCAGTTTATGAGGCTTACTGATCTTTGGGGAATCTAGGCTGGTGTGTAGAGGAATCTGCTTTAGGGTAGGGAACTTGGACCCGCTGATCTTTCTAGCATTGTAATTCGATGAGTTTGGGAAGCTGGTGCATTTGATTTTGATCAGTATCGGGAATGATAACATTTGCAGAACATCAGCACCGCGCAGCTTGAGGTTGGTCTAGGAACGAAAGGAGAGCGAGAAGAAACTGCTGACCTGGGAGATCAATGCTGCTTTTTGCAGAGGCCGGCAGATGCGTTAACCATTTAATCACCACAGAATCAACTTAGTTTATCTCCAGCGTCAGGTAATTATTCTCAGAGAAAGACTGATGGAAATAACAGCAAAGGAAGAATGCCACCTTTTGATTGAACCAGGGGAAATTTTGATCAGCCTCTAGAAAAGCTGCCCTTGGACTCAGCAGCTAATAGGACTGATTGTCTCTTTTGTGATCCTTGCGTCTTCTTTTGGTCTGCTATTTGTCTTGCCTCTGTTACCTTATTTTCCGTTCTCAAATAAATGTTTGCTTTGAAGCAGTTTTGTTGCCTAAGGTAGCACGTCCTAAACTTGTTAGATCTTGGAAGCGAAGTAGATTGGCCCTGGTTAGTATTTGGAAGGGAGACCACCAAGGAAATTCAGAGGTAGGCAATGGGAAACCATCTCCAAATGTCTCTTGCCTTGAAAACTCTATGGGATTGCCATAAGTCAGTTGTGACTTGATGGCCAGGAAAAAAAAAAAAGGTTTACTATTTTTAAAGAGATCCTACACATTTAACCTGGCTCTGGTCTTGTTACATCTTCTGAAGACAATATCTGTGGGTTGATTGCCATATGATAAATTGCACATGATGATTATTCCATCCCTATAGTAACTTCAGCTTGCTTCTGATAAGCATTAGACAACAAGGCATGTCCCTTCTGCAAGACATGCTGATTCAGATCCCCCTAAAAAACAAAATTGTTTTCTAAACTAACGTTTTGTTTACATATTTGGTAATTCTGGAATAAGAATCAATGGAGTCTTCTTCTCCTGAAGTGATTTCAAACCCTCCATCAGGAGCTCTCCTCCAGGTCTCATGTAAACAAGCACCTTGGCTTGGTATCTAAGTAGGCTGAACTCACCAATGCTAAGAAAAATGGAATGATCTCTGCAGGGCCCACGGTAGTCATCAAGGGTTGACGTGGTTGAAATAGGCTCTAGTTGAGGATTGTTATCCTGAAGAACTATCCAGTCAAAGTGGATGTATTTATCATGGGCTCATTTTGGCAGGGGGTTGTTTTCTGGGAAGAGCGGTCCCCTTAAAACGTGAACACCTTTCAGTGCCTACCCAGCAGTTTTTACCATCCAGTTTTCAACAAGTTGATCATTTGTTGTTCACCAAATCAGTGTTTCTTGACTCTGCCCTAAGGCTAGAATTTACTAATCTACCACTGAGTATCTTAGCTAGAAAGGTTGCTGAAAACTAGATTTTCGTTCACTGCCCTGAGCCATCCCTACTCTTCTAGGGTCTTTTTACTTTCCCAGCTAAGCCATATTGTAGATGCAGTGCAGCTTTGGGGGTCGGTGGTCTAGACTCTAGACCAGTGGTTGTCAACCTTCCTAATGCCGCGACCCTTTAATACAGTTCCTCATGCTGTGGTGACCCCCAACCATAAAATTGGTATATATAAAATATAAAAAGACCGTTTTCCGATGGTCTTAGGTGAACCCCTGTGAAAGGGTCGTTCGACCCCCAAAGGGGTCACGACCCACAGGTTGAGAACCACTGCTCTAGACTGCACTCCCTGTCACGTTTCCATTTTTTTTGTGGAGACAGGATGGAGAAGGGACTAGCAGCACCAGTGAATACTGTGGGGATGGGGAAGCATGTTTACACACTCCCATGTAAATGCACCCCATCTCTTCTGTATTTTGGACACTACACGAAGCAGGCTTGAAAACACAAAGCTTAGTTTGTTCTTCTGTTCTTCCTACAGCCCCTGTTCCTTCCTTTCTCTTCTTCCCCTCTCTTGGCATAGAGGAAAGTTAGCAACAGGCTGACAGACGAATCTCTGTACACCAGATCTGGATTTAATGGCTATTAAAATACAGCTGTCCTCTTATGCCACAAATCAAATTTCTGTGAATTGACTTTTTGCTCTGATTTTTGGCATGGGAAAGAGCTCAGTCGCAGGTGGGATTTAATTTTAATTCTCTCTGTGCAATTGTCCTGTCATCTCCTTTCATTTTGACAAATCTGGTTTTAGTTGATTTATACATGATGTTACTTAAACTAGTTTTGTTTCATGGTTTTACATTTTACCTCAGCAGTTGGCAGAGTGGGTGAGTGGGTATGCACTATTGTTAATATGAGAATTATTGGATTTCTTAAGGTCTAACATGATCGATGCCAATCTCTCTTGATCCCTCTCATACATATTCGTGGCAGAGTATAAACCAAATTGACCTTCAGTTCTGTTTTAGTCCCGTATTTCTAAATTGCCGGGCCATGGACCAGAGTTGCCAATAGACAGTAGCAGCCTGGTCATCTGTGCCTCTTGGAGGCTGTCGGTTACTCCTGGGATGTGAGAAATCAAGAACAAAAACAGTTCATTACCTTAGAAAGTGAATAATGTCCTAGACCACAAACTCCTGTACTTTAGAATTTTGTCCTTAAAGGACGTGGCTATTCATTGGGGGGGCGTTGGGTTTTGTTCTTGATTTGTAATCCAGCAATACAGTAACAATAAAGCAATACAGTAACAAGATGCTTATCCACTGTCTTCCAAGACTGCATTCTTGGTATACTGAAAAAAAGAGGGGGCTCAGCCAGAGGTGGGATCCAGCAGGTTCTCACCAGTTCCCGAGAGTGGGTTCCTAATTATCTGTGTGTGCCGAGAGGAGGTTACTAACTGGGTCTGCTTTTCCGTTAGAAATTCCATTCGGTCCAAAAATCATAAAGTCCTGTTGTTTCCTATGTGGCTGGTTAGCGAAGGTAGAAAACGGGATAATTCTCCCTGTTGGGCTGTCTTAAAAACATGTTTTAGAAATATGGTCAAGTTCCTTGTTTAAGGAAAGTATCCTTCTTTTGATTTCTAGAAACAAAATTAAGTATTTGAAAGTATTAAGTATTTGACAGACAGTCAATTAGAGGAGAAGTAGTTGTTTCTGTTGGCAGTAGATGATAGGACTTGCTATAATGAGTTTAAATTATGGACAGAAAGATACCAGCTGGAAATTAGGAACTTTTTTTTTTACAGTAAGAGTTTTTTACAGAAACAGAGAAATTATTAATGCCCCGCCCCCAGAATGCCCGGCCATGCCCCCGTCGTGCCCCGCCCAGCCCCATTGGTGCTACGCCACTGTTTGAATCCCACCACCATGGGAACCAGTTACTAAAATTTTTGGATCCCACCCCTGGGCTCACCTGTATACTAATCTCTCTCCTGTGGCTTAGAAACAAAGGTGGCAGCAAGAAAAGAATATACGAGTATGGATTGGCTTAAACCACACACACAATCACCTTTATTGCCAAATACAGGTTGAAGGCAGTATTTCTGTAGCAGGGCCTCCAACATGACACACATTGGCCCCCTTTCAGTGCCTGTCAAGTGTTTTTAGAAAGGGGGTGGGGCAAGGTGGAGCTTTCACCAAGGAAAGCTTCTGACTGGCCACTGCAGCTTTGATTGTCTCTGCTTTACTATGTGACTGAAGGTAAACCCTGGCAGCCATTTTGTGGGTAGCTCTGCCTCTTGAAGCCGCCATTTTGCACCTGCCATCGTGTGTCTGAATTTCAAAGATGGTCACAGGCTCAAGAAAACCCGGGACCCCTATTGTACAGAATCTTCTTTCCCTTAATTTTTCCCTACTAATCTGTATTCTCCCCTTTTCTTCATATAAGGAATAATATAGGAGCTTCTCTGTGTGATGGAGAGGGACGGGGACTGCATCACGCAGTGCAGAGGTCAAGGTGGGGATGCCCTCCCAACTTGTTGTGCCACCCCATTCACTGCTACTTTAGCTGGGGAGTCATTTCACACACAGGAGTGTAAAAGTAGGCTCTATGGGTGGGAATGAAGAAGCAGGAATTGCATGCTTGGTAAGATTAATGAGAGATTCACATGACTAAATATAGCCGCATATTTTAAGCTTGGTGGTTGTGGATGCAGAAAGGAGCTAAGGACTTGCTTTCCATCCTGCTCTATTCTGGACACTTTGGGTTATTCTGTACAGGCCAAGTATAATGGGTTGAGGCCCTTTTTAAAAGCGTGGGGGGGGGGAGTTCCCACAGAACTTGCCCCCCAAATACCTCTAACCCATTTTATTGGTGAGAACCCGGGTTAAATGAAAATCACTAAATGTGCATCTTTTTCTCCTTAACCCAAGCTGCAAACGCTTCCTGCTTGCCTGTTCAAACTATGGCAAGCAGGAAGCGTTCAATCCCCACCCCCTTCTGCCCGCCATTATGGTGGATTCCCCAGGCAGTCGCCATTAGAGTGGAAGGTAGGTGGGTGGATTCTTGGAGGGTGGACACTCAGGTCGATTCCGCACTTGGGTTATCGACCTAAGTTTGAGCTGCGTTCGACCTAAGTGCTCCGCACAACCACTGGGATCGACGTGGTTTTGTACCAGCTTTGCCCCATGTAGCGGTCAAATTTCCGACTCCAGTTGGGAACTACTACTTTTTCAGGGAACCACGCTCGAACTCAGCTCGATTCCAGTAAAGTGCGGTATCTCTGGTGCCAGGAGTCCCCCATTCAGCCAATCACAGCTGAGTGTTTCGGGCATGCGTACAGCTGGCCAATCAAAAAACGCCACCTTCGTCCCTCCATTCCTGTGGCAGTTTTTTTTATAACGTGTGTGGGGATAGACGGAACATGGCCGTAGAACAGTAGCCAATCAGAACGGAGCGGCGAAGAGGCACAGGATGATTCTGCCCTCCGAGCTGGGATCAAGCTGGTTGCAGTGGGGAACAATAATTGCTTCGACCTAGGTTAGTACCCTTCTCAGGGAACTGGGTCGAACCTATTTTATTCGTGTGCAGAATCGCCCTCAGTCAGGATTCTTGGGGGGTGGATTCCTGAGGGGGGGATTCTCAGCTGCACAGTATTTCTGTGCGAACCATGCTGCCTCCAGGATCCCAGCAATCCCAGCTGGCCCCTGCAGCTGCCGTGCAAATGGTGGCACAGGCAATGGAAACGGGTTTCATGAGCCCATGTTGCTGGTGTGGAATCGGCTTTCATCAATACAAATATTACAGAATCCTAAATTTCAAGGTTTAGGCCCCTGCTTGATCTCACCTTTTTAACTGACCCCTTGGCTGCCCCACAAGGTATCTATTTTAGGTTCTGTCCAATCCAGTGTCTTGACCTACTGTGAGATTCAGTTGTCTTTAAAGGATTGTTATATCTCTGGATTCCCAGATATTTTCAGGCCAATGTGGTGTACTAGTAGTGTGTAGTGGTGAAGCTGAGAAACGCTGGCCCGACTAATCCATAAATAGAGCTACCAGTTCTGGGTTGGGAAATGCTTGGAAATTTTGGTGGTGGAGTCGGGGGGGGGGGGTGTTTGGGAGGAGAAGGGACCTTGGCAGGACATGATGCCCTAGACTCCACCCTCCAAAAACAGCCATTTTCTCTCAGGGAACAGATCTCTGTCACCTGGAGATCAATTGTAATAGTGGGAGACCTCAATGAGTCACCTGGAGGTTGGCAACACTGCAAAGCTAAACGGGGCACTGGGCAAGTTACTTCTGCTTCACTTGCAAAAAGCGGGAAAGATAAACTTATCTCTGTGTGGCTCACGAGAAAATGATGGAGAAATAAGGGCGAGCAATAACGACAGACCTGATAGTTCTGCTCTTTGTCAAGGTAATTTGGACTCTGCCTTGGTCTCAGGTAAATTAGGCAGGCAGAGTTGCCGGCTGACCATGCCAACTTAGTTTGCACCAGTGTTTTTAACAGTAAATAAGCCTTACACGGTCTGGGACCCTCGTACCTAAGGGACCGTCTGGCCCTATATGTCCCACGTCGGTCCCTGCGTTCTGCAGAGGCCAATCTGCTGGAGATCCCCGCCCCATCTATGATGCGGCTGGCCTCTACTAGGGCCAGGGCTTTTACGGCCCTGGCCCCCGCCTGGTAGAATACTCTCCCTCCAGCTGTCCAGGCCCTGCGGGACCTAAATGAGTTCCGCAGGGCCTGCAAGACTGAGCTATTCCGCCGGGCTTTTGGTGAGGCCAGCTGCTGATATATGTGCCCATTAACAGCTAAGACCCACTGTCCCCCTTTTAGAGGAGTTTTAATGGTCTTATGCCATCTGAACGCTGCATTTTAATTTAATAACTAATATTTAATATTGTATTTTATCTATCCACTTGTTTGTATAAATGTTGTAAACCGCCCTGAGCCCCTTGGGGGGAGGGCAGTATATAAGTGGAACAAATAAAAATAAATAAATAAATAAATCAGCAAGCTAAGCTTTCCATAGCATATGCATAAAAAATGTCACTTGTTAATGGCTGCAGAATAGACCCTAAATAATGACCTAACAGCCGAAGCCAGCAGAGAAAGTTGGGAAAGCTACAGATAAGCTTGGAAAGGTTACCCAGGTTAGTATTGCAAATTGAGAACTCCGTGGGACAGGCATACTTAGAATTTGTGCAGCTGTTTCGATTACCACTGCGCTGTCCCTAGAAGCCCACAGCAATATGCCAGGAGCTGATAGAAATGGGAAGGAGTAAATGCAAAGTCTCTCTCCAGTGCTGTGAGTCTAATTTATTACGGCAGGGCTTGGAGCGTTGGTAAAATTTATGACTAAAAGTTTGCTTAGCAATGTAAGCATCCATTTTTCACAGCCAAGGAGCAGTCACACTGCCAGTGTTCTTTATTATTTTTAAATGATGTGTCAAACCTAGACGTCAATAACATTCTCAAGAAGTTCCAAGCCGAAAAAGTGTACAATGTCATTGCTCTACTGCAATGTTTTTTTAAAAAAAATTGAACATTTTTTTTTAAAAATAGGAATTTATAAACAGCAGCACCGAAATGCAGTGTCAAACTCTCTAGATAAATCTTTGGACCTTTGAGTGGCAAGTAAATAAAGGCTCTGACGTTGCTTCGGGTCACAAGTAGAGAAAGAGGGAATCGAGAATTCTGCAAATAAACTTGGAAATCGATATTCTGCTAGGAACTCACTCGATTGTCTTGGTCAAGCCACTTTTCTTCGCTGTCAGCCCTGCTTCCCCTTTGTCTGAAACATAATGGGAAATAATACTGATTTTCTTTACAGGTTTAAAGGAGGGGCTGTGGTTGAGTGGGAGAACACCCATTTGGTGTGCAGAAAGTCCCAGGTTCTATGCCTGACATCTCTAGATAAAAGTATAAAGCAGCAGGTGATGGAAAAGATTTCTCCCTGACACTCTGGAGAGCTGCTACCGGTCAGACTAGCCAGTCGTGATTTTGATGTACCAGTTCAGTTTAAGGCAGTTTCATGTGTGAGTCACTGAGATAATGCACATGAGCCCTGTTGGGATAGGGCGGTATATTAAATCTAATAAACAATAATAAATAATAATAAATAATAATAAATAATAATAATATTAGGCACATGGAACATTCTTAAAATGCAGGTGAGATCAGGGCCCTGCGGGATTTACAAAGTTTCCGCAGGGCCTGTAAAACGGACCTGTTCCGCCAGGCATTTGGCCAGCCGGGATGATAACAACTGCAACAAAAAGCAAACATCTGGCCTCCCGTGGGTTCATAAAAGGGGGAATAGAATAGCTGAAGCCATCTTTAGTCTAATATTTTATGTATTTTAATTAATTTATATATATGATGTTTTAACTTTTTATTTTGTTGGAAACCGCCCTGAGCCTTCGGGGAGGGCGGTATACAACTACAATAAATAAATAAATAAATAAATAAATAAAATAGTTCATGGTGGTGGTAATAATAATATCAGGCTGGCATTATGCACATTGTTTTTTAAAGTTATATTGCAGTTAACAAGGCAATTGATGATACAAACACAACTGCAGTCGGGGGCCTATCTGTACCCACGTCAGAACTGGCTGTTGCTTCTGATGCACAGAAAGATCCACGGTCCCACTGGGGGCGGGGCGCATGTGCTTCCAAAATTGGCAAGTCTGTCATGCTCATGAACTTCTATATTCTTTACCTAATAAAATCTCGACTTGTGTCTTGTAAGAGAGGAGCACTTTGATCTGGTTTGTACAATCCGTGTGCAAAAACAGACTGCCGCGCATGGGATTTGCTATAGTTGGGGTATGAAACATTGCTGTGTATGTGATACCTAGTGGCATATATCGCTATGGAACTCTGTCTTACCCCAAAGACATCCCATATGACAAGTGGCTCACCTGCTTAATTACAGAGTGTGCTTTTGCCCCGGGGGGGGGGGCGGAACAGCAGTAAGTATGCTGCTCTTTCTACATCTTCCAGTGGTTTCTCAATTTGGAGCAAATTGGGAGGGGGGACCCTTGACCTCTGCCTATGAAGGTATCCGATAGACCAGTGATGGCGAACCTTTTCGAGACCGAGTGCCCAAATTGCAACCCAAAACCTACTTATTCATCACAAAGTGCCAACATGGCAATTTAACTTGAATATTGAGTTTTAGTTTAGAAAAAATGGTTGGCTCCGAGGCGTGCGTTACTCAAGAGTAAGCTTGGTGGTAGTCGGTGGCTTTACTTTGAAGCAACCATGCAACTCTTCCAATGGGTGAATCACGACCCTAGGAGGGTTTACTCAGAAGCAAGCCCCATTGCCAGCAACCGAGCTTATTCCAAGGTAAAGGATCATGCTTTAGTTCTTCGCATGAAAATCAGTGGGGTTTAACAGCGTTTAACAGGATTACCTACACTGCTTCCCCAAAACTTGGTCTAAGGCAGGGGTAGGGAACCTTTAACACTCAAAGAGCCATTTGGACCCGTTTTCCATGGGAAAAGAAAACACTTGGAGCCGCAAATAATTTTTGACATTTAAAATAAAGATAACACTGTATATATTGGGTTTTTTTACCTTTTACTCCACTCATTCTGAGAATCGCATGGATGCATCCACCCTGCTGCCTGCAGGGTGGGCAAGGATGGGGCCCGCGGCTCGACCTCGCCGGCCACCGGGAAAGCGCCCGCCCCGCTCCAACAGGGCAGGCGAGAGGGGAAGCCCGCGGCGCGGCCCAGCTGGCTGCGGGCAGTTGGTGCGTCCGCCCTGCTGCCTGCAGGGTGCGCAAGGATGGGTCCAGCGGCTCGGCTCGTGGAGCCGCAGTGCAAGGGCAGAAGAGCCACATGCGGTTCTTGAGCCGCAGGTTCCCTACCCCTGGTCTAAGGTTTAATGCTAATAATCGGGCCCAGCAGTTCCAGGCCAGCCTAGATGTGTGGGGGAGGGGGGACACTCTGTTTGTGCGTGCCCACAGAGAGAGCTCTGAGTGCCACCTCTGGCACCCGTGCCATAGGTTCGCCACCACTGCGATAGACCAACGGTTCTTAAACTTTTTTTGCTGTTACACCTCCCGTGGAAAAGATGCCCTGCGGCTCCCATGAATCTGCCCTAAGGCAGGGTGCGTTTGAATTTATAAGGACCTAAAAATGCAAACTTTTTTTACATTTTAGGGAAGAATAAAAATGCATGCTCACTGAAATGAACACAGAGACAAGCTATGAAGCAGTTTTGTGGAAAGAAATGTTGTGAATGTTGTGTGCGTAAAAAAAAACAATTTATAGCAGCAAGGCAACTTACCACTCCCCCAGAGGCTGTTTATACCTCCCCAGGGGAGGCGTGCCCCACAGATTAAGAGCCGCAGCAATAGAGATGTCTCTGACATAAGGACCATTGAAATGAAGGTAAAATGGAAGAGAGGAGAACGATATAAGCTGCTTTGGGTCCTTATTGGGGGAAAAGGCAAGAGGCAACTCCGAAACTCTTCTTCCTCCTAAGTCAAATTAGGCCCTGGCGGATTGGGAAACGTTTCCCTGCGAGTCAAGTTAGGGAACCCTGATCCAGATCATATATGGGGTTACATGTGTTCAGCTGCTGTTGGAAAAACCGAGCATCCCCCAAATTTGTTAAATCCCCTTTAATCTTAAATAAATGGCTTGGGTCCTGCCTAAAATTCCCATGAGATGAAAAACGTTGCTTTCATCAGTTTCCTCCTCCTTCAGCGAACTTTCGATGCCGCCCACAAACTAGTCCCCATCCTTCAGAAGCAGTATTTGCGGTCGTCGTGCTGTATGGCGGGACATCCCTTCTATCAGTGGAAATGTTAGGTGGGATCCAAGAAGATTTGTTTTATTTTAATTATCTTGGCACATCACCTCTTTCAGTGACCGCATCTGTAGATAGAATGTTCATATTGGTCTTCACTGCTTCCTTTATCCCTAGGAGACTGTATCCTCGCTGTGAGTTTCACTCGGTTTGAATCTGAGGCCCCTTCCGCACACGCAAAATAATGTGTTTTCAAACCCCTTTCACAACTGTTTGCAAGTGGATGTTGCTATTCCGCACAGCTTCAAAGAGCACTGAAAGTAGTTTGAAAGTGCATCATTCTGCATGTGCGGAATGAGCCTATGCCACAAAATGCTAAATGTGATCCAAAGAGCGCTCAGTACGCAGAAAGTGTTAAATACAATGCAATCACCTGTGAACATATTTTCTCTGAAGTGTTAACATGGTAGATCCTTCCCCAGGGAACTCTGTGCTGAGGTATCATGTTGGAGAGATAACAGAGTAAGAAGTGTCACTAAGCAAAACATAAAACACATCTTACTCATGAGGAGCAGGGTGTGGAAAAGGGATAAAAGATGAGTGTTGCCATGGCAATTGTTGCTTGAAGGTAGCGTATTTTTAAATCTTATCTCAGTGTAAGCATTCCAAGCACATTAGATCCCCTCTCTTTGAAATGGTGCAGTTAAAATTATGTTCCTTTTCCCAGCTCTCAAAAGAAAATTGTAAAAGGAAGGGTATAATGCTGTCCTCCATCAGCACTTACTAGGAAGGAAAGGCTTTAAACAAAAAAGTCTGTTGTATTCCTACTTCTCTTGTTACAGAATTTCTAAAATTTCCTTGCTATTAACTTGGAAATTAATTCTACAGTCTGTATTATACCTGGACACTCTGTACATTTTATCTATGAAAATGATGCTAATTTACTTGTCAAAACTAGTATTAAAACACCCTGGGAATCCAAAATATGGTTTGGCTATGGCAAGGGTCTGCAACCTGTGGCTCTCCAGATGTTCATGGCCATGCTGGCAGGGGCTGATGGGAATTGTAGTCCATGAACATCTGGAGAGACACAGGTTGCAGACCCCTGGGCTACGGGATCCTGTTATTCAAATGTCTAGCTTTCCTTGTGGGCTCAATGACACCATCTAAGCAGCTTGAAAATCGATATTCAAAACACAATATTAAAAAATAATAATAGTTTTTAAACTGGAGCTGCACACACTATCACTCAGGGGAGAAGCAGTCAGCAAAATTCCAAACTTGAGTCAAAAATGTTTTTATTAAACCTGAGACTTGATGACCAATGCGTAGTTAATCCAAACCATGGTTTGCTGCCGCCTAAATAGACCTGCTTCTTCCTTCTTCAGTTTGTGTCTTGCTGTTCAGTAATTCACTTTAAGTTGTTATTGTTACCAAATCAAAGTGTCAAAGTGAAAGCTGAATTTTGAGCTTGTGGGAGAATGAAAAAACGGAACGTGAATGAGAAAGCGCAGAAATGTGGGGTTTATTAGTATGCTGCCAAACTGTGGATTGACATGGTATCTGAGCCAAGCCAGAAAGAGGAAACCAGAGCCATCTTTCTATGGAAAGAATTCCACATGGAGGCTGCTAAGACTTTTTTCAGCAACCTGGCTAACTTTATCAGCTTCTTCTTGGAACTTTAAGGCGTGGAAGGATTTCTAAAGGAGGTTTCCGAGGTCCACATACCAGTGCTCTAACCTAGGAAGTTCAACTACGAGGTAGATACTGGGGTGTAATTCCAACATTAGACTGACTTCTTCATGTATGCATCCTGCTATCTGACCCTCAGTGATGGTATTCCAAATTTATGAGGGAAAATAAGGAACAGTTTGTTCCAGAGCAGTTATTCTTTGCTATCTAGATTCCTAACTCCATATCTACCTATCTACCTCTCTCTCTCTCTCTCTCTCTCTCTCTCTCTCTCTCTCTCTCTCTCTATCTATCTATCTATCTATCTATCTATCTATCTATTTTATAGGCTGCCTCATCCCCGAAGGGCTCGAGGCAGCTCACAACATGGCTGTTTTCCAAGACAGCAAATTAATACAACATAAAACTTAACCCAATAAAACTCAAGCAGCAGTTAATAACAATAAATATAGATTAAAACAACAAGGTTTTGTAAAAACACACACACAGGTGCCCGATCTAAAGGCCAAAAGAAAGGGGAGGGAATAGGCAGGGCCCAAGATGGAATCAGGGCCCAACCAAGGTGGAAAAAACAGGCACAGGTAACTGGCGCAGGTACTGTTTTAGAAACAACGAGTGCAATTCTAGTCATCCTTTCTGTGAGCAAGACCTACTATTAAACCAGGATTTTGAACTTAGGATTGCTCTGAACAGCATGAAATAGAATCCGGATTCCACCTTAAAGGCATCAATTCTGGAACGGATTTTAAAGTGGACGTTTCTCCATGCAATTCAGCAAAGATCAGTAGCAGTTGGTGTTCCCTTCCCTTCTGTCCTGTTTCCCCTCCTCTGCGGAATCCAAACAGGTCCCTTCTGTCTTGGAAAGGAGGTTTGGAGAGGCGCAAATCCTCTCTCTGCCTGGCTTCTAATTAACAGTAGGCCGACATTTTTAACTGACACCTCTCATCAACAATGACTCATAGACTGCAGCAGGAGTAATATCGATCCGTTTCTTTAACCGAGCTACAGCAAAAAATAGACGTGCCAATACACTTCTGGAGATGCACATTTATGGCTTAGTATTATACATGAAGAGCATCTGGAGTGAAAGAGTGTTGCATTTTTTTTTCTATTGTGAAGGGTTGTTAATGGGCAGACTGCCCGTTTCCTGTATTTGCCGTTCTTTGGTGGCTTCTGCATAGCACAAATATAACATCTTCAGGGAGGTATACAGAGGTGGGATCCAGCAGGTTCTCACAGGTTCCCAAGAGTAGGTTACTAATGTGTGCCGAGAGGGGGTTACTAATTGGTGATTTTGCCATGTGATTTTTGCTTTAGTTACACCCTCCTCTCAGCAGTAGCGTGCAGAACTTGAAGCAGTCTAGCAGGAGGTGCACCGGCGTGTGTGGCAGCCTGCGCCTGCGTGCATTCGTTTCCCACCCAAGGACTGGCGCAGCGGCTACATCCTTGCCACAGCCCCGCCCAGGAATGCCCCGCCCCGGAATGCCCAGCCATGCCCCCGTTGTGCCCTGCCCAGCCCCATTGGTGCTATGCCACAGTTTGAATCCCACCACCATGAGAACCTGTTACTAAAATTTTTGGATCCCAACCACTGGTGGTATATGTAGTGTTCTGGGGAAGAATTTTGCACAGGTCTCTTCCCCCAAATGACTCTGGCCCATCATGTTTAAATCAACCCAGGTTATACAAAAATAATTCAACCAGCAATCCTTTTGCACCATCCCGGGTTGGAGGTGCTCCTGTGTAAACACAACAGGCAGGCAACACTTTTTCTTCCCTTTCACCAGTTTGCTTTATGTTCCACCACAGTCTGCCATTTCAGGGAGACGCTGCCCGCCTGCCATTCTGCATAGTTCGCCCAGCACATTGTGGGCCGATTTTCTGAGCACCTGCTATTTCACAAGTCCTTTGCAGCTATGCGTGCGTTGGGGGAAAAAAGGAGATAAGTGTTCCCATGTGTAGGCGTGAAAGCAACCTGAATTGTTTCCAGGAGCTCCAATTGCTTCCTGAACACGTAAAGGGCACACATGCAAACAGAAAAAAGGAAAACAGGTTCATTTATAATGACTGCAACTCATTATAAACATGTGCGGAATCCACCTTTGTTAGATATTTACCACTCTTTGGCTCATGCCGCACATGCAGAATAATGCACTTTCAAACTGCTTTCAGTGCTCTTTGAAGCTGTGCGGAATAGCAAAATCCACTTGCAAACAGTTGTGAAAGTGGTTTGAAAACGCATTATCTTGCGTGTGCGGAAGGGGCCTTTGTTAGGTATATGTTGTTGGATTCACTGGCCAAGCATGACACCTGCTATGCAAGAATAACATTTTTAGATTAATTTAGCTCTTAAGCTCATTTTATGTTTGTACTCATAACATGCCAGATATTATGGAAGCCACATAGTAGAAGAAGGACTTGTAAATTGCAAAGTTCTAGTGCATCTTTGTGTTTTGTACATAGGGACATATTGCACCCCCTGCTGGTAATGTCTGCGACATTTTGCATTAGCTGCAGTTTCTGAAGCATCTTCAAGGGCAGCCCCATGTACAGTATATTGCAGTAGTAAAGCCCTGAAGTTACTGTTCCATGGATCGGCCTGTATAGATCAGGAGTTTCCAGACAAGGAGAAAGCTTATGGGTCAGACACTTTCCCACTCAAATAACAGAGCTGGGCCCAGGAGAACACCTAAGCTCTTCATGGTGTTCCCCAGATAAAGCTGGGGGAGTAACGTCCCCTCCAGAGCAGATGCCTTGTTGATCCGCAATTTAAACTTCATAACCCCATCTTGAGTTTTGCCTCTTGGTTACGCTAAACCAAAGGTCCCCAATCTTGTTGAACCTCTGGGCAGTTGTGGAATGTTGAAAATACATGGTGGACAACACCGCACAGGGACTTAGCTTCATAAAGTGGCACCAGAGCTCACCCAGGGCGCCAAACCCCGCAAAACTGTGCTCCTATTCTGAACTCTGCTCAGGGCTTCAGTTGAACCACAGTGAGTGGGGCTCACTCGGCCCCATCTCCATGTGGAGATCCGGAGTGGCAAGGATCCTGGCTTCAGTCTGGCATGGGTCTAGCTTTAAACAGTGGGCCTCAGGCCTGCAGCTTAGAGCTCGATCCAGGTCTGACTCAGACTGAGAACAAAGGCTGTCCAGCTCTAGTTTTATCCTGTTGGCTCTCCCCCCCCCCCCAATCTGCTTTGCTGCAATAATTTCTGATGCTTTGGAGAAGAATCATAGAATGGGAAGGTTATGCCCCCTGAGAAAAATGTTGTCTTTATTTATTTAAGAAGACTCACCTTGCTATCACCGTTGTGATTCTTCTAGACGGCTCACATCATATTTTTCATCCACCCTCAAACGCTACTTAAGTGGGATCAAACTTTCCTATCTTACTAAGATATACCCAAAGCTGTAGATTTGTAGTCCCTTGAACTGTACAGGAGATCGCTTTTGCTCATGCTAGCAGCTTAGTCAGATGTGAGGGGCCGATTACATTTATCTTGTTTGCTCCAGATAATCCTTTAAGACAATTTAAGCATTTCAGCCCGGCTGCCGCGCAGTGGCTTTCTCCCCCTGCTGTGATCCGAATTACAGCCGAACATTCATCTAGGAGTTCCAACGTATCCAAGCAGTGGAGACATCAGACCAAACTCAGTAGGTGTCAGCCTCCAATGATGTCAAAAAGAGATGCTAGACTATATCTATATATTGAATACCTCCTCGGGTTGTTCGCAAAGCCCCGCTCCCCTCCGGTTATAAGAAGGGCCATGGGAGAGTCAAAGCACCAAACAACGGGTAACTGGATTATCTCCGCAGCTGAGCATTTCAAAGGATGCTGGCTTGCCTCAGCATTTATTAGCCTTCTTACGCAATTCTAAGCTTTGCACAGATGCGATTCTATCCTCACCAAGCTGCTGTTATCCAGAACCACTACTACCTACCCCCATCATTCCTCCAGAGAAAGAGCTGAATAAGAAAGTTGTCTTGTTTATACCTTTTTTTTTAAAAAAAGGCACCACTTCATGATATGTGGGGCTTTCTTTTCACACATTTGGAGGTATCTCTGTTTCAGTCAAGATAATTTACAAGGCATCACATATTTTTGTGTTTTTCATAGATCTCTCAGCATGTTTCTCTGTTGGATATGTTAATTTCTCTCCTTCTACAAATCCACACTCAGAAAAGGATTATATAATAATGGTACTTCACATTAATTCCACAGCCTATTAATATGACCTCCCAGTAAAGTGGGCTATTAGCGTAGTTTAAAGATTGCTGTACACCTCCGTAGATTTGTGGAAAAAGGAGCTGAAGAGTTCTTTAGGGTACTGTTGGTACTACCGTATCTAGATCCGACACTATCAGGCTTGGGCTCAATAACAACTGGGAGTAACTGGCTCTCAAGAGAAAATGTCCTTAGATTGAGGTGCATGTACACCAGTGATTCCTACTATGGGGCCTATGGCCACAGTGGAGCCTGCTGATATATTTCCTGGGACCCAATTTCTCTTTCCCAAAAGCAGAAAGCCCATCCCAAATTTCTTCCACCTAACTGGAATAGCGAGTCCTTCAGAAGATCCCAGGAAACATCATCTTTGGGCCTACAGGAAGGCCCTGCTCAGAAATAGTTATTTCCATTGTAGGAAGATCTTTCTCTATATGTTATGATTGGCCTCTACAGGTACCATCTTGTGGAAGCATGTTGTTGAAATTCCAAAGTTCCCACAGGCTCAATGACGTTGCGGAATGTTTGATATAAACTGTATATTTTGATTTGCCAATTCATCACCATTTGGAGTGGTCCATATATCTACTCTGATTAAACCATCTGCTCTTTTGTCTGACTCTCGATTTCATTTGTGCTCTGCAAAGGCACGTAGAACACTTATTTCTTGGCATGATTCTGCATGGGATGAGTAAAACAGGTTAAGGCCCTTTTTAAAAGCATTTTGGGGGAGAGTTCCCAGATAACTCACCTCCCAAACACCTCTAACCCATTTTACTAGCCAGAACCTGGGTAAAGTGAAAATGGCTAAATTAATGACTTTTCTTCATTAAACCTGGATTGTTAATGCTTCCTGCTTGCTTGTGCGAACTATCACAAGCAGGAAGCATTCACTCCGCATCTCCTTCTGTCCACCATTATGGTTGATTCCTCAGGCAGCTGCAATTAGAGGGGATGCTCTAATAGGTGGCTGCCACGCTGTGCAGGTAGGTGGGGGATGATTCTCGGTGTGTGTGTGTGTGTGTGTGTGTGTGTGTGAATTCTCGTAGGTGGATTCTCGTGGTAGATTCTCGGGTGGGGTGATTCTAAGGTGGGGGATTCTCGGCAGTGCAGTTCCGTGCTGCCTCCTGTCTCTGGGATCCCATTGGTCCCAGCAGGCCCCTGCAACCACTGTGCAAGCGGCAGCAGAGGCAGCAGAAGTGCCTGTGCGGAAACAGCCTTGGATTGTTGGGTCTTCTGGACTCACTGTGTAACAATCCCTTCCCCCTTTTTATGTTTTTATCCACGTAGGTATTGTTGAAGGATTTCACATCTAGAATTAACAAAATCATCATTAGGAGCTAAAATGTCCAGACCATGCAACACAGCCCAGAAAACCCACAACCACCCCTTTATCCACATATGTTTGAGACTGCATGCGTGGTAATGATTCTCTTTATTACATCCATTGGTGTTGCAAATGCAGACGCATTTTATTATTATTATTTCATTATTATTATTTATTAAGCTCCTATATCGCCCTCTCCCGGAGGGCTCAGGGCGGTGCACAACATAAATATATAAGTAGAGCACAATTAATCTAACGACTCAAATAAATAAATAAGCTCTATATATGTTAAAACCATTCCCTGTTAAAATACAGTGTTCTAGTACAATTTTACCACTCAGTTGAGCAGTGAATTGTCACTTGGATGCTTTTCAGGCAAGTTGGGGAAAAAAATGTCCGTACCTTTCCCAATATATGTCCATAATGAGAAGGCCAGAGACTTATACATGGGTACCTCATGGTGACCCCCAGCAAGGGGCTTTAATGGCAAGTGAGAAGCAGTGATGATTAGCCACTGCCATCCCCTGCAGGGTCTTTCCTAGTGGTCTGACATCCAAGTACTGACCCTGCTTAACTTCCAAGATCTAATGAGATCTTGTTTCAGCCTATATACCATGATGTTTTCACTCCTGGCCAAAGACTGACTTGAAATAGGCTGACCAGACATCCCGCTTTTGGTGGGACAGTCCCGCCTTAAAACAATTTGTCCCGCGTCCCGCGGGTTTTTTTGAAGTGTCCCGATTTTTGGAAGGCTGCCGCACTGCCTTCTGGGGCGCAAGGCAGTGCAGCAACCTCCCGCACATGCAACTGCAGGAACACTGCCTTCTGGGGCGCTCCCGTTTCCCGCCCTGTCACAGGGCAGGAAACGGGAGCACCCCCCCAAAAAGCAGCAGTAAGGCCAGCCTCATGCGGCTGGCTGCATGCATCGCGAAGAAAGGCGCTTTTCCGGCCGGCCACCTTCACCTGCCTGTCCTCAAGTTTACAAAGGTAACCATCTGGTCACCTTAACTTAAAATAAATATTAAAGGAACTAGCAGATTGTGACACTAGTATTACATTATTGTATCATGGCGCAAGAGAAATTATTTTGGTTTTTAAAACTCCTTCTGTTGGTACAGCAGAGAATACAGCACTCACAAGGACATAGCTGAAGGAGAATGGCATCATTATCAGTGAGACCTTTGAAAATGCACGCCTTCCCATCCAGATGGTATATAAATATTCTTGGCCTGCATTGGTCTTTTTTTTAAAGGCAGTAAAGAAGTTTTAGGAAAGGCAAAACCAAAGCAGGATAAAACATGGAAAGTGGATTGTTAAAAGGCAACATTCTGTAAAAGTAAAGTTGCAGAAAACGTCCATGTGGACGTGTAACCTCAGCTTGTGAGTTCTGTGGGGCAGAACTTGGAATGAGTTTGCAACAACAAATTAAAAAAACAAACAAAATGGTTTACTTTCTTAACACATAACATATAACATCAACATTTAACATCACACTTCAAGGTCCTGTTCAGGTTGCCTTTTCAAGTCCTTATATTTACAGTCTTTTGATATTGCCAAGTCCAATTCTTCTTTGCAAGTGGGTTGGCTCCTGAAGGCTCCAAGGGCTTGATGAACAGGATTCAACATGATGAAGGTTTCCAGGAGAACTCTCACCCATTACAAACATAAAAAACCCTGAAACAATAAACTCCAACATTTACAACATAGCAAAAATAAACAACTACCTTCCCAGTAGTTCCCAACAACATTGCAGTTACCTTAACAAGGTGTTAAGGGCTTATAGAAATCAAGGTCTGAGTCTGGTAGCCTTGTCTCCTCCAAACCACATGAGCTCTGCAGCCTCCTGCTGCTTTGAGTCTCCACCCCTTTCTGGGTCAACCCATTCTGAGCATGGCGGTTACAGACGCAGGCTCTTAAAAGCTTACTCCACAATAAATTTGCTGCTTTCTGCACTACTGCTTTGCAATCATTTTTACTAATGGTTGCCTGTTATGGACAGGTGCTTTCTTAGCTCCCTACCTTCCAATAGCAGTTGACACAGTTTATTTTAGTGATGGCATGGGATTGCAAGAGGTCAGCAAGGAAACTGTAACAAATAATGGTGATAGATTAAGTGCTGCTATTATATAGGAAGCCTGAGGAGGAAGTGTAGGAATCTGAGGTACTTCAGGGGGCAGTTGAAGACCATTTTTTTGAGGACTGCATTTTATTTGATTCAGCTTTTATTATTGGCAGTCCTAATTGGAGTTTTTAAACTGCAACAGTTTATGGGTTTTACAATAGTGTCTGTATAGTGTTATTAATAATTTTTTATTGATACTATAAGCCACCAAACTTATACTGTAAGCTACCTTGACTTCTGCAAGGGAGAAAGGCGGCTAATAAATGTTTTAATTAAATGTAAAACTGCAAGCACCAAGTCACTATTGACCCACGGGGAGACGTCACACCACAGGACTTACTAGGCAAACTATGTTACATGGTGGTTTGCCATTGCCTTCCCCAGTTCTGCGCACTTTACCCCCAACAAACTGCGTACTCATTTAACCATCCTCAGAAGAATAAATGACTGAGCCAACCTTGAGCCAAATACCTAAAATTGACTCCTGTCTGGATCAAGCTCAGGTTGTGAGCACAGCTTGGACTGTAGTACTTCAGCTTACCACAGGGCTCTTGATTTTTAATTAAATACAAAAATACAAAAACTTATGGTTCTTTGCAGCAAGGGGTAGGAAAACTGCTTTCAATAGTTAAACTTTCACACACCTACAACTTTACTGAACTGACAGGGCATTTCTGTCAGAGAGAAGCATGATTTTCATTAGCAACTCCTCCTCTTAGCCCAGGTTGGCTTGCCTCATGGGATATTTCCTTCAGTCCCCTCACAAGTCTCTAACCTACTATTTTCCTCAGGTACCATGAAATACCTGCTCTATTCCTGCCTCTTTATCAGCCCCTAAGCTCTATATACCTACACTATCAATATCTGGGTTCTTTTTCTTCACCTGGGCACAGCCTAACTACTTAACTAGTCTCCTGGTAGTTTGCCCTGTTTCTCTGTTATTTCCCCAAACCCAATCTGAGGAAATGACAGACTTTCCCTCCACTTTACGCTACTGGCCGATTAGTATGTCTACTACCCCTGAAGGCAGATATTTAATGGTAGGGTGGTATCAGAGGCTTTCCACCACAGTGTCTCTGGATGAATAGGTAGGGATGCCAGATTCCAGTTGGGACCTTGGGATTTTCTGGAATTACAGTTCATCTTCAGAATATGGATGACAGTTTCCCTGGAGAAATGTAATGTGTTGGAGGGTACACTCTATGGCAGTGGTGGCGAACCTTTGGCACTGCAGATGTTATGGACTACAATTCCCATCAGCCCCTGCCAGCATGACCAATCGGCCATGCTGGCAGGGGCTGATGGGAATTGTAGTCCATAACATCTGCAGTGCCAAAGGTTCGCCACCACGGCTCTATGCTGTCGTATCTCACTGAGGTCCCCAACCTCTGCAGTCTCCATCTCCAAGTCTTCTGCAGTTTCCCAACCTGGATCTAGCAACCTCACTCATCCATCCTCCTCTGGTGGCCAAAGATGACCTGGCAACCCAATGCATAGGTGAAATTCACCTCTCATACAATGGAATCTTCTCAACCATGCCTCAGCATTGGGAAGCCACCCAATGGTTTCCCCCCCTCTCTTAGAAGGCAACCCACCTGTCATTTCCAGAAGAGTCTCCCCCCATATATCACATGGACCTCAAGTAGCACTGCTGGAAGTCTGGCCTTCTAAAGGGGGAGAAAGACTGACAAATGATATATGTCAGCTGAAGCTTCAGCATGTCACAGATTCTGGCAAGCAACCTCTGTTCAGTCCCATTATTAAGTCCGAAAGGATACGAAGCACCATGGAAAAGCGAAGTGGAGATAAAGAGCCTGTTGCCTACATCGTGGAGAGTTGGTGGCCACTGTGTGTAAGGAAATAACTCTCTTGCACTTCACTATGATGTTTTCCGGACGGGCAAAATATCCCTGGGGAAAACCGGGATCATACATACCAGGATGTTTCTGTCTCGGTTTCTCCCTCCGCATGGCAGCCCGTCAGCACGTTCAGGCCAAGAGGAAGACGTCCAGGTGATTACGCACGCCCCCCAGTTTACTTTCATTTTCTTCACCAACGTTGCTGCGCATGCGCGAACTGTCCCATGTTTCTGACGTTCTGATTGGCTGCAAGCGGCGAGGCAGGAAAAATAAACTGGTCCATCTCCTGCGATGTGTGCATTGGAGCAGGAGCGGTGTGGATGTTTTCAAAAGAACTGCCCATTTATCTTTTTTTTAATCCACGGGATAAGGGAAATCTCGCAGGGCAGGCCTGAGTTAGACCTGGAAGCTATGTGGAAGTTATGGCCGAACTGGGATGTTTCACCTCCTTATCCCAGGATATGTGGTCTGTGCAGAAAACGCCTGAGGCAGCCAAAACAGAAGCAATGCACTTACCAGCCTTACAGGGACACAATTTGGACTGGGGCTGCTGTTGCAAGGACAGAGGACCTTTCCCCACCTACCGTTTGCTGCGCACTACTGCCCCCAAATAGCGCGTGGTCCAGCGGTGCTCCCCACGAGTCCAGGCAGCGACAACGCAGCCGCCCCGACTCTGCGCTCTAACGTCCCTTCAGCGCGTGTCATTTCTGTCACTGAAGAAAACGTTACCTTCTGACTGTGGGGAACATGACCCCAGGGCGGAAATCGCTCGCGCTCAGAGTAGCGCACTGCAAAACGTAAGTGGGGAAAGGCCCAGAGATACAAGGAGATTAAAAACATTTATTTCAGTATGAAAAGAGATGATCGGCAAGATGCCGGAGGAAGGTAAAAAGGGCATGAACAGAGCCTGAACATTGGATCTGGAACCATTAAGGGTGTGCTGTTTATCTCTTTAACACTGAAGGGATAAGATTTAGGGAAAGAAAACTGTGTTTAATAACCCTTTGATTTTCTTTTGCTCACATGTGGTAGTCTACTGCTGTTCTTCTGTGCGGTTTTGCTCTTTGTAGCCTATGACTGCTTATACAACTAAAAATATTTATTTTCTGAAACTGGAGCGTTTGGTTTAAAACTTGAGGCTTCAAATAAAATGTTTAGGGGTAAAAGCTATGCGGAACACCTCGAAGAAAATGTTTTATTTCCTGCCTCAAAATGTTTCAAAGTGTCAGTGCAGAAAGGGCTTACGACTGTGAGGAACAGGCAGAAATGCAACTGGAAATGCAACTGGTGAGTAGAACAGCAGTGGACATCTGGGAGAACAAAAGGCTTTCTATGTTGAATGCCCATCTCTCATGCTGGTATCAAAGGTGATGGAACCCCATTGGAAAAAAAGAAATAATGCTGTAAGCCTCCTGAAGTGCCTTTTTTTTTTTTGCTGCAAATCTCTGTGCATTTTAATGACACAAAATCTAATCAGAGCAGTATAATTTTCTAAACAAATTCTGTGCTGGGGTGGGGGGTAACGCACCAGGTATTACATCTTCCATCTGACATCTCCCCTGTGGTTCGGGCATTGTGTTCCGAAAGATAAAGAGGACGTTTTACAATACCGTCGCCTCCTAAAATTGGTTGTACCCAGTCTTTCTTTCGCAGCTGTGACTCACTCGCTCTGCTCCTGTGGGCAGAGAATATAGATAATATGAGCAGTTAATGGAAAATTGTTGAGAAATGTCTGCTGTTTTCTGTGGAGGAGGAGGACGGATCCTTTCGCTGGCATTTTGTCAAGGAAGCTGCTAAATTCAAGGAGCTCAGTAAACATTTTAGAAGATAAGCATGGTGGGGGCGGGGGGGGTCTCCCTCCCAGCTTTTTTTCTTTTAGAGCAGCTACCGAGGAATCAGGGTTGGCAATTACAGAGTACGTTATGCATATGCTAAACACATCTCCTAGGTTCTTTTCACAACTGTACTGGGGGGGGGGGGGGCAGCAGATCTCCTCAATAATCTTTCTCTCATATATATATAGAATCATAGAATCATAGAGTTGGAAGAGACCACAAGGGCCATCAAATCCAACTCCCTACTATGCAGGAACACACAATCAAAGAATTCCTGACATATGATCATACAGCTTGTGTTTAAAAACCTCCAAAGACGGAGACTCCACCGCTCTCGGAGGCAGGGAATTCCACTGTCGCACAGCCCTGAAAGTTAGAAAGTTCTTCCTAATGTTTAGGTGGAATCTCTTTTCCTGCACCTTGAGCCCATTACTCCGTGTCCTGGTCTTGCTTGCTAGGACAAGCTTGCTCCCTCTTCGACATGACATCCCTTCAAATATTTAAACATAGCTATCATGTTCCCCCTTAACCTTCAGTTGTCCAGACTAAATATCCAGCTCCCTCTCTTCTTAGGGAATGGATTCCAGACCTTTTACCATTTTGGTTGCCCTCCTCTGGACATGTTCCAACTTGTCAATAGCCCTCTTAAATTGCTGTGCCCAGAACTGAACACTGAGTTTTCTAGGTAGTACTGAGTATTCTAGGGAAGGTCTGACCAATGCTGAGTAGAGTGGTACAATTACTTATCTCGATCTAGACCAGGGGTAGGGAACCTGCGGCTCTCCAGATGTTCAGGAACTACAATTCCCATCAGCCCCTACCAGCATGGCCAATTGGCCATGCTGACAGAGGCTGATGGGAATTGTAGTTCCTGAACATCTGGAGAGCCGCAGGTTCCCTACCCCTGATCTAGACACTATACTCCTATTGATGAATTCCAGAATTGCATTGGCTTTCTTGGCTGCCTTATCACACTGCTGACTCATGTTCAGTTTGTTATCTACTAAGACTCCCAGATCCCTTTCACATGTACTGTTGTCAAGCCAGGTGTCACCCTCTTATATCTGTGCATTTAATTTTTTCATATACCTGATTTCATAACTGTCCTCAATGAGCTGTTCTCCTGAACGGAGAAGAAACGCAAACAACCGTTCCAATTAATCTTTTGTTTAAAAAACTGTAAATACTGACAAGGAAACAGATTGGTGGGAAATAAATGAATGGGCCTCGGAGATTGTGCACACACTGCAGGTTAGCTAATATAATTAACGCTGAAATCCCACAGGACTGTTCTAAGCTACTTAGACTTAAACACACCAAACTTAGGTAACAAGAATTGGGATATGCAAGATTTTCAAAATCTCTGTACTGCAAATTGCAGAATGTGGATTTCTGGTGCAGAATCTGGTAGGTTCTCTTGACAGGGTTGAAAAACACCAGGATATTGTGGGGCGGGGGGGGGGGGGGCAGAACTTGAGGAGGGTGGGGTTTGGGGAGAGGAGAGACTTCAATGGGGTATAATGCCGTAGAGTCCACTTTCTGAAACGGCTGTTCTCTCCAGGTGAACTCATCTCTGTCTCTGGAAATCAGTAGTAGTAATGGGAGATCTCCAGTTACCACCTGGTGGTTGGCAACCTTATCCATCAGCCCTGAGGACCAGAGCTTTAAGAGGAGAAAATGTTTAGCTGTCATGGTGGTTAAAAACATAAGGTTGGATTCAACCCGCTTCTACACTGCTTAAAAAGTAGGAGGGGTCTATTGACTACCCAAAAGGCTGTCAAAACTGAGGGATCCTGAATCGACAACAGGAACAGAGCTGAGGTAAGGAGAAGAATTAGGTGAGACTGGGTCAAAATAATGGCTAGATCCACCCCAATTAACTGGGCAGCCTGTTCCCTTTCAGCATTTAAAAACTATAGTGGTACCTGAGTAAAGATGAAACTGCCTTATACTGGGTCCATCAAGGACCACATCCAGAGGTGGGATCCAGCAGGTTCTCACAGGTTCCCGAGAGTAGGTTACTAATTATTTGTGTGTGCCGAGAGGGGGTTTACTAATTGGTGATTTTGCCACGTGATTTTTGCCTTAGTTACGCCCCTCCTCTCAGCAGTAGCGCGCAGAACTTGAAGCAGTCTAGCAGGAGGTGCACCGGCGTGCGTGGCAGCCTGGCTCCCTGCGGCATCTTCGCTTTCCTCACAAGTAAGTGATCATGCGAGCGGCTGCTGCCTCTGCTGTGCACAGCCCTCGCCCCAGGGAATGCTCCTTGCTCCAGGGGAAATTCTGCCCTTCTGCTCCCCAGAATGCCCTGGAATCCACACTCCCCCCCTGAATACCCCCCCAGCCCCATTGGCGCTACGCCACAGTTTGAATTCCACCACCATGGGAACCTGTTACTAAAATGTTTGGATCCCACCACTGCCACATCCACACATGCCTGGATATTGTGCTATGATTGCTATCACACAATCATGATCTACTGAATTGGGTTGACAACACAGGACAATCCCTTTGCAAATGATAGCAATGCCACAATGATAGCAAAATATCCAGCAATGTGAGGACGATGCCACGGTCTGCATCGTCTACTCTGATTGGCAGCAGCTCTGTAGTGTTTCAGGAAGAAGTCTTTCATATCATATATTGCCTTATTCTTTTAACTGGAGATGCTGGGGTTGAACCTTGGGCAGGAGGATGAGTTATAGGTAGGGAAGATAGGATGCAGGAGCATACCACCCAGGGGGACATGTGGGGTCAAATGTCCCTGGGCTGTGGCCATTCAGTCATGTGGGGGGCAGAAAATCGGCCCCCCACCCCTCCTCCTCCCCCCTGGGTCCATACACTAACTGGTGCAAAAAATGTTGCTTGGTCATGGAGGGGGAGGGCGGCTGCCCATACCGGGTTGGGGGGGGGGAACAGAAAACTCAGGCTGATTCCGCATGGGCCAAAAACAGCAGTGTAAAAATGGTGTGAAAATGGTGTAAAAGGCTTTAAAACGGTGTAAAAGGGTTTATACTGTTTTCACACCGTTTTCATATTGCTGTTTTTGGCCCATGCGGAATCAGCCTCAGATTTTGCACCAGGCTATATTTTTCCTAGATATGCCTCTGATAGGATGTTTGCAGTGATCCCAGGGCTACATTTTTCTTAGATATGCCTCTGATAGGATGTTTGCAGTGATCCTGGGGCTACATTTTTCCTAGACAGGCCTCTGATAGGATGTTTGCAGTGATCCCTGGGCTACATTTTTCCTAGATAGGTCTCTGACAGGATGTCTGCAGTGATCCCCAACATGGAACCTGTGGGCATAATTGTGGTGCCCACCAATGTATTTCCTGATGCCCACTTCTTTCTTCTCCAAAGCATGTATTTCCCAAACCAAAAAGCCAGTTCTGGCTTTCTTTCATCTTACTGGAACATGAGGGGCCTCAGAAGACCCCAGTAGGAATCATCTATCTCTCTGTAAGGAGGACCCATTTATAAAAACAACAGCTACTTCATCATAACAAGATACTTAGCATTGAACTTCCAAGAGACCTGTGACTTATTTTATGGCAGCCAGCTGTGGTCAGCTGTGCCCCAGAGAGGGTAGGCATTTTAATGGGATGCCGATTGCCTCTTTCGAGACCCAAAAGTGCCTGCAGACTCAACAAAGTTGATAATCAGTCACCATGTCCCCATTGTTTATTTCCTTATATTGAACTCCTATCTCACTTACTTGAATTCCTGGGAGAACGGAAACATCTGAAATTTGTTTTTTAAAACCCCTCTAATTGTATTTTGCACGACAGAGGACTGTTGGCTGAGGGTGCTTACCCAATCATTTCTTTTGTGCTGCTATTGTGCCTGGTCAAATTGGCTTTTTGAAATATTACAAACACTCACAAAACTCTTTACTAGAGACAATATGAGGGAATGAGGACCGAAGTGCATGATAGACAGCAACGATGCTTCTATCACAGTACCTTTAATGTAAGAATAAACTGTCTGATGAACTGGGTTCTAGTCCATAAGTGTTTGTGCTACAATCAGGATAGTCTTCACAGTACTGTGGAACTGATGCGTCTTTGTGCTAGTGTAATCTCAGCTTGTGGGTTCTGTGGGGCAGTACTTGGAAGGAGTTGCAAAGAACCAAATTTAAACAAAACAGTTTACTTTACTTAACAAATAACACTTTTAAAACATTTAACATTTACACTTTGCAGTCCTGTTAAGTTTGCATTTTCAAGTCCTTATTTACAGTCTACTGATATTGCCAAGTCCAATTCTTCTTTGCTGGTGGTTGGTTTTGAAGACTTCTGAGGCTTGGTGAACGGGATTCAAGATGATGAAGGTTCCCAGAAAACTCTCACCATTTACATTCACAAAAACCCTGAAACAATAAATTCTAACATTTACAATATAGCAAAAAAATAAACTCCCTTCCCACTAGTTCCCCACAACATTGCAGTTACCTTAAACAAGGTGTTAAGGGCTTAATAAAATCAATCAAGGTCCCAGCCTGGTAGTCTCGCTTCCTCCAACCTCATGAGTTCTGCAGCATTCTACTTCATTTCAGACTCCACCCCTTTCTGGGTCATCCCATTCTGACACAGGGGTTACACTAGCATATAATCCAGGCATGGATAAAAGGAACTTGACTCCATTTTGGTTAGATCTCTCAGCAGCCTTTGATATGTGGATCCGATTAGGCCATATTGCAGAGACACCAATGATAGCGGAGTCAGAAATGAATTATTCCATTTCTGATCTGACATTCTAATAAAGGTAAAATTATGTTTTATTTCTTTATAAGTTAGATAGGAATAAGTTGTATTAGATAGAAAGTAGAAATTGTGGTTGTGTTTTGTGTTTGTATCTGTGTGGAACCTCCCTGGCTCAAGGCAGGAGTCCACCCCTGCTCCACCTGGGCACATCCCTTTTCATGTGCTAAAACCATGAATGAACGCCTGACAAAACAGACCCTGGAAAAGGAACCTCCATCTGCCTAATCCCACCAGCAGGCAGATAAGGGTGCCGTCGTCGTTAGGTTTCGTTTCCTGGCCCCCAGCACCCAAAGGACTCTTTTGTGTTTTTCCCGCCTGTGCCTACGTCATCGCCTCGCCCGCTTCTGCCGCAAAATTTAAGAAGGGACTGCCCTTCGGACTCTTATTGGTTGCTGTACATCTGTAAATGAATGGTTGTAGGCTGTCCTGTATTCCCCCGGACTCCCGGGCGGGAGAAAGTGTATAAAAGTTGTTGTAAAGCTGCTAGGCAGTTGCAGTTGCCGTGGTGGGGAGGTGCTGACACGTAGGTCAGCATCTCAATGAACTCATTTTTATTTTTCGCTATTCTCGCTATGTTGGGTCCTGTTTCTGTTCCTCTGCACTGCTGAGAGCTGGTTGATCTGGGAGAGTAAAAGTTACCCAGGCAGCACGGTAACACCATTAACTGATGTAGCATACCATCCTAGATTAATTGACGCAGTATACCTTGAATTTGGTAAGGTGCTCCATGACATTCTTGCAAGAAGGCTAGTAAAATGTGGACTGGACAATGCTACTGTTAGATGGATTTGCAATTGGTTGGCTGCCCGAACCCAAAGGGTGCTCATCAATGGCTCATTGTTATCCTGGAGAGAAGTGACTAGTGGGGTGCCACAGGGTTCTGTCCTGGGCCCAGTGCTATTCAATATTTTTTTTTATCAATGACTTGGATGATGAAATAGAGGGCATGCTAACCATATTTGCAGATGACACCAAATTAGGAGGAGTAGCTAATACCCCAGAAGACAGGATTCAAAATGACCTGGACAGGTTAGAGAGGTGGGCCAAAGCTAACAAAATGAACTTCAACAGAGATAACGGTAGGATACTCCACTCAGGCAGGGAAAAAAAAATGAAATGCACAGATATAGGATGGCTGACTGACAGCTGGTTTGACAACACTATATTGTCAATGCTGCCCTGAGCCCTTTTTGGGAATGGGAGGCCTAGAAATCCCAAATGAATGAATGAATGAATGAATGAATGAATGAATGAATGAATGAATGAATGAATACATACATACATACATACATACATACATACATACATACAAACATACATACATACATACATAAAAGATGTGGATGGGATCTGGGAGATCTCCTGGATTGACAACTGATTTCCAGAATACAGAGGTGTTGATGAAGAGGAGTTTGGATTTATACCCTTGTCTCTTCTGTAAGGAGTCTCAAAGCAGCTAAACTCCCTCTCCTCCTCTCCCCACAACAGACACCTGTGGCATACTGCTTATAGGGACATGGGTGCCCCCAGTGGGGGGGATCCAAAATTTTTAATAACAGGTCCCGATGGTGGTGGGATTCAAACAGTGGCGCCGCCGCACACACGCGCCTCCAGTCCCTATTGGGCAGGGAGGTTGCTTTAGTAACCCCTTCTCGGCACTCAGAAAAAATTAGTAACCACTTCTAGAGAAGTGGTGAGAACTGGTTGGATCCCACCTCTGGGTGCCCCCCCCCCCACGTGACGAAACGGCGTGCTCCCAAGTTACCCACCATGGTGCCCCGCCCCCTCCTGGTCTACCTACAGGCTGGGCAAGGGGGTGGGACGCAGGGAGTCAGGTGGGGTGTGTGTGGGAAGCCGATCATGCCCCCATTTAGGCCCCATATGCCACTGTCAGACACCTTGTGAGGTGGGTGGGACTGAGAGAGTCTGTGAGAACTGTGACTAGCCTAAGGTCACCCAGCAGGCTTCATGTCTAAGAGTGGGAAAACAAATCCAGTTTACCAGATAAGAGGCTGCTGCTCATACGGAGGAATGGGGCATCAAACCCAGTTCTCCAGCTCACAGTCCACCGCTCTTAACTACGACATCATGCTTCCTCACTTCCTCACTGGAGAAAATGACTGCTTTGGAGGGTCGACTTTAAGGCATTATCCCTCCTGAGGTCCTACCCCCCCTCCAAAAAAAACCCCCTGGAAAACTTAAACAGATACTATTAAAAATATTTTTAATGATGTGATTGAGTACAGGTGTATTTTAATTTATTTTACTGTTTCCCACCTTCGGTGCTGACTTGATCAGGAGAAAGGTGAATGTATCGCATTTTAAATAAATCAAAATAAGTGTGTAGATGATCGGGTTGTAAACAGAAATGAGAAATGAAAACCTGATGCTGGGTTTTCACAGGGATTTCACAGAGAGTTAGTTAAAGGAGGTGGAAAGTGATTCGTGCTGAGTCATAGGTACCCTGTAAAGTAACTAAAATAATTAATGCCTTAGTTGTCGCTGGAGTTCTCTGGAGAGGAAGAAATGGAGCCGGGGGAAGGGAGGGAGTGGAATTTGTTCTTGGAATCATCCCCCTCCCCCACCTCAGAGCCTCAAGATGTAGGCCTACGAAAGGGAAAAGCAGCTGTCACAATATTCCTGAGACAATTTAGCAAAGCATTAATGGACAGAAGAACGGGCCCCTTCCGCACATGCGGAATAATGCACTTTCAATCCACTTTCAGTGCACTTTGCAGCTGGATTTTACTGTGCGGAATAGCAAAATCCACTTTCAAACCATTGTGAAAGTGGATTGAAAGTGCATTATTTTGCATGTGCGGAAGAGGCCAAGGCTCTTTAAATCTTTGTCCAGGCGAAGCAAGTTCAGCGATATATATATATGAAATTAGATTAGCAGAAGCAGAAAGGGAGGAGGTGGTTGGGGATGATGGATGGACTTTAAAGCTGTGGAGCAAAGTGACATCATGTTGTAGACTGGCAGTCTTCAGCCCACTCTGGGGTCATCAGGAAATTCAAGAAACAAAACTATGAAGAAGAAGTAATGGGGGGAGGGAGAAAAGGGGGAAAAGGTATTGTTTGAAAATGCATGAAGAAGGAAATTACTATAAACTGTAAAATTCAGATGATACAATAATTTTTTTTAAAGGAAATTCAAGAAGATTAAGGGGCCTCTTCTGCTGGCTCATGAGCCCCTATAGAGCTGCTCATTTTTGAACTGCTTTTGGGAAGAACCTAGAGCTACTGTGCATGCATAGAGATTTTGTGTTCCCAGGTAGCTTTTGTACCTACACTGGGGGAGAAGCAAGTTCAGGGATTCTGGCTCCTCTTCTTCCTGTCACATGACTGTGATGTAGGGTTACCAACCTCTGGGGGTTGGCTGGAGATCTCCTGCTATCACAACTGATCTCCAAGTGACAGAGATCAATTCACCTGAGTGGCCTTGGGCTAGTCACAGTTCTCTCAGAACTCTCTCAGCCCCACCTGCCTCATAAGATGTCTGTTGTGAGAAGAGGCAGGGAAAGGAGTTTGTAAGCCATCTTAAGTCTCCTTAGAGGAGGGAAAGGCGGATGCAAATTCAAACTCCTCCTCCACATGGGACCTGGAGATCTCCTGGTAGGGTTGCCAGTCTCCAAGTGGTGTCTGGAGATCTCCTGCTATTGCAATTGATCTCCAAGCGACAGAGACATGGAGAAGATAGCCACTCTGGAAGGTGGACTCTATGGCATTATGTCCCATTGATGTCCCAAACTCCACCTCTCTGGCTCTGCCCTCAAAAACTCCAGGCATTTCCCAATCCTATCTTCTGGAATTGCGACTGATCACCAGACTATAGAAAACAGTTCCCCTAGAGAAAATGGCCGCTTTGGAGATTATGCCACTGTACCATGCTGTGGTTCCAGCAGTGGCGTAGGAGGTTAAGAGCTCGTGTATCTAATCTGGAGGAACCGGGTTTGATTCCCAGCTCTGCCGCCGCCTGAGCTGTGGAGGCTTATCTGAGGAATTCAGATTAGCCTATGCACTCCCACACACGCCAGCTGGGTGACCTTGGGCTAGTCACAGCTTCTCGGAGCTCTCTCAGCCCCACCCACCTCACAGGGTGTTTGTTGTGAGGGGGGGAGGGCAAGGAGATTGTAAGACCATTTGAGTCTCCCACAGGAGAGAAAGGGGGGATATAAATCCAAACTCTTCTTCTTCTTCTTCTTGTATATCAACTGTTTCTTTAACATCACCCTATAAACTGTCATGTGGCTGCCTCTGATTGTAATCTGAGGAAGAATACTAGTTATAATACAGGTGCCATGAAAGATGAAAATAATATATCTGGTCCCACTGCAACTATAATGTGTGTAAACACATTATTAAGGAACTCCATTTCCCCTGTTTGCCTTTGCACTGGAGATCTCACCCCTCCAGGAAGCAATGGTGAACAGTCTGGGTTGCTGTGACTCCTTTGGTGTCTCTAAAAAGACTGCAAGTTCAAAACCCGGGTTGAGGGAAATATCATGGGCTGAACTTCTTTTGGGGAAGAGCCAGTGGTGGGATTCAAATGATTTAACAACCAATTCCGGGGGTGGGATTCAAATAATTTAACAACTGGTTGTTTACAAGCACAATTTTAATAATCGGTTCGCCCAAAGTGGTGCGAACCCGCTGAATCCCACCACTGGGAAGAGCCCTGTGCAAAGTTCTTCCCCAAAACGGGATAAATGGCTTCCTCAGCCCGCTATGTTTGGGCTGTGAGGAAACCACCCCTGAGGAAAACAATGCAGAAAAGGCAATTCCCCAGAGCCCATGTTGATGGGATTAAGTATGTTGTATTTTTCGAAGCAGAAAAGAAGACTCGTTGCTTGTCACTGTAGAAAGGACAAGACAAATCAACTTAATTATCACAATAACAATGCTACAAAAGTTCAGTGAAGCCAAAGGTAGAGTTTATTAAAGGAAGGATTGAGGATTCAAGAGCGCAGAGAAAAAAAGCAGGAGAATAAAGCCATCAGCTTTGGCACATTCAGTGAATGTTACAGCTGCAGCCTGCATGGTCAAGAAGCGGGGGCTATTTCGCATTTTTCAGTGTGTGAGGATTAAATAATTTTTAAGGGGGAGGGAGATGGAAAGTCCTATTCTAGGATTATTTACGATTCACTGTGCAATCCTAAACAGAGGCCATTTCTACATGGCACAATTATACTGGGTTACAATTGGTACCTTAGGGCCTTTCCCCATCTCACTTGCACTTAAGCCCTCTCGGCCACTCTGAGGAGAGGAAGTGGCCAGCGAGGGGTCCCCTGGCGACCTCCCACTCAGAGGGCTGGCGAACAGTGTAGCCGGCCTTGGCGACCGCTGCCGGGCTTGTCGCGCCCCCTCAGCGTGAGGCATCCCTGGCGCCCTTGCAAAGGGCGCCTTTTGATGACCCCGCGCAAAGCGTGGAGGTCGTGGGGGCGCAGAGCGTGGGGTCGTGGGGACACCTGGGCGCGCGCCAGGGATGCGGCGCGCTGGAATTGCGCGCAGCGACGGCGGCCGAGGGAAACGTGGGGAAAGGCCCTTAAAATTTGGGTCTGTTTTATCCTGGTTTCTCCCTTCGCATGGCTGCCCATTTCTGTGAAGGAATTGAGTGAAGACCGGGAGGAAATACTCCAGTTTGTTTCACACGAGCCCAGTTTTTTGTATTTACATTGCACCCCATGTGTATCCATGAATGCGCAAACATCCCCGGTGTCTTGCGTTCTGATTGGCTGTTGTTTTTGGTCAGTGAGGGGGGGGAACAAAGCCCCCCCTTTTCCAGTTCTGGATAGCGCCTGGTGCAGGACTCAACACCAGCAAGCGGCAGCAAAAAACAGTGGGCACAGCATCACATTCCCATTCCCATATTTTTGTGGAAAACGAGAGACTCCCCCCACCCCCATGATATGCCCACTAACATTCGGCCCAAAGTGCATATCTCCATAGCTATGCACTCTGAACAACCAGTACATGTACAGTTAAAAAAAATGGACATTTTGGGACTCCGCTCCTGATTAACCCAGGCAAAATGGCACCCGGCTGATACAATTAGCAGAAAACGTGGTTAGGAAAGATGGAACTGGGCACCAGGAGACACAACAGTGGTCACCATGTTGCACCTTGGGTAGGAGAGCAATGTCTTAGCCTAATATGTGAAGTCCCAAGAGTTTGCTTTTAAGATTTCATAGTCACAATTATGGCAGAATTATCAGTTCAAGTTGCACATTCATTCTTGCTTCTTTAGCAAACGGATTTGTGTCTTTGACGTGTCTACTGGCTAGAGTTGAACACTGACAAGTAAAGCTGAAATGTCCATTGGAAACAGGAAAACACATGACACAGAAGTAGATTGAAGAAGGAACTTTTCTCACTGATGACACATCCAGATATTTTCGTGCCTGTGATGCCAAAGGCAGGTTACAATGGGATGAATGAGAGGCTACTGCAAGTCAGAGAAGAAAGATGATCTGCCAGTGTGACTTGCAAAATGCAAAGGAATCTAAGTAGACAACGTTATGGTTGTGTGTGTGTAAAGTGCTGTCAAGTCACATCCAACTTATGGCAACCCAGTAGAGTTTTCAAAGTGTGACACTAACAGAGAGGGCTTGCCATTGTCTTCCTCTGTGTAACTACCCTGGACTTCCTTGGTATTCTCCTCTCCAAGTCATACTTTGCTTCTGAGATCTGACACGATCAGGTCAGCTTGTACCATCCGGAGGGCATTGCTATGGTTAGCGAACTGTGTATAGAAGGTATTTCTGTTCAGACTAATACAAGAGGCCTCACTGAAAAATTAATGAGCATTCTGTTTGCTAAAGAGATCACTTTTCCAAACAAGGTATTTAAAAACTCCAACAGATTACAAAGGATACTGTTAAGATCGCTAGGGGGCATTGGGGATGTGCGAAGGACGCAGATGTTTGGTTTGGATAAATCTGGCTCGCTAATTAGCTGTATAATATTTATTTAATTATGGGATTTAATATGCAGCCTACACCCACCTGCGTAAGGTCCTGGCTAACAGCAGGATAAAACAGCACTGATCTCTCTCTCTATATATAAAAAGCTAACCGTGCATTTGTTCCTCACGGTCTAACTCAGGAACTGCTAGAGCAAACACCCTGAAACTTTCAGGGAACGCTGGTCATCTGTGCGAGCGTGTTTTCCGCTCCTTGAAAGCCTCAGGTACCGCAATTGAGGCAGGCAAATCCGATAGGCAGGGGTGGCATCCGGTGCGCATGCACTACTCCTCTGAGCCGTTGGAGACAGCCAGGGGCCCACAGCAACACGAAGGCGCAAGCGGAGCGCCGGAAGGAGGAAACGAGCCGGCTGCCGTGGGAAGACGCGGAGGCCCAGGCGATTGGACCCAGTCCCGGTCCCGAGCTGAGTGGCACCGGGGGGGAGAATTGAGAGGTCAGGCGGCTGCTGCTGCTGGAGGGAAGCGTGGCTGGAGAGGCAGAAGGAGGAAGCGAGCCGGCCCTCCTTGGGAAATGCGGAGGTAATCTGAGCCACAGCAACGCGTGGCCGGGTACACTAGTATACTATAAAAAATAGTAAAACAGTAACACAGACTGCTGTGGAAAATTGGGAGAGGGAAACCACCCTGCCCACAACTCAGTAATGCTCAGGTAAATAAAAAACCTTTCAGCCTTTCTGTCTGAAAAGGAAGTGGCCACCACGCATGCATGTACACAAAATCTTTCTCCAGAAAGCCTGTGGAGAAGGCACATGACCTCATGAAGGCATAAAGGAGAAAAAAATGGTCCTTTTGCAATCCTTTGCAAAGTTACTGTGGTTTAACCTCACTGATATTGATAGGCTTATACCCTGTTCAGAATAAAGATGGTAGGAGATTTGTGAATTCACCTGCCATTTCCTGGACCATCTTTGTTCTAGAACAGTGTTTCCCAACCTTTTCGAGGTCAGGGTACCCTTGACCTCACTCTTCATATCTCACGGTACCCCTGCCACCACCCTCCACCTTCCCCTCCCATTGCCCCTGCTTGCCACACCCCCACCTTCCCCTCCCAGGGTGAAGGGTAGCACTGGGGGGGGGCTGCTGACCTTGTGGCAGGCCCTGCCCCATGGGCCAGCTCCATGTCCTTGCTGGCGCCGGTGGGAGACACCACAAAAATGAGGGGGGGCAGTAGTGTTGCCGCGGTACCTCTGGGACATGCTCACGGCACCCCAGAGTACCAGGGTGCCGTACTGGTTGAGAATGGCTGTTCTAGAATGTTCTTCTTGTTTCCTAGTGCTTTGGGGAGTGAACTAGGTAGGCACCAGGACCTGAGCAGAGCATTCTAGGACAAATACAGTCCTGGAAATGGTGGATGAATTCACAAATCTCCTGTCACCTTTATCCTGAACGAGGTATAGACTGACGTAACTCTGTGTTGGATTGCTCTTATCACTTTTTCTGGTCTCAACCGATGTAACGCTTTAAAGGTGACAATCAGCACTTTGAATTATGCCAAGGAGAGAATAAATAATCAGTCTTTTAGCAGTTGAAAGATATGGTCCCAGTAATTTGTACCTGTCAGGAGGCCAACAGGTTCATTCTGAACTAACCGACATTTCTGACTGGTGCAACGTAGACTGTGCTGCTATAATCCAATCCAGGCTGCTGAGAACTGGTTGCCAAATTTTGTAGATCAAGGAACAGTCAGATCTAGGATCCCTGAGCTAGATAGAATAGCATTCTATTCTGCAAACCTGATGCTTCAGAGGGCGTGCAGCCCTGGATTTATGCAGGCTGTCAAAGTCTTGATCTGCATTGCGATGAACAGTGAGCTTCACTGTAACCAGCAGCACCCACTCAGCTCAGGTTATCGGGCTTTATTCATCCTTTTATTCTTCCGCTCGGCTATTCAACAAATCCACAGCCTCATCTGAGCCGCATGACGGAAGCTGAAAACAAGAATCGTGTCACCTTGTTCTAAGTTGCGGTTCAGATAAAACGTTGCCCTCCTCATGATGGCAATTATTAATAAGCAACTGTGGTGTAGGACTTCCTGGACAGAAAAGATCTTGTCACTGTGGTGCATGCCCTGGTAACAGGTAACATCTGGATTGGATTACTGCAATGTGCTTTACATGGGAGATGGACAGCAGAGTGCGACCCCCCTCCTGAACGGCCCTCCTTGAAGACTGGGCGGAAGCTACTGTTGGTACAGAATGCTGCGACCAGACTGTTGACTGGAGTAGGTCCTGGGGACCAAATAGCTTCAGTCTTATTCTACCTTCGTTGAACTTCAATCTGGACTTAAATCAAGGTGCTGGTGTTGACTATTAAAATCCTGGAAGACCTGGGAATGGTATCCCTGAAGGACCTTTCAGGTCTCTCACATGAGTCTACCTGGTCACTCCATTAATCATAAGAACATAAGAACATAAGAACTAGCCTGCTGGATCAGACCAGAGTCCATCTAGTCCAGCACTCTGCTACTCGCAGTGGCCCACCAGGTGCCTTTGGGAGCTCACGTGCAGGATGTGAAAGCAATGGCCTTCTGCTGCTGCTGCTCCCGAGCACCTGGTCTGCTAAGGCATTTGCAATCTGAGATCAAGGAGGATCAAGATTGGTAGCCATAGATCGACTTCTCCTCCATAAATCTGTCCAAACCCTTTTTAAAGCTATCCAGGTGAGTGGCCATCACCACCTCCTGTGGCAGCATATTCCAAACACTAATCACAAATTGCGTGAAGAAGTGTTTCCTTGTATTAGTCCTAATTCTTCCCCCCAGCATTTTCAATGAATGCCCCCTGGTTCATCCTTGGAGACCCTGCTTTGGTGGCCCCATCTATCTGAGGCTAAAGGTGTGGGAGCTCCAAAAAGGGGCCTTATTCATTGGGGCACCAGAACTTTGGAATTCCCTCCCGAGGAGATTTGACTGTCTCCCTGTTTTGCCAGCAGGTAAAGACTTTTTAGTTTCATCTGGCATACCTTTAATCATGGTTTTGGGCCTCCTCCTAACGTTGGCTGTTTATGGTGGATTCTGCACAGCATAAATATAACATCTATAGAACATTATAAAAAGATCCATTTTGGGATTTTGTGTCCCCACAGCATGGGAGAACACGAGCATTGTCAGCCAAAATGGATTTTCCCCCATCTGCTGTACAGAACTCTTGTCAGTTTCACAGTAGTGCCCACCATTTAATGTGCTGCAGCAGATTCTCCATGGAGATTCCCCATGGAGGTTTCCCCTGCTTGCAGCTCATCCGTTTGGTATTTCACTGTAAAAAGTAGATGAATAAAGTTTGTTTGGCCTCGTGATCTTGTGCAAGTGTTGTTTTTCCTTTTTTGTTTTGAGGGGGCTGTCTGAGAAGCTATGGCAACACAAGCAGGCACATATTGCAGCTTCTCTAATCGTGCTGCCATGGCTTCTCAGATATCCTGCCTGCTGGCATTTGATCAGCAGGCAGGAATCGTCCTCAATCCCAGTTGGGAGGGAAAGATCGCTAGTTTAGCGATTAAAAGAAAAACCTGGATTGAGAGGAATATAACAGACTGAACTCATTTTGGAGAAGAGAGCTGTTCAAAGTTCTTCCCCAAAACGCTATTTATAATGTCCTAAAGTTGTTATATTTGTGCTGCGCAGAATCTTCCTCAGTGTTTTTAACTGAATTGTTATGATTTTAACCATTTTGACATGTTATGTTTTTGTGTTTGTGGCCTTGTAGACCCTGATTCGGTGGAAAGGCAGCAGAAAAGTGTTTTGAACAAATAAGCAGAAATAAATTAACTAACGGGGTACAAATCTAATAATTAATAAATAAATAAAAATAATAAATAAATAAATAACACATACTCCTGACTCATGGAGCTTCAGTTTATTACAAAATTAGCCAAAAAGTCCTCCTCCCAAGGGCTGAGTGACCGCCTCTGTTGTCAACAACCGGTAAAAGTGCCCTCTTCATAGTGACGTATCTTTATCCCATGAAGAGGCTACCTCAATGCACTCTTTGTGGAAAAACAGTCATAAAAATATTCTTAGAGTATGGAAAAATTGCTTTTGTACTTGAGATTGTAGCATTAACTTGCTTTAAGTTCCAAATGAATCCATCAATCCATCAATATATATATTTAAGAACGACTAATATTATTCATACCAGAATACATACCATGATTTTTAATGAGGCCTTCTAGGGTTATTTTTAGCTGCCATGTTTATTCTTGCTTCTATATTATGCAGATGATATTCTAATAATAGATAAATGATCTTACAAAGCGAGAGAGAAAGGGAGAGAGAGAGAGAAGGTGTTTATTATTATAATGAAGATGGAGAGAGTAAAATTTCATCCACTTTAGCACATCATTTAATTTGACAGATGGGGACTAATTTGTAGGAATTAGTGAAATTAAACGTAATTCAATTAAAGCCTTGCGGATTCAAGTGATATAGTTTCATCATTGTGAGTAGTTGAGGGGGTTGATCATAGGGGGGCCACTGCCCCTGAATTCAGATCGAGGCATTGCAAAGGACATCCATTCTGGGCTTCAGTTCAAAGACAAGGTTTATATTGCATCATTCCATCCTCAGATGAACAGGGACAGAATTCTGTCAGCCAAGGCAACTAGCGTGATACTTTATATGCGCCTCCTAGCACTGTGAACAAACTACAGATATCTCCTCAATAAGTAGGTGGGTACAAGTGCATGCAATTCCTATTCCTAAAAGACAAATCCACGTTCACTTTAACCTCAGGACCCGTCCCAAACAGACACTGTGTTGCCGCTCTAACAACTTCCTCCCAGAAATCAAGGGAAAATTCAAAAATAAATAGTTGGAGGAACTGCAATGAAACATTTTTTTGATCTAAGGTGGATTCCTGACAAGAGGATCGCGCTGAATGGTTAATGGTTGTCCTTACTAAATGAAAAGCTTTGTATTGCTTGTCAAATATGCATTATTTAAATCGCCTTGCCAAGCTGGGAAGAACACGGTTGCTTATAAAATATAAATTAGATTTCTGGAGCTGTAACTGTCTCAAAAAATAAAATTACATTGCATTAGCAAACAGTTTGGACTGGAGATGTATCCTATTTTATGCTAATGTTTAAGATACCAAAATGTATAATAATCACTGAGTAACCTGGAGAGAAAATTGTATAAAATATGGATAAAGAGGCTTTTTCCCCCTACAAGTTGCCCATGGCAAATCTGTTTTTCCTAGATTTAAACAAGGTTGAGAATTGTCCAGTGTTTGGAGGAATGGCCCACAAATGGTTCATTCTTTATTCCAAGGATTTCTATATGATAGTGTGACCAGATGTCCCGCTTTTGGCGGGACAGTCCCGCTTTTAAGCAATTTGTCCCGCGTCCCACAGGGTTTTTTTAACTCTCCTGATTTTTGGGCAGTTACACTGGCTTTTTGGGCGCCTCCTCCTTTTCTGTAGCCCTGGCTCACAGGGCGGAAACAGGGGAGCTCTTCCGTGCAAGGCAGTGTGGCAGCCTCCTGCGTGCACGCCGTCGTTAGGGAGCCGACTCGTTTTTGGGACGCTCCCCGGTTTCCAACAGGGGTGCGCCCCAGAAGGCAGTGTGGCAGCCTCCCGCGCACGCGGCCCAGGAGCTGGCAACTTTGAGTGTGTTTGGCCCCTTCCGCATGGGCGGAATACGGCAGCCTGGGGACGGCAAAAACGCCGTCCCCAGGGAGTTGCCGCGCATAGCATGACAGCTTCGCAGCCGCCGAAAGGCCAGTTTCCCTCGCTTCTGCCCCTCATATGGCTTAAGCCACCATTTTCCAACCTCGCTTGCCCAGCTAGGTTTGTGGAAAACGGCGTGGTTGGAGCCGCTGCTTCGTCGCAAACGTCTAGCGGCTCCACGGCGCTCTCCTTCCCCCCATGTCCGTATGCGACCTACCTGTCCCAGCGCCCTCCTCTGGCGTCAGCCCGGAGGCTTGGGGACACGGCCCCTCTGCCCTGCGACTCCAGGGGACAGGCCCCCCTGCCCTCGGCGATGTGCTGGAGGGCCGCAGGACAGGTAGGTTGCCCTGACGATGGCGCAGCTCTGCGCCGTCGTCCCAGGAGGTTCTGGGACCATTCATGCGAACGGTCCCAGAGGGGTCGGGTCGGCGTCATCTACGCCGACCCGACCCCTTCTGCCGCCGTGTCTCATCTCTTTACTTTCTGTCACTGTGGTTACTTTGCTTCCAGCCCAGCTTCAGTAATGGAAGCCAACCATGCTTGGGAGAAAAGATGGCTCAAACAAGGGTGTGTGGGGAATGGAAAGGGTTTGGCTGCCTGCAGTCAACAGGCACCTTGTAAAAATTAGGCCTTTGGCTCCTCTGGTTGGGATGGATGAATGAGAATAAACAAACATGGCTGCCCCCAATGCTTCTACTCTGGCCCTCTAAGACCAGACTATGGTATTTCTAGCCAACACTTTCTTCACGTCAAAGCTGTTTTCAGTTATATTGGCATAAAATATTACATTCCTCTTCAGTTAGCCCAGGGGTAGGGAACCTGCGGCTCTCCAGATGTTCAGGAACTACAATTCCCATCAGCCTCTGTCAGCATGGCCAATTGGCCATGCTGGTAGGGGCTGATGGGAATTGTAGTTCCGGAACATCTGGAGAGCTGCAGGTTCCCTACCCCTGAGTTAGCCAGATGAACAATGATTCCTTAAATATGCACACACACACATACACACACACAACCAAGGTTGTGATTTGCTGGCAAAATGTTACTATCAGTGGAAGCTGGGTTAGTTCTTGCCAGGAAGTATATTTCAATATAAAACTCACATATTAATCATTTAAGGTTGCAAAGTTGGTTAAGTTATTCCAGAGTAACAGATTTACAGCCTGTGGTTTATGAGCTTAAGTCATTTTTAAAGCAAAAATGCAGGCAGCTGCTAAAAAAAAGTTGGACAGGAGCTGAGAAAAAAATGCCCCACTCTGCGTCTAAGTGGGAAGTAACTAATACACTTAAATGATAACCTAGGTCTAGGAGAAAAAACAAACTGAAATCTGTAATTAGCAAGTTTTCAAAGTGCTGCATCGACAAAAGCCCCATTAAAATAATTGAGCTTTAATCAAGCAGTAAATGAGTTTGGAAATCAGGCAACCGACATAATTCAGAGGGGAAAAATATGGATTTTCCTGTGTCATCTCAGACTCATCACTCAATATCCCTAAACTGGGAATTTTAAGTGCTGCTGTAAAAAGTTGAGTGTAAAAAAGTGTTATCAAGTTGCAGCCTATTTATGGTTTTCAAGACAAGTGATTAAGCGGAAATAGTTTGCCATTACCTTCCTCTGCAAAGTCTTCCTCAGTGGGCTCCCATCCAAGTACCAATTCAACATATCTTTGGAGATCTGACAAGATTGAGCTATACTATACCATTTCCCACCCCAATTTTCATTAAGATTAGTGATTATGGATCAGAATATGAGTGATCAGTTTAGGGTGTTTGCATGTACTTATTATTGCTGACACATCATGCTGAGATGGCTTGATCAAAATGTGATGGGGGAAAAGACCCACTGCATAGTCTTATGTGATTGCAATAATCAGTTAAATTCGTCTAAGAACAGAGGCTTTCGATCTGGATGCCAACAGTAATAAATCCTAACCACTGCACTCTCAAACACGCCCTGCTTCGATTGGGGGATGCGCACCATTATGAACTCTAGCCTCTCCCCCCTGGCAAGACTGGTACAGGGAGACTTCATAGTCAGTTCACATGTTACAGAAATTGCAGGTACAATCTGCAGGTACCTGTATGCAGTTGGTAAGGGGAAAAAAAGGGAGTTTGTATTTCAAATGAAACTGGGGACCAGAGCCTGGATGAATGTGGGTTTAAATCATATGTTCAGCTGGGCATGTGTTGAATGAACATGAACATTACACAATGCACTTATAAAGAAATATCAAATGCACCCTGTACAAAGATTGTGTGTGCATTCAGTGTAACTTGAACACAGTACTCATGTCCTCCAGCTTGGATGTTCTGGCTGCTTCATTACTAGTTTCTAACCAAATGGGTTGTTTTCAGACACGAGGCATATCTACACTGCAGATTTAAACTGGCTGAACAGGACATTTCTACACAGAATTATTTCCATCTAAGTCCATTGAAAGCAATAGGTTTAAGGCTTTACCATAGGTGTCAAACTTGCGGCCCTCCAGATTTTATGGACTACAGTTCCCATCATCCCCTGCCAGCATCATGCTGGCAGGGGATGATGGGAAATGTAGTCCATAACATCTGGAGGGCTGCAAGTTTGACACCTGTGCTTTAGGCTATAATAACTCTGCATACAACTAAGCTGAGTTTCGCCCTTTCAAGACCATTTATGCCAATGAAAGGTAAGCCTTTCCGGAATGCATGCTTTCCGTATATTTTCAATGACCGAATCAATTCTTCTGCGGTGCTGTGTGGTTTCCGGGCTGTATGGCCGTGATCCTCTGAAGATGCCAGCCACAGATGCAGGCGAAACGTCAGGAGAGAATGCTGCTAGAACACGGCCATACAGCCCGGAAACCACACAGCACCCAAAGGTTTTGAACTTTCGAACTTAGAAAGGTATAGAACTTTGTTTAGGACTGCACTGTTAGGAAATGAAGTTTTGCAAAAGTGCCTTAGAATCAGAGGATTCTTAGAACTTTAGCAGCCAAAGGTTCCTAGGATTCTTTATGAGAAAGCTCTGTTTGCAATCCCAGGAGTCAGCCCCACCGAATAAAATAGGATATTTCTCAGTTAACCTGCCTAGACTTGTTTCCTATAGTCAGTTATTTATTTACTTCATTTATATCCTTTCTCCCCTCCCCAGAGGAGAGGGGAATTAGCTTCCAACATTGTTCTCTTTGTTTTATCCTCACAACATAGCTGTGAGGCCGATTAGACCAAGTGTGTGTTGTCTGGCCCAAGGTCACCCAGCAAACTTCCATGGAAGAAGAGGGATTTCACCCTGGGTTTCCCAGATCCTAGTCTGTCTTTTTAACTACTGCACCATGCTGGCTCTCAAGATAGAGTTACCCCAGCCAAAGCCCATTGATTTCAACAGTTTGGATATGAGTAACTTTGCATAGGTTTGCAGATAGCTCAGTGGTGGCGAACCTATGGCACGGGTGCCAGAGGTGGCACTCAGAGCCCTCTCTGTGGGCACGCACAAACAGAGTGCCCTCCCCCACATCTAGGCTGGCCTGGGCCACTGGGCTTGATTATTAGCATTAAACCTAAGACCAAGTTTGGAGGAAGCAGTGTAGGTAACCCTGTTAAACGCTGTTAAACCCCACTGATTTTCATGCAAAGAACAAAAGGCGCAATCCTTTACCTGGGGAGTAAACTTCGGGTTGCTGGCAATGGGGCTTGCTTCTGAGTAAACCCTCCTAGGGTCGTGATTCACCCGTTGGAAGAGATGCACGGTTGCTTCAAAGCAAAACTCCCACCTGACTACCACTCAAAGCTTACTCCTGAGTAACACATGCCTCGGAGCCAACCGTTTTTTTCTAAACTAAAGCCTCAGTATTCAGGTTAAATTGCCGTGTTGGCACCTTGCAATAAATAAGTGGGTTTTGGGTTGCAGTTTGGGCACTCAGACTCGAAAAGGTTTGCCATCACTGAGATAGCGGCATAAAACTGATATACATTTGTAAAGTAGATTAGTTTTGGAAATGGTGCTACTGGTTCACTGTGCTTTACATTTGCACTGTCCCAAAACTGCTAGTCCAGACGAGAACTTGGAATCTGCCAGGATAACCAAAGGTGACTCAGGACAAAATATGTCCCTAATCGGCCTCTGCGTTCAGCAGAGGCCAATTTGCTGGTGATCCCTGGCCCCTCAATGATGCGGCGGGCCTCCACCCAGGCCAGAGCTTTTACGGCTCTGGCCCCTGCCTGGTGGAACGCTCTTCCTCCAGCTGTGCGAGCCCTGCGGGATCTTAATGAGTTCCGCAGGGCTTGGAAGACTGAGCTGTTCCACCAGGCCTTTGGGGAGACCGGCCGCTGATGGCCCCCCTCCTCATAACATCAGTGGATCCTGTCGCCCCCCTCCCCCCCTCTTTTAGAGGATCCGATAGTAGGTCGCCATCTGTTGTGCTTGATATTTGGTAGCTGCATTTTAATGGGGTTAGTTTTAATGAGTATAGAGCCATAAGTATCATTAATTAATTTTAGTATGTATTGATTTTATCTGTGCTCTATTCATGTATTTTGTTGTCCACCGCTCTGAGCCCTCCGGGGGAGGGCGGTATACAAGTATAATGAATAATAATAATAATAATAATAATAATAATAATAATAATAATAATAATAATAATAATAATAATAAATAAAGCGAGGTCCCTTTGTCACCTCTTTCTTTTCCTTTTGGAGAGTGCTACACCTGCCATGGGGGATGCGGACTTACTCCAGAGCAGTTTAATTTAGGACAATGCTAGTCCTAAATTAACTGCTCAAAAGTTGCATCTTAGTTATTTAATTCCTTCGTAACTTTATCTCAAATGAGATTTTCACAAGGGTGCCACAAACACACAGTCAATAAATCATAGCTTTGACAGCTGAGCAGTTACTGCGTCAACACTGAACAGGATATCCAGCTTCTTCTTGTTTGCCTTTGCAAAGTCTTTCATATTTACAGCGCAATCCTGAACAGAGTTAGACCCTTCTAAATTCATTAAAACCAATGGGCTCAGATGGTATAGCTCTGCTTAGGACCACACTGGGTTCCTCTTGGATGTAAACTAATGATTAATCTCTACCAACAAGACAGTTAAAAAAATTAACAGGAGAATCTCATTTATCCCAAGAGACTGCAAAATATGCTGAAGCTAGGTAGCTATGCATATTTTGTTTGATTCAGATAACACAGGAATCCAATAGATGCATAATTTTAACTTACCTAAGATTTTTACTGGTTCAGATAGATTTTGATTAATGGTCCTCTCACCTTCAAGGACATTTGTTTTCAGATCTTTGATATATCATGCTTTTAAATAAATACATTCCAGATTTGAAGGGAGATCAAAATGATCTACTGCTCATGGTGGATATAGAAAATGTGTGAAAGAAAACATCTGGAAAGGTGTGTGATGTTAAGGAACTCTCCCTGCGCTCCTCTGAGAAGTTATTCAAGTCAGCGGAATTAGACAGGCATAATTCTGTTTTGAATATACGCCAAGAGAGGAATGTTCCGTTCCAGCCAGCCTTAGCAGAGTTATAGCCTTTAATCTCCATTGAAGTAAAAGGTTTAGAATGGTGTCGCTTTGGTTAGGAGGAACCTGTTTCTCTAACCTCCTGGACGTTCATGCCTAGCAGGTTACTGTGATTTTCTTTTTAAATACTTTTAATTTAAAACCATTATTTTAACATCTAATGCAAAGTGGATTCAAACAAAGAAAATGAAAATAGACGTAGGTATTGCCACTGAGAGAAATGCATCTCACCTTGACAGGCCTCTGGCGATGCCAGCCATGAATACAGGCGAAATGTCCGAAGCAAAAACTACCAGACCACAGCCACGCAGCCTGGGAAACCCACTACAGCCAGAAAATTTACATACTTGGAAAATTGTATTTAGGGAGTTAATATGTGTTACTGTGATTTTACCCTGACCTGGATGGGCCAGGCTAGTTGGACTGGAAGCTAAGCAGCTTCAACCCTGGTTAGTACTTGGATGGGAGTCCACTACGGAATAACAGGGTTGCTATGCAGAGGCAGAAAATGGCAAACCACCTTTGAATGTCTCTTGCCTTGAAAACCTTACAGGGTTGCCATAACTCAGCTGTGATTTGACAGCACTTTTCACGCACGCACGCACGCACGCACGCACGCACGCACGCACGCACGCACGCACGCACGCACGCACACAATTTTCAGTGTTTCTAAGTGTTTGAAAATTGTCTACCAAACAAGCCTAATATGAACTGAATTAGCAAATGAGAAAATTTGTCTCCTAATATGCATTTTTGTGAATGGTCTGAGCATCCAAAAATGCCACTTATATTTGTGACTGTCATAGGTTTTCGCATTTTCCACTGCAACTGGAGTCAGTTTTAATGCCCTTCATACAGAACCAGTTTTTTAGACATTGGACAAGATCCAACCACTTTCCCAGATCTGACTAGTTGCCTAGAGGCCGTGCTTGAGACTGAGTTGGCTGAAACTTAATCTCAGATGGAGGGCCTGTAGCTGAGCTGGACCGGATTAGGACAGGGACTACAGTCACCAGCTCTGGATGGGACGCAATTAGAGCTCACACCATCATCCAGGAGTCTGGGGGGTTGTCCTAGATTCATCACTGACCATGAAACTGCAGGTCTTGACTGTTACCAGGATAGCTTTTTATCACCTTTGCCGTGCTCAGCAATCAGCTTCCTGCCTCGTTCTGACTTTGCCACAGCGATCCATGTAATGGTCACTCACTTCTACGTAGGGCGGCTGTCCCAGGAGCTATTCCAGAAGCTTCCATTGTTACAGAATGCAGCTGTGAGGGTCTTAATAAGGACCCCTTGGAGAGTTTCTGTGCAATCTGTTCTCCACCAGCTGCATCCGTTGCTGATATGCTTCTGGGTTAGTTTCAAGGTGCTGGTTTTAATCTTTAAAACCCTTAACAGTCTGGGACCCTCACACCTCTGGGAGCACCTCGCCTGCTATGTCCTCCAAGGATGCTTCTCAAAATTTACTGGAAGCTCCCGACCTGAAAGCAGTTCCATTGGCCTTGCCCCCTGACTGGTAGAATTCTGTCTGAGGAGACCAGGTCCGCAGGGTCCTGGTCTCCTCAGACAGAATTCTACCAGTCAGGGGGCAAGGCCAATGGAACTGCTTTCAGTTCCCCGTTCGGTTGAGTCTGCAAGATGGAGATATTTGTTCAGGCTCATGGTTGAGGATTTTCAGCTGCTCTGTAACCAGAGGTGGGATCCAGCAGGTTCTCACAGGTTCCCGAGAGTAGGTTGCTAATTATTTGTGTGTGCCGAGAGGGGGTTACTAATTGGTGATTTTGCCATGTGATTTTTGCCTTAGTTACGCCCCTCCTCCGCTCCACAGCAGTAGCGTGCAGAACTTGAAGCAGTCTAGCAGGTGTGCGTGGCAGCCTGCACCTGCGTGCATTCATGCCCAAGGACTGGCACAGTGACTGCGTCCTTGCCACAGTCCTGCCCAGCAATGCCCCGCCCCTGGAATGCCCGGCCATGCCCCCGTTGTGCCCCGCCCAGCCCCATTGGCGCTACGCCACTGTTTGAATCCCACCACCATGGGAACCTGTTACTAAAATTTTTGGATCCCACCACTGTCTGTTACATCCATCAGTCACCAAGCAATCCCCCCTTCTATATCTTATCTGCCCCCCCCATATGCTTCCCTTGGTCCCCCTCCCTGTTTACTTTGTGGATGGTCTAATAGTCTCACACGCCAATTCTGCTGGAGCTTATGCCGCTGTTTTTATTATCATTTAACATTGTATGGAGTTTAAATTGTTTTAAACTCTTCCTGGTTTTAAATGTGTGTTTAACTTGTTACCTACCCCAAGTCCAGCTATTCTAGGGAGTGGAATTTAAATCTAAATAAATAAATAGATCAATTCCAGTAGGGGAAATGTATATTCATGTTTGAAGTCTTTCACATTGACATAACGACCTTTGTTCACTATCATGAAGTCCAGAAAGTCCAGAAAAAAAGAAAGCTCCAAAAACCCTTTCTTGTGGGAAAGAAATAAGAGGAAAACTTGTATTTAAGTAAAATAGTAAACAACATTCTTCAAAGAATTATATTAAGATTTTTATGAGCCAGGCATGCTCTTTTTTTGTACAGCAGGGCTGAGCTGACTTCCATCTTGTGTGGTCTACTTATTCCTTTTCTAAAAACCTCAAGGTCAGCTGGTACATTTTAAATGTATGGAGCAAGACAAGGCAAGCAAAAATCTAGGAGATTGCCAATGATGTGTGGAATGTCTGCTACTGAGCACCCTGTGTGTGTGTGTGTGTGTGTTTGTATTTATTTGCAAGAATCCATGGACTGAAACCAAAAATTGGCCAGGGTCCCCAAGGTGTACCTTCTGTAACACCTGGCATACTGTTGGTGGTTAATAAATGTCACTTGTGATGAAGGAATCCTTCAAATGAGATGGGAACAAATCTTGTGCCATCTTAATGGCAGCCTTATTGTGGGTTAAGTATTTGCGGACTGGAGCCGATTACATCTAATGACTCTTGACAAGACTGCCAGACTCCCCAATAGGCTGGACTTCCCAGAGCAGCAGCTGTGTCAGAATGGTTGCATCAAAAATATGTCTTATGGCACATTTAAGAACCAACCCCGGGGCTGGTCTTCATGCTTCTCAGATCCAGGACTCACTGAGCTACAAAGGAAGAGGGACTAGACTGATGAGCTCACTGGGTCATGGTCAGGACCATGAGGAAGACACAAAGGCCTGGGGACAAGAGACTCTCAAGCACCAGGAGATATACTGCAGCAAGGAACAAGCTATCAGTCAGAACCACAGAAAAGCCTTGCTCCATGTTGCTTTGTATGGGTGCAAAAAAAAAGGCAGGAGGAACAGCCTGCTTATTTTCTATCCAGTAGGGTTGCCAACTCTGGGTTGAGACATCAGCATTAATTCTGGGAGATCTTCATTCCCCACCTTGAGGATGGCAACCCTATGTATGCAGCAAGCCCTTCCACAAGGCAACGGATGAAAAATGGCAGCCATACAGGGCCTCATCATGCAACAAGAAGTGCTTTGCAATCTGTCCAAGGATCCCAAACCACCTTTTGAAGATGGAGCAAGCTTGTTTTTCTGCTGCTCCAGAGATTGGGACAAGGAGTAATGGATTCAAAGTGCAGGAAAAGAGATTCCATGTAATCGTTAGGAAAAACTTCCTAACAGCATAAGGGCTGTTTTACAGTGGAATGCGTTGCCTGGGAGAGTGGCGGAGTCTCCTTCTTTGGCGGTTTTTAAACACAGGCTGGATGGCCATCTGTTGGGAGGGCTTTGATTGTGTGTTGCTGCCTGGCAGGGGGTTGGCTTGATGGCCCTTGTGGCCTCTTCCAACTTTATGATTCTATGTTGAAGATCACTCGGACTAGGGCCAACTTCATAAGAAGGCTAACTATGAGACTGGCTGCTTACATCTACTCAGCAGTCAGCCCGATAGTTCTCACTGTAACTTATTACCAGTGGCAACCTGCAACCCAGGGAGTAAAACCCATGCAACTTAAAGAGTCTTCTTTCTGAATGAGCATTCCAGGTCTGATTTGGAGGACGGCTACCCTGTTAAATCTGAATGAGCTTGCCGAGGCCTGACCTGCATGAACTGCAAATGTTTGCTAAGGATAAAATAAATCTTGGCCCCCTGTCCGTACCTGAAAGAGGGATGAGACACATATGGGGGGGATATGTGTGGGGGGATGAAGCACATATGCACAATAGGGTGCATTCACCACTGCTTCTCAATAAACATTCTTCTATAGTCTATCGCAGTGGTGGCGAACCTATGGCACGGGTGCCAGAGGTGACACTCAGAGCCCTCTCTGTGGGCATGCGTGCCCAGAGTTCATCATGTGGACGGGGCAGAAAATCACCCCCCCCCCACACACACCTAGGCTGGCCTAGGCACAATCCTTTACCTGGGAGTAAGCTCGGTTACTGGCAATGGGGCTTGCTTCCGAGTAAACCCTCCTAGGGTCGTGATTCACCCATTCGAAGATTTGCATGGTTGCTTCACCAAGCTTACTCCCGAGTAATTCGTGCCTTGGAGCCAACCGTTTTTCCTAAACGAAAACCTCAGTATTCAGGTTAAATTGCCGTGTTGGCACTTTGCGATAAATAAGTGGGTTTTGGGTTGCAATTTGGGCACTCGGTCTCGAAAAGGTTTGCCATCACTGGTCTATCGCATATCCCTCCACCGCACTACGAATTGGGACGGGGGGGGGGGAAGGGGAGTGGGAGCTCGTGCAGCCTACAAGAAGCCTCTCCTGAAGGCAAGGACAACGGGGCGCCTCCCCTCCCCTCCGCACTGACACGCCGGTTTGCAGGCACCGGAAGTGTGAACCGCGCGCGGCTGTGTGAGGGGATGCGGGAGGGGGGGGGGAGAGGAGGAGAGGAGAGAGGCCGGCATCGTGGAAGGCTCCGGCGCCTGCGCAGTACAAGCGGCCGCTGTTGGTCGGTTACGCCGCGCCCCCACTGAGGGACCGTTAGGGTGGTTGGCGGGGTTCCTCTCCGGGTGGGGGAGGGGGGGGAGCACCGCAGCCTGGGCTGGGGGCGGTCAATAAAGGGGAGGAGGAGGAAGCGAGTGAGGAGTTGTGTGTGTGTGAATTTGTGTGCGTGTAGGGGAGGTTGGTCGAAGGGGGGCAGGGCACGAGGGGGCGGTTGGCTGCACGCGGAAGGGGGGCAGAGAGAGAGAGAGAGAGAGAGGGGCGGGGCGGAGCGCGCGCGACGATGTGAAGATGGCGGAGCTGCAGATGCTGCTGGAGGAGGAGATCCCGGGAGGGCGCCGGGCCCTGTTCGACAGCTACACCAACCTCGAGCGGGTCGCCGAGTACTGCGAGACCAACTACATACAGGTATGGAAGGGGGGGGGGCGCCCCGACATCCTCTCCTCCCCCCACCCCGTGTGGCGCTGAGGCAGATGGCTCCGCTGTTGCCCATTGCGCGTGAATGTGGGGTCGTGGTATCGGTGGCACTCCCCTACACCCACACACGTCACCCCCGTTGATTATTATATATATATTTCAAAAATCGACTATATGGAGGCCCAGGATGGACGGGGTGGGGGGCGTTTCGCGGTTCCCCGAAGTGTGTGTGTGTGGGGCGGTCAAGGGCTAAGCAGGAGCTCAGCCCTGCGTTGGAGGAGTGGGGTTGCAGGTTGCAGGCTGGCGGGGCGGGGGGGGCGGGCGCTGGATCCCCCCAGCCCCAATGCAGTGTTAAACGCCTGGGGCCCCAGAGATGGTCTGGGATGTAGGTAACGCTTTCCTTTTTGGCTGATATGTTTTGATGCAGAAGGTGATTCTTGGCTGACGCTGGTCCGGGAGAATTCACCCCCTGCAGTCCTATCCAGAGTTACTTCAGTCTGAGTCCACTGATTTGCTGTGGAAGCCTCCGATGAGCCCTATATTCGAAAGTCTTCTGATTTCCCTGTGTGTTTTTTCCTCCATGCGTGGGGTGCTAAATGCACCAGTTTTAATTTTTTTAAAAAAAGAAGTCCTCCTTTCCCCAAGGTTTCGGAAGGTTCCCAACATTAGGATACCAGTAGATCCTTTAATTCAAAATGCTAGGCCACTGACTATACTGCTTTCTTGATCTTTTTTTGCAATGCTGATATAGCAACTGTCCGTTGATGTTGTCAAGTGAGATTGCTGCCACGGCTCCACGCTCCTTCTGTGGTGTGGGAATGAGTGAGATGGATGGATGGGTGGGTGGGTGGTGTTTCTACTGTACGCCAGGAAAAAAAAACCCCAGTATCATTCTGGGAAAGTATGCTCATATCTAAATATGCGAACAGATAGCTAAACGCAGTTTCTTGCAGTCTACAGTTCACACTGGATCTGATTAGCGACTGCATGTTCCTCACCACATTCATTCTTTTATCATGTTGAAGTTGGGCGATGGGGTTAATCTTGGATGTGTTATCCTGTGGTATGCAGTCCTTGGTGCTGCAGGTTGATAGAATTAAGTAGCTTCATGCCTGCTGACTGGGATTTTGTGTGCTTAAGGGTTTCTTTTGATAAATCTGATGTGAACAGGGAGAATATCTGATAGAGAAAAGGTCAGAGGAAGATTTGACATAGTGACACTACTGTGACTTTTATTCTTGTATGTACTGGCAGAATGATGAATAAGATGTGGATCGTAAACGTGGCTTTATTTCATTGTGATATCATTACATTTATCTTCAGCGAGAGGGGCAAATTTATAAACATTCTTGGCAAACCTCAGAACACAGGGATCTTGTACCTGATGCCCTAGACTTCATTTCAACATGTGTTAAGCTGAATTATTCTGGACTTTATGTGAGGGACTGGTGAGGGGAGTTCATGGGCATATTTGCCAGTTTTGCAGTATTGGTTGCCATCTCACTTTCTAACAAGTCCATTGCATCACAGTGTGATTCTGACTCGGAGATCAGTGTTAGCTGAATTATAGATAAGGATTCCGAAACCTCTGTTTCCTAGATATAGTTGCTGACAATTATATCACATGTGATTCTGACTCAGAGAGCAACATGGGCTGAAGTGTAGATAAATATGCTGGAACCTCTGTTGCTTTCTAGATATAGCTGCAGTGTAAAACAATGCAACATGTTCTCAAGGAGACTCCTTGGAGCAGTAAAACATATACCAGTTTCTATGTTCCTTACAGCAAGTTGGCGTTTGTGAAAGCATAGGCATGGTGAGAGAAATTATGGCAATTTAAAGATGGTGGCTGTAGTACAGAAAGCATGTAGAAAAGACAGAACAGTTAAAACAGTATAACGGGAGGATGTACTGTGTTCCATTCATATCACTGGATGACTAACCCTGTCAATTGGATGTTGATATCAAATGGAATCCAATGTGTTCAGAGACAATTTGGTAGGCGATCTGACTTTCTGTCTGTCCCATGCTTCCACCATCGTGTCTTGAGTTCCCATATCTATCTTTATGATTCAGACTGAACAGAATGTTTTTCATTGTAACACACAGAGAAAATAAATAAAACTTTTTTTGTGGGGGGGACTGTCTTGCTGCGCTGTGTGAGAGCTGATAGGCTTGAGAGAATTCTTCCATTCAATCAGAATTATTGAAAATGTATTCTAGCATTTTGGCCTGAGGGCGATTGCCATAACGATTGTGTGAAATGGCGAGATGGGCTGCTATCACAACCTCCAAAAAAGCCTTGAAAAATTTCACTCAGTGTTCCTGAAAGCGAGGAAAGTATTGTTGGGGGATAAAAGTAGTCTGAAACCCAAGCTATTAAGTTTTTGTCCAGATAAGCCAAATGTGTGCATGATTTTTCTGCCTAATCCTTTTGGTTGTTTGTTATGCTGTGTAAACATCTTCCATGGTCCAAAATAGAAAAGGTAACACTAAATACAGTGACACTTTCAGATGACAGAAAATATGATAGGTTCCTAATAAAATTGGTTTTTTAATTTTTATTTATTTATTGGACTTGCATTCTGCCCTTCCACTCACAGGTTTGGGGAGCCTCCTGACATCCTTAATAATACATAAAATCATACCAACTTAATAATACATAATTAAAAACAATTAAAATCACTCTTAAGTCTGATAGCGCCCTAGTTCCTGATAGGAGGGAAAAATAAGAGGGGAGGAGGCCAAACTGTTGGAAACCTGTAGCTGCCTCCACTGTATGTCTGGTGGAAAAACTCTGTCTTACAGGTCCTGCGGAACTGCATCAAGTCCTGCAGGGCCATGGTCTCACTGGCAGAGCGTTCCACCAGCATGGGGCCAGGGCTGAAAAATGCCCTTGCCGTGATTGAGGCTAATCAAACATATTTTGGGCCAGGGATCACCAGCAGATTTTCATTTGTGGATCACAGTGCTTTTCGGGAGATGGTCCCGGACCATTTAGGGCTTTGAAGGTGAGGACCAAAGCCTTGAACCTAATGTTGTAATGTCCCAGGATGGTCTGTCTCTCTTTCCCCAACAGCGGCTTGCTCTTCAGAACAGATCTGGGAGCCGTCAGAGCACTTTCACTGCCAGGAACAAGTCCACAAAATCTCCTCCCCCAATCTTTTCCCAAATGTTTTGGGAGAAGAAAGCAAATGACACCTGCCCTTTTCGCTGTGCCCTGAAGTTTGATTCAGCTGTTCTATTACACCCACTGGGTATATTCAAACCAATAAATACACAGGTACATAAGTATATTAAAACAATAATATTATGCTTATTATTAAAGTGCTCAGTGCCTCCTTACTTAGATATAATCTAGTATTCCATATATAATTATACTTAATTGTATATTTAATCAGTAGAGTTCCAGTATAATTAAGGGCAAGCAACATGCTGTGAAAGGCTGAAGAAGTGGACCTGCTTCCATGAAAAGAGAGAAATATTGACCAGCTTGCTTGTTCTGCTATGATGCATATTGTTTGGACTTCTATTGATTCTTTTGTGCAAAACCATCTCTAGCTGAGTTTCACTGACTAGATTCATGGATGGTACATTGTTCTCTAACTGCGTTTGTGATATTAGTTTTCTTGGAGCAGAGTTTGTTCTTTTGGATTAAATTTATTGAGCATTTCCATGTTTTGATCCATGTTCTAATTTTGGTTTAGTTCTGGTTGTCTTGTATATGGTAGAATGCCAGTGGAACTACCTGTACAATCTGAACCTCCTTTGTCAAGATGGAGTCTGGGAGCACTCCCAAGCTTCTAATAGTTGGTGTAGGGTTCAGTTGCATGCCATCAAGAGCTGGTAATTGGCACCCCCCCAACTTGAACCCCCTTGGACCACCCATAGTTTAATTTGTTAATTTACCAAAGAAAACAAGTAATGGGAAATTGCTGGTTTGCCCATTGTTACAATTAAAGCTGCTGCTTATTGTTTATCCACTTATGAGATTCTGAGTAAACTTTACTTGGGGCTACCTTGAAGATGATTTGGAAGTTGTAGTCAGTGCAGAATGTAGCAGCCAGATTGTTAACCACTGCACATATTACATACCTGCAGAGGTGTATCTAAGCAACTGGAGCCGGGGGACAAAACTTGAGTTTGCCCCCCCATGTGCCAAACACACAAACCCTTCCCCGCCATGACCAAACAATGATTTTTTGCACCAGCTCACAAAACACCCCCCACGCCCAGCAAAACATACATGGCTCTCTCCCTACCAACTCTTTTCCTAATTTTGTCCTCACACCAACCCTATGAGGTAGGTTGTTAGCCTGAGAAACAGCTTCAAGCCAATGCAAGTGGGTATTAAGCATGTAAATCTTTCACAAATCACCCCCAGCGAAACATTTACCAAACATGTCAGCATCATCTCTCACAAAACATCTCCAGTGGAATCCACCCCAAACAGCATCACTTTCAATGGTGTTTAAACTAGGGAGCCCAGATTCTTCTTTTAAATCTACCTTAAAGGGAGAATCTGCTGTTTTGGGGTGGGTTCTCCCCCACCCTGAAACAGCATCACTTTCAATGTTTAAACTGGGGACCTCACATTCTCCCTTTAAGTTCATGCCGAAGGGGGTAGATTTAAAAGGAGAATCTGGGGAAATTTGGAGGGTGCCTGCTGTCAGGGGTGCAATTGTTAAGCTAGCAGCACCAAACTTTCAGGGTATCTTTAGGAGACTCTCCTGATGATACCACCCAGGTTTGGTGAAGTCTGGTTCAAGGGGTCGAAAGTTATGAACCCTCAAAGGTGTAGCCCCCATCTTCTATTAGCTCCCATTGGAAACAATGGGGGATGGGGCACCCCTTTTGGGAGTCCATAACTTTGGACCCCCTGAACCAAACCTCACCAAACCTGGGAGGTATCATCAGGAGGGTCTCCTGAAAGATCCGTGAAATTATGGTGCTGCTAGCCCAAAACTGTGTCCCCTGCCGGCCGAAAACTGAAAAATACTAAAAAATACAAAACACACAAATGAACCTGAAATTTTTGCACCCTCCACTAGGGGGCGCCCGGGGTCATAGGGTACCCCATGTTTCCTAGGTAAATACGCCACTGCATACCTGTCTTAAAACAACTGCATTGGCTGCTTCCAGGTTCAGCTGAAGGTGTTGCTTTTGACTTTTGAAGCCTTAGATGGCTGGGATACCTGAAAGATTGTCTATGCTCATGGTTTCTGGGCTGGCAGATAAGACCTGTATCACAAGCCTTGCTTCATTTTGCATCAGTAGCTGTTGCAGAACTGACAGCCAGAAGATTTCATTGTGGTACCTTAACTTTAGAATGTCCTTCCATCAGCTGTTTACCTGGTGCTGGATTTGATTATCTTCTGGCAGCAGATAAAGTTACCTGTTTTTTTTTAAACTGGATTATTAGGTGGCTTGTGTTATCTTAGGTTTTGGGTTTTGTAAATCTTTGCTCTGAGTTCTGCTGATGTTACTATCCTATATTTTTTGCATGACTGATCTCCGTGAGAAAGGTGGAGCGTAAATAAATGACAGTTTTCATTAATGTGTTTTCGGCTTTTGGAGGGAGAATGGAGTTATGGTTCTGATATTTACGTTGTATGTTTTGCATTTCAGAGGAATAGCTGTGTTCAAGTATTGAAGCAAAATGTAACAGAAATCCTATGACACCTTAAATTTGTGAGTCAGAGGCCACTTCCTCAGATTCAAGCAAAAAAAAAAATCAATTATTTCTCTGCTCCCTGCTCCTTTGGCCCTTCCTCTTCTGCATTTTTCCTAAATAAAATTATTTTTTCTTCCCTGCATCAGTGGCCTTTCTCTCACAAAAGCTGAAATAAATGTTGATAATCTTTAGGATGTTACTGAACTTCTGTTTTATTGGTTTTTTTTGTATTTAATTCTGTTATAAGGTGCCTGAGAGGTGAGAATACACATTATTCAAAGAATAGCTTTAGTGACTACCTCAAGTTCTAAATTTGCAAGTTAGCTAAGTAAGCAATGGGAAATCCCAGATGTGGAAGTTACGTTTCAGTGTATATTTACTCAAATAAGTCTCAAAAGTTTGTGTGGGGCGGGGGGGGAGGAGGAGGAATTACTCCCTGATAAGCATGCACTTGATTGCAGGCGTAGTGAGTAACTATTACAAATAAAATCAAAGATCGATGAAAGATGCTTGCTCTATTTCATAGCCTTTAAAAAAAACAGTTTATACCTGGGATAAATGAGTAAGTGCTGATGCTTCATGAATATTGTAAGTGGCTGCCTTGATCAGTGTAAAACATAACGTAACTAGACTTTTCTCCCTGTCCTTTTTGTGCTGGCTACTGAGCACTGTTCGGAAGGAAAAAAAGTAGTAGTTTTGGACATGGATTTATGAGAAGGGCGTATATTTTTACAGACAGTCACAAGGAAGCAGTGAGAGTCACAAGTAAATAATGGTTGGAAGTGAAATGGAAAGCTCACTGTCTGAGACAGCATATTGCAAAATGCAGTGACCAGTGAAGACCAGAACAATTGATGATTTTTACTACGCATATTGGCAGGTCAGTTGACATATGTGCAGGCATTAAGGCTCTGGAGAATGACTCTTGTTTTGTACACATAATGTTAAAAACTGAGGGTTCTTATTGTAACTCTTTATTCGAGACTGCTCATTCTGTAGAGACATCTAACTATTTGGTATTAAACTATACATGCTAATATCTTTAATGTCTGACTCTACTTCATTCAGTTCGACTATGCGACTAACAGAAACCAGCTGTAACTCACTGCATTGGGGAATGTTTTGAAGTAATTTTAAACTCCTTTTAATGTGTCACACTGGGATGACAAATTAGTGATTATGAAAATAGGGCTTAATCTGGTGATAACGTGATTTTCTTTTGTACATTTTTGCAAAATGATGATCAGGGTAGAATTCCATCATTAGATTAAAAGGATTGAAACTTAATGCAGTGTTGGTTGGAGAGCCAATACGGAACAGAGTAGAATATGATATGTTGAGTAGTGTGAACTCTGACTTCAAACAAATGTCACCCTTTTCAAGGAATGCTAAATTTAATATATGGATTAAATTTATGTAAAAATAAGCATGCTTGCATAAATTGAGTTTGCCTAATTTCTGCTTTTAAAAGTGTTGTTCTTGAACAAAATGTGGAATATTTTGGTGGGAAAAGTTGGAAGAAAGCACTAGGAATTGGGTGCCAGAAGGGATAGACCATAAGAGTCCATGTTTACAGTTTCACTGTTTGAAAAGTGCACTTTATATGGCTCTAATTGCAAACTAAGAAATGAAATAGACTAGGTTCTGCTCCAGTGCATTTTCCCTCAGAGAAATAAAATGATATTTTGCTGCATATACCAACAATAAATAATTTTAAATATTAACTAGATTCCTTTAACTTTTTTGTTATGATACATGAAATATAAATAGAGGCCAGTAATCAAACCTCCACTGACTTCGGCAGCCCTAGGGTAGCCTGATCTCAGCTCTCAGAAGCTAATCAGCGTTGGACCTGGTTACCATTTGGATGGGCAACCTCCAAGGAATACCATCGTCATGACTTGGAAGCAGGCAATGGTGAACCACCTGTGAATTTTTCTTGCATTGGTCACTATAAGTCAGATTTGTGTACACACACAAAATTAAATCTTCACAACCCTTTCAACTGAATGGATTACCTTATAATCCGGTGTGAATCCTAATAACATGGTGTTCTATCAGTTCCTGCAAATTGTGGACCTTGTCCCAGCAAGTCTTGCCCCATGAAGCTGCTGCTGCAGGCTACTTACAGTCGGCGCGCTGATGATCTAGCTGATCGGCACTTAGCTAGCTCCAAGTGCCGTCTCTGGCGGCATTACTCCAAGGAGGAAGACGGGCTGGAGGGACGGCTTGCTTGAGGTGCTGGTGGTGTGCTCTGAGAGCACACAGGATCATTGGAGGGCCAAAAATATGGTCCTATCAGCATGGCACAGTGCTTCTTGTTTGGGTTGAGGCTCTCGCTCTCCGCTCTTCTGTTGGTGGGTCCAGAGCAGTGATGGCAAACCCTTTTGAGACCAAGTGCCCGAATTGCAACCCAAACCCCACTTATTTATCGCAAAGTGCCAACCCAGCAATTTAACCTGAATGCTGAGGTTTTAGTTTAGAAAAAACCGATTGGCTCCCTCTTCCTCCACCCCACCTGCTTGAGCAGGGGCCAGCCTGCTCTAGCCATCAAATCCTGCATGCACCGCTCTGTGCCTCTCTAGCATCTCTGCCTCCTCTGTGCCTCAGGCAGCAGCCACCCGGAGCACAGGCATCAGGCCTACCAGCCGAGTCCTCCCTGCTCGCCACGGTGCACGCATGTCGTGCTCGGTGGTCCAGGCCAGCCTAGATGTGTGTGTGTGTGGGGGGTGATTTTTCACCCCCACATGACCAATTTTGTGTGCACGTGCCCACAGAGAGGGCTCTGAGTGCCACCTCTGGCACCCGTGCCATAGGTTCACCATCACTGGTCTAGAGTCTGATGCCTCTTTACTGACAGCTGGCTCTTCCTCCTCATCTGAGCTGCAGTTGCTGTCCCTTCACTACTGGTGGGGAGGTTGAGGGCGGGGTTTGACAGGCTGCTTTTGCTTTCAAACCCCTAGAATTTCCCCTCATTGTCAGGTGAGGTGGGCATAGACAGGGAGGGAGGACTGTCCATGACATGTGTATCCATTCATCTCTAACCATGAAAAGTCTTGCCTAAGGTTTTTTATGGTGGAGTATGGGCAGAGTATTGGCTGGGGAGATCAGCTGGGAGGGGATTTAAAGTTGCACTAGGCCTCGGGGGCATTGTCTTCCAAGGATTTCTTTTCCCCCTGTCCAATTTTGGTGAACTTTAGAAAAACCCAAGCAGTAACCTACTTTTCTGTGTGCAGAAAGTGTCAAGTTCTTGCATTCTTCATTGACAAATTTGACTCCCAGGGGGCTTGAGCCAGGGACTACTGGATTCATACAGAGGAACAGGTGCAGAGGTAGGCTGCTAGGAGTGAGGAAAGGTGGAGGAACTGAAATTGTTCCTCCTCCTTCTTCTGCATGTGCAGCTGCACTGAAGGAAGGAGACAGTGTCACTCCTTTATCCCACCTGACTCTAGCCCAGTGATCCACATGGTTCTTCCTCAACCCCCAGGAAGGTTCATGGGGGTTAGAGGGAGCTGCAGTAAGGGAGAAAATTATATGCCTTTTACACACAGTTAAAATTTTCTTTTTTTGAATGAGTAGATTTTTAAGACAAGGGTTGCACTCAAAATGCTTTCTAAGAACTGTGTAATGTGGGGATTTCATTGTGAAAGACAACCTACGGCATTGGATAACAATAATGTCTGTATGCTGTAGAGATCTTTTCTAAGACATGTTTATTTAATTGTTACTGGTTTTGTACGAATTTTTACTAATTGTTATTAATTTTGTTACTAATTTTTACTAATTTTGTTCATAATGAATACTTTGTGTATGATAGGACTCTTGACAGTCCTTAATGCTGTGTCTGCATGAAGGCTTTTCCTGAGCCCAAATCACAAACCTTTTTTTAGTTGACTGATTTTTAAAAATCAATGTTTATGTTTCCTTTTTCTCAGATAATGAACAATGATGTGCTTCAGTAGCATAGGGTACTCTTTCTTAAATATTAAAAGTTTTGTTTGAATATAACAAAATAGTTTAAACTTTTAAATGTCATAAAATATCAAATGTACAGTTGCACTATGCAATAAAAGGGCATTTTCACTGGAGAAGTGGAGTGCATTCTGCAATGTTTAGGTACTCTCCTACAATAGTCTCTGAAAGGAGGAAGTAGGCTGATCTTTCTGCCTCCAGTTGGGGATATAGTACCCACCCATCTTCAGTCTGTCTTCCTTCTTCCTCTGTGAAAGCATTTTATGAGGAAAGCTCGGAGGGATCCTCCTTCCAGGGTTCATATGTTTACTTTCTTTGAATTCTTTCCAGTGTCTTTAACTTTGCTCCTTTGTGAGAATTCAGAATGTCCTCTTCTATTGTTCCAATTTCCTGCTTACTTTATTATGCCAGTGGGAAATTTAAACAGAGAACTTGGGTCAAAGGGACAGGATTGGGTCTTGAACCTGGATTGATAACTAGGGTAAAACTAACAAATGTGCTTTTCAAAGTGAACCCCCACTCCCCCAAACATATTTCTTTGTTAGGTACTTCCTCTTTTCCTATCATTGTCTTTTTTTAGCAAGTCAACTCTTGTCTTCTCATAATGTGACCAAAGTATAATAGCTTCTGTTCAGTTTTTTTTAATTTCTAGGGAGAATTCAGCCTTGATTTGATGCAAGACCCACTTATTTGTCTTTTTTGACTGTCTGAGGTATCCATAAAACTCTCCTGCAACACCACATTTTAAATGAATATGTTTTCTGTACAAAAGTTGAAAATAGAATTTTTCAGGTAGTAAATAAAATGTGTTTTTTGGACAGAATTATAAATAGGACTACCAGCATCTTCAGATATTATACTTATGAAAATACTGAATTATTTAATAATGTATTATCATTAAAAACATTATAGCATATTGTTTCCAACATTATTACATTTAAACAAAAAAATCTTGAATACATTGTGCATGGCTACAGTATAAGAGGTTTTTTTTTTTTTAAAAAAAACCTTCAACCCCAAACTTTCTCAGTTTTTCCACTGGAAAAAAATTGAGAATATCCTCTGACTTTGTGCTGTACACTTGGAATGAATGAAATGCTTTTTTAGACAAAGCTGTTTTCACTCAAAAAAGGTAAAAAAATCCACAGGATTTTTCTTCAAAATTATTTCCCAATTTTTCCGTTGTAGAAATTGAAAACATTCTCTAATTTTTTTCATGGTATACATTTTAAGTATGAAAAAACTTGCCTGAAGAAGCATTTTGTTCATTTTAAAAGAGAACATATCTCTTAAGTTTCTTTTCAGTGTTCCCTCTATGCTCCAAAAAAGGCCATAGGGAAAAAATGAGGGGGGTGGGGAGTCCAGATTTTCCAGATTTTTTTTTCTTCTGGACCCATTACAGCTCCTATTGGATTATTCAGAGCACTGCTCTGATGGTCTGCTGTGTGTCGGAGGCACATTTCTGTGCTTGACTTGACACAGGCAGTTTATGTTGTTCATCTCACTGAGACTCAAGGAGTGTTGCACAATGTATATCAATGCAGTCAGTAGGATGATACATCTTCTAATGAATGTAATAGGACTAGAGTTGCAGAAATTTGAAGCAAAGTTGTTGTCTGAAGAAACCATAAATATTAAACATGATATATTAAGAAGAAACATGCCTAAGCAGAAACATGAGGGGTCTTTCTGTTTTTCCCCCTTTCCACTTCGGCTGTGTTAGAGTTCTTTCCTTAGTTGTGTATTTTGCCATCTTGTTGGTCCTAGTCATTTCTCCTTCGTATCACTTGCCCCATGGTTTGAATTGCATATTGATATTTATTGTAAGGAATTTTTAACTGCGGCTGTTTTTATTAGTAGGGCTCAACTGTATTGTACAGTAGTTGCCTTGAGACCATTGAGCTGGGAGGAAGGGTATAGATCTTTTAAATAAAGAAAAGGCCTTAGTACTACTTTCACTGCCTGTACATATGATGGGAGGCAACATTTGATGGATTTTTGTGACATTTACACTTTCAGCGCAATATGGGGGCGGAGGATAGCAGCACCCCACCTGAGGATGGCAAAGCCATAACGCAGCCAAGCCACCCCTTAAACTGACCACTGCGCTTCAACCAGCAACCTCACAGAGACACTCCCCCAACCCCTGTTGAACCGCTGTATGCGGCAGCATGAGTTGCATCTACATTTTGGCCAGTGTAAGCTGATGCTGGCAAATGTGCGCATTCCTGTGCCAAAATGGCTCAAGGAGTTGACTGATGCTAGCCCAGACCCCAGCCCTTTGGCCCCAGAGCAACCCTGTGCTGGAAGTGCACCACTGTGTGGTTGCTGTGGCTGTTCCAGTGCCCATGTGTAGGCACCTTCCACTCCCTTATCCAAGTATAAGTGCCTGCCCTGGTACTGTTGTAAATATCCCTTATGCCAACGTAAGTGTCATTTGTGCTGGAGTAACACCGCCTCCTTACCACTTCCCTTCACTTTTGGTATAATAGGTGAGTGATTTTCTTGCACACAACTAATTGTCCATGGGGTGGATGTAGTTCTATGCACATGACTACTATCTGGGAAATGTCCTGTTTGGCCATAGTTTTCTAAGGCAAAATTAACATTAGTGAGATTTAAGGATCCTGAAAGAAAGTCAGATTGAAGTAGACTTGTAAAAACACAAAACATTTAATGCTTTAAATTTATACTTCAAAGTCTTAATAGTTCAACGGGGTACTTATAACTACCTTATTCAGGTTTGAGAATTTAATTATTTTCATTGTTCGTACTTGGAATTATATGCACTTCTCTTGTGTTTGGGGCTTTGCTTTAATATCTGTGGTTTACCATTTTTTGGTTTCAAGGCAGGAAGTGGTATACCACTGTGGCGAACAATTAGAAACAGCCTGTGCCTATGTCTAGGTGACAGATCTTGCCTTAGGAAGTTCATTGTTCACGTTGTCTTTTAAGTCTGTTCACTGGATTTAATTTAATTCCGTTTGTTGTTAATTGGATGTCTTGTGCTGTTTTTATCCTGTAACCTGCCTTGAGCCTCAGCAAGGAATGCATAAATAAAGCAAATGAAAAAATTAAAAACACTCCTGAAGTGCATGTGAAGTTCAGTGAAGAGTGTTGGCCTAGGATACGGGTTTTTTTTTTTTACCTGAAGGTAATTTAGGAATCCTCTAAATATCTTTACTGTATTTCCATGCTGACAGTTCACTGCTTTACCATCTTTACCACAGTTTCTTCATCTCTTAGGTTCTTGATAAAACTGTTGCAATTAGGGATGGACACATATTTTTGTGATCCAAATTGATGTTTGAGTATCTGATGAGGGGAGTGTTGACTATTGGAACCTTAAACCCTGAAATTTTGGTGGTCTCTAAGGTGTTATTGGACTCATCTAGCTTGGCGATATTGGTATCTGGATCCCGAATATTTGGAAATATATTGTATTGTTGAAGACTTGCACAGCTGGAATCAACTGGCTGTTGTGGGTTTTCTGGGCTGTGTGGCCATTGTCTGGTAGTTTTTGCTCCTAACATTTTGTCTCCATTTATGGCTGACATCTTCAGAGGCATGTCACTGTGAGATGCGTTTCCATGGAGAGAAAAACAGGCAAGTGGGGTTATATGTTAGGGAGAGCTTGTCAGGTTGGTTCTGCTGGGATTCTCTTGTTCATATTGGTTCTGTTTGGACTTATGTTGCCACATTGACCCTAGGTTTTGCTTAGTTCTTGCCTTGTGGAATGGCTTGCCAGATAAGATATACAGGATGTCTTTTCCAGCAAGATTTAGCGAACTTTGTAAGGCTGTTTTCTTCTAGCATTCCTTAGGAAATTAATGTAACTACTGTCAAGCTGTATTTGTCTAAATTTCACTTTGTGTGGACTTTGCTGCTGTTAATCTTTGGTAGGCTTTTCTTCCTGATAGAACAGACAGTTCCAGTGGTAATGAGGACAGAGGAATCCTTAAAGGCCAGCTACTGGGCAGCCGCAATAGTAGAAGCTGACACTGGTGCAGGATCTTTTGTAGACAATGGCAGTACCACTACAGCTAACCCTGGTTAGTACTGCACAAAAGAAAGCAATGGTAAACCACTTCTGTCCAACACTTACCTTGAAAGCCTATGAGAAGACAATTCAAATTGAAAAAAAGGTACTGTGTTGTAAGATGGTACACCCAGGTCAGAGGGCACTCCAATCAGCTACTGGGGAAGGGTGGAAGACAGGTACGAGTGTCATAGCTAGACTGAAGGCAAAAGCGTGTTCCGTTGTTGACAAGAATAGATGGAAAAGGAAAGACCAAAGTTGTTTGATGCATATAATAGAATCATAGAACTTTAGAAGCATGAAATGAAGTAAGATTGAAGTTGTGAAACAAGAAATGGAACTAAAGTGGACTGGATTAGGACACTTTCTGTCAGAAAATTACAAAGCATTTTATTCACGGAATGACCAAATGAATGACCAAAGCAAAAGAAACACAATTGCTTTCATAGTGATGCTAGATGTAGTAGGCAATCAGGATCTATAATGCAAAGACTGACCGAATAATATCAGTCAGACTTCAGGGAAAGTCTGTCAGCATCACCAATCATTCAGCTTTGAGCCCAAATTATACAGATGCTGATATGGAAGAAACTGAGAGTTTTTATGTAACTGTCCGTGAAGAACTTAATCACACTCCTAAACAAGATGTGGTGATAATCAAGTGACTGGATTGTAGAAGTTGGAAACAAAACAGAATCAAGTATTGTTGGCAGACTTGGGCTAGAAGCCTGAAATGAAGCAGGAGAGCCACTCAAAGAATTTTGTGGGGACTACACTTGTTCATTGCAAACATATGTTTCAGGCAACCAAATAGATGACTGTATACATGAACATCACCAGATGGCTGCTATAGAAATTAAATGTATTACATAATTGGAAGCAGAAGATGGGAAAACTGTATTCTCTCTACTAAAACAAGATCTTGAGCTGCCTGTGGTACTATGAATTGTTCATATTGACAATTAGACTAAAGCTAAAGAAAAACACCAGAACATTCATAGTGCCAAAATACAATCTAAGCAACATTCCTGAAGAGTTTAAAGACCTGGTGAAGAACAGATTTGTATTACCCCTGTTTCCCCAAAAAGTGTCTTGTATTAATTTTTGCTCCCAAAGATGTGCTATGTATTATTTTCAGGGGATGTCTTATTTTCGGGGAAACAGGGTACTAAGTGAGTGTAAATGAGAATAACTATGGACTGAAACCAGAGTTATTACCAAGGAAGATTGTGCAAAGATTATTCCTGCAGGCAGAAAAAATGAAAAGCCTCAACTCACCATGGCTGAAGATAGACAAGAAGCAAAAGTTAAAGGTGACAGAAATAGAATCAGAAGTCTAAATGCAGCATTCCAGCGACTTGCATGCAGAGACAAAGAGAACTATTATAATAACCAGTATAAAGAAAAAGAAAACAGAAAAGGAAGAACCAGAGAACTGTTCCCCATGATCCAAGAAATTAAAGGGAAATTTAAATCGCTGTTAGGCTTGCTGAAAGATTAACATGGAAGTACATTAACATGGAAGTACAATAACTGAACAGGACAAAATAAAAAGTAGAATCGTAGAGTTGGAAGAGACCCCAAGGGCCATCAAATCCAACCACCATAGAAACAAAACACTGAAGAACTATGCAGAAGAACTGAAAGGGTACCTGATTCGTTCCAAAAAGAATCTTTTGAAGAACCTACAGTTTTAGAAAGTGAAATGAAAGCTGCCCTGAGAGTAATTGTGAGAAGCAAATATTCAGGAGTACACAGGGTATCAACAGAGCCAATCCAACTACAGAAACAGAGTTCATTAAAATCTTGACAAGGATATGCCAATAAATGTGGAAAACAAAACAGTGGCTTACAGCCTGGAAATTGTCAATTTACATTCCAAAAAGGAGACATCAAAGGTTGTAGCAACTATTGGACATCACATTAATTTCTCACACAAGAAAAGCAGTGCTCAAAATCTTACAACAAAGATTGTTACCATATATGGAATGAGAAGTGGCTGATGTTCAAGCTGGATTCAGAAAAGGAAGAAGCACTTTCCCCCCATTTTTCAACTTTGCAACTTTGGCACCATTAAAATGATGTCTTTTTTCAGCCAAAAAAAGGCCAAAGCAGGGTGGGGTTTTTTTTTTTTTGGTTTGGTGTATCTGAGTGCACATTCCTAATTCTCAGTGACTAAAATGTCTTAAAAAGCATTTCACTCATAGAAAATGAGCTTTTTCCTTTTCCAGTGCTTCCCAACATTCCCATTTTCAGTGTTAGAAAATCTGGGGGTAAATGGAGGGAACATTGATTTCTGACTTTTTCCAGACCTTTGCTACTCTAACTGCAATTGATGCTATGGAGAGTGACAGTGAAGCTTTGGTGCCCCAGTGACCTCCTTGGAAAAAATGTTCTATTGAAATAGATGAGCTAGCAAAAATGTGCAGGGCATGCCACATCACAGTTCTTTGGATCTGCTCGAATTAGAATGTCAGCAGCTCTCCCATCTCTGTATATTACACAGGAATGCAATTAATCTTAAACCACTATTTCTTTCCCTTGTGCTTTAGTTGAGTAGGCGAGGGAGGAAGGGAAAGGAATCCAGGGGTTCATGTTTGAGCCCTGTGTGAGCGAGGCTTGTGTACAGTTTTATTTGTCACAGTTAAATTGGGCATCCGTAGTTGAGTGTTTGAGAATCCTGCCATAATGGAGTGCTTGGGGGTCCAGTCCCACTTCACTCATATGGGAAAAGAGCAGTGCAAAGCATTGTGCCAACGCATCCCTCTCCCTTCCTGCCTTGAAAGATGCAGTGAGTAGGAGAGAAGTGGGCTGGGGTTTAAATCTGTGAGCACAGTGGGGGATTGGTAAGTATGCTCTGTAATTTTATCGGCAGTGTTGGGTTTCTGGCTTGAATATGCCATGTTTCACAACTGTTATAAAAGTTATAAAAGGAGTGAGGGTGTTATCGGTAAAAAAAAGCCCAAGTTTAAACAAAAGCGCTTGTAGTGCGGAGATCTCATGGAACTAGATGGTTAAAAAGCTGTCTTTGTTCATGTATCAGTAGAACTTGTAAATACAGATTTGAAATATCTTCGTAGACAAGTTTGAGAACAAATACAATTATTCTAAGCCTGGAATAATGACTTGTAAACACCACTTGTCTGAAGATATTGCTAACTTTACTTGGGTAAACTTCACATTTCGGTAATTTTTTGGTGGACATCACAAGAAACAATCACAAAATACCAATAGTCCTTAATAGATCCATTGCTTTAAAAAAAGTTCAAATGTAAATTTTAAGACAACTTCCTTATATACCTACTTTGTGTGGATTGATGTGGGGACTGGGTTTTTGCAAGTAATTAAACTTATTTGAGGGTTGTAAAGGTCAGTTTGGCTCCTTCCTTCCTTAATAATTATATAGGTAATTGTATTGTGTATTTGAAGGGGTTATATATTTCCTTCAAGGAAACTGAAAAGAGAAAAAACAGAGAAAACGAAAGTAGGAGTCTGAAAAGAAAAAAAAAGGGGTGTGTGTGAAGAGGGCTGACTCTTCTGCTGAAACAGCATGCATGCACTCACTGATCCTGAATATTACTAGAACTGATCAAGATAAACCCAAACTAGTCCACCTGTTGAATTAAAGGGCCTCAAAACACCGAGAAGGCAAGAGTTAGACCTAGTCTACTCTTCGACCTGCAATTTGCCCCTTTCAGTGAATACAGCTGGGAGCTAGCAAAACTCAGACAGAATGAGACGCCTTGTCTTCCAGAAGTTCTTACTTCCTTGGCTCTTGTTCATTGATGACATCGTCTGTTGTCTTTTCTCCTGTTACCTGAGCATATTCTTCAAAGGTGAAATCAAAAAAATCACCTCAGGCTAATAATGCATCCTCATATTCTTATATTGTTGTGTGATTCTCTGTGCAGGGTGTCTGTCTTGGATTTAAGTGCCATCTATAAATGGCCAATTAAAAACTTATCAACAGGAGCAATCTGAGCAGGATCAGCGCTTTAGAGCAGTGGCATTCACTCTGTGGTTCTCAGAGATCCTCATTTGCAATCACCACCAGACAGAAGAGTGACATGACGATTAGATGTCCTCTGCACCCCTTCAAGTACACAATACAATTACCTAATATATAATTATTAATATTAAAGGTGTAACTATAATAATTTTAATTACTAGATTACTTCTTAGCACACAAACATAGGAGCATAATCTTTTCCATTACTAGATTACTTCTGAACATGTAGTGTTGTCTCTCTTCACCACAGTTGGACTTAGCCAGTCCTTGTACATCTTGAGTGAGGGGAAGGCAGTCTCCCCAGCCGGAAGAATAGCAGGTGAAACAGTGAAACTTGCAAGGTTCTTGGAGAAGAGCAAAATGGCCAGCGGGGATAGCACCATACCTCTGTGGCCAACTTTTCTCTTTTCCTGGGTGGTGTCTGTGGTGGTGGTAAATTGTATTCTCTCTTCACTGCTGCCAGCTTACTGTTCTCCTGGCAACTAACTTGGTGTTGGCAGAATACTGCAGAGGCTTCAGAGAACTGTGTGAGGAATGTTGGAGAGGACGGGTTCTTCACTACTCTTTCTGGCTTGAGAGCTGCAGCTGACAGCTTACCTTCCCTCCAATCCCTGTGGTGGTGGCTTTTTCAAGGTGGGAACCACTTGCCAACCACAAACCCTACAAGACTATGGTCTTGCTCACTTTCCTGTGTCTGCTATATTGGGCAATAGTGTTCAGAAGAGCCACAGGGGGCTCCCAAGCCACTGATAGCAGCCATTCGTATCGATCTTCTATACATTTTAAAATAGGAGTAGAGAGAAAGAAATGCAATAATTTGCCTGTTGATTGGTATGAAGTGAGAAGGAAGATAGCCAGTGGCCTCTTGCTTAAAGAACTGTCATAAATACTTTGTCAGAATATTGTTTTGTTGTGTTTGATAAAGTTAGTGCTTAAGGCACAGATGTCCAGATGGTCAGCAGTTTTTAAAAAAATGTGTGGCCTGTTTCACACTGAAACAAAAAGGTCTTCCATTGCCAAAAGTGATTTCATTGGTTACTTTAAACAGCAAGTGATTATCTTAGAGTTGAAAGATGACAACAGTATTGGCCTGTAGCTATCAAAAAATGCTGCTCTTGCAAAATATACCCTGGTGTTGGCTTATTAAATGGATTTTCTTGGCATTGGTTGCTGTGGTAGATTTAAAGAGGAAGGATATAAGCTTTGCAGGATTTAAGTGTCACACTTGTGTTTCTGCTTCCTCTTATGCTCTTATGACTGGCTGACTGCTACATTCCTTTACTCCTTTTCTCTCTCTGATACTTAAAGCTGAGCAAAGTTGAAATTCAGTCATGAATAATGTGGTTTAAAATTTGAATTGCTGAAATATTCTTGCTTGCTTTCCTTGACAACTGTCTTGATGGCTAGACAGAATAAACAAGTATATTTATTGCCTATAGACAAGATGTCTGAATATGTGTATTCATTTAACAGATCCCTGACAACAATAAAAACTATAACTGCAAAAATAGAACATTCTCCTAGCAGTAGGCACACAACCATTCAGGTGCGTATGATGCTCTATACCAGTGGTACTCAGTCTGTGGCTCAAGAGATGCGTGTGACTCTTTCACCTCTTGCTCTTCTTCTGATTTCAGTTTCTGGGGGTTTGCTTTGTGTCTCTTACACTGTGTCCAGGAGTAAACACATGTAACCAATAAATTAGTGGAATTAAGTTTTGCGGTAAAATTTATTTGGTTATCTTTTATCATTTGTACCATTAATGTGTGTGTGTTTGGTGGAGTAGCACACATGGTGACTCTTTTGGTTGATGGTGATACTGTATTGTGGATTTTTACAAGCTACACAGTGAGTGCTAGTGCTGTATACAATCATTTAGTTGCAAGGTCTATATTGGTTGGTCGTGGTCTGATTTGCGCATACTACTTTGATATGACTACTTCCAATGCATGGTCTGACCTATGGACAGCAGTGCTGGTATGAATGCTTTTCTATGTCTTGATGGTTCATAAGTAGTGAAATATGCAGCATGCCTTGGCATTTGGACATTTTTGTAGGGAGGCAGTGGGAGGTTAGTTTAGTAGGATTTGGTGTGGGGGAGAGGATTCCTGTGGAAAGACAGTCAGCTTCCTTCACGAATGCCTGAGGAAGGGGTGCACGTTCATCTTTTGACACAGGCCTTCCTAGTAGGAGCTGAAGATTCCTGAGGAGGCAAGCATTCAACCTCCCATCTTTGTGGTTCTGTCAGCCAAGGTTGAAGGAGTTGGTGATGTGGCAAGTCTTTTCCTTTTGTTGGGCTCTGCTGTGTAGGCCAGGAGACCAGCCAGGCTTTTGCAGGTGGTGGGAGGAAGGGAAGGCAGCAGACTTGAAATCAGGTTTGAACATCTGCAAGTTGGTTTCAGAAACTAATCATCACAATCAAACAGTGATTTTTACATGGGTATTTCAAGATTGAGTCGACATCATGCAGAAGGTTTGGGATTAAGACCCCTCTCATGTCTTTTAAAAAATTAATCAGCAGCCTCATGAAACTGCTTTGAAGATTGAAAGAATGCCGTGCTTCTTCCTTTTGGGTCTTGTCCAGTTTCTCTCCCTACACTGGAAGCTGCAGTTAGCTTTTGGAGGGCAGGTTCAAGTATGATTCCATGGGTGCAGCATCTCCCTCTACCATTGCCACAACAGAGGGAGGGAAGGGTTAAACATCCCCACTGTACAAAGTGGCTTTGAGGGATTATTCATGTAGAATCTCCCATTAAAACCCCCCAAAAAACAGATCTCATGATACGTCTAGTCCCGACTTCATTTTGTATAATAAAGTGAGTAAAGAGTTATTTCCATATTTGACATTATATTCATAAGCTATCTCTTGTGCTACAAGTTCAGTCTGGTATTTTATGATATTGGTCCCTTGCTTTCAAGATTGTAATATTGAAATGTGTGTAGCAAAGTGTCTATGATGCTGGCTAGCATTTCTCCCACTGAGCAGGAGAGTCACAGGTTTTTCCCACTCAGCCTTGAGTAAGGTCTCAAAGGTTTGGGGCGTGCCCATCCAGATTTTGCCACTGACCTCAGCAGCAGCCTCCACAAGATTCTCCTCATCTTCAGAAAGAAAGACGATCTTGTAATCTTCCTCTGCCATCATGAGAGCTGAGATGAACTCCAGCAGAGGAACGGCTATGAGAAGACACCAGCCTCAAACCCAGCCGAGGCCTCCCCCACTTAACAGGCCAAAAAAGGAGATGGGAAGGTGTATCAGAGGATTAGTTCATACACACAGACAACCAGAGAAGTAGAAAACACACAGAGCAAAATAGAATGAACAGGCAGAAGACAGCAAAAAATAAAGCAGCGAACAACGTCTGCAGCACAGGCAACTACCGGTATCTGCTTCTCTCCTGCAAAGTAGAACAGAACTGAGGTATTCTGGGTAACTTCCACAGCAAACAGGAAATAGCCCCCCCCCCCCCAAATCAATGGTGGGAATTACCCAGATGTGCTCCATTGCTCAGAGGAGACCGACTTCTCACAGGTAAGTACCAGTAGATGTTCTCGGACCTGGGCATTTTTCAGAAGCAGAACGTGGTGGCTGATTGTTCAGTAACTTTGGAATGTAATGTTAGCATTGTGAAGCAACAGACTGCTTTCTTGGAATATTAAAATGTAGGCCAAATATGGCACATTTAGTTTAATGTTCAAATAGAAAACAGCTTGCAGGCATACCTTTCAAATGAACCTGCTTTGCCTAGCAGAAGAATCTAATCTTGAAGCAGCTTTTTTACTTTTAAAGATCAAATTAAGATGCAGATGCACAAAGCGTTATTCTTAATTATATATATTTTTTAATTCATCAAAATTTATATCCCACCTTTCTGCCCTCATAAAGACCATCAAGGCAGCTAACAAATTAAAAATTAAATGACGTATTTAAAAAGTCCATTAAAACCAACCAAAACACATCGTTAAAACAATTAACTTGAGAGCTAACATATACATACAAAAACATTAGAGCAATGTGTGTGTAGCTGTCTGGAAATATAAAAATACAGTTTTGTGTGTTTATTAAAATCATGTTGCAAGCATGTGTGAAATAATGCAGTTTAGCTTCCTTTGGTGTGACTGAAAATATCCTGTATGTAAGATGAAGTGGAACTTTGGGAGCCTTGCTTAGCAGCATGTACTGGTTTCAGTGGCATGCGATTTCCACACTTTTGGTACTATCCTATGCGATTTCCAAAATCTACACTGAAAGTGACTTCCTTTGAATCTATTATGGCATAAGGATTTACTGAAAATATTCACTTCAGACTTACACTTTTGAGAATATAGCTTTTTACTAGGAGACCTCCAATTTAGTCAAAATAAACTCCGTATGAATGGCTTATACTTGAGCAGTTAATTGATACAATAAAACTTGTTAAAGGAAAATTAAGTGGCACAAGGTTTTACAGATTTTTCCATTTAACTATAAGTGTTCTTTTATAAGAGAGGAACAGTCAAGTTGGTTTAAACCAGTTATGAGATTGTTCTGGAAATCCAGAATATTATGTGGTACATATTTTAACACAGTGAACATGTTAGCCTAATTGCTAAAGTTTGGCCTTGTGAAACTGGTTTCTGATAATTGATAGCCAAAATGAGGTCAGCTTACATTTAGCAGCATTTTCCATATACAACAAAGCATCCCTACTCCCTGTCTTTCCTCACATTACTGAATTGGCCTATCCTGTAAAAGCTTGTAGATGTATTTCTTCCTCATTACCTGTTAAGTTGCAGCCAAATAACTGGTTAATAAACGAATTATTCGTCCATCATTGCTGAGTGGTATAAAACTACCATAACAAACAGTGTCAAGAACTTCGTGCATATGTATTTTTATATCATACAATAAAACATGTTCTGATGGGTAAATATGCTTGGTACTTCCACTGATGGTTGCTGAGAGACATCAACATAAAATCACTGCTGAAAATGCTAGGTGCCTGGGATTTGTTGAGCTCTGTCTTTCCCTGTCTGGGGCATGCATTGCTTCTTGAGAGATCTTATTTTGTGTCTATTTTAGATAATTGTTTACCTGTTTCTCTTTTAAATGATGCCCAAACATTTCACAGTGAAACCAATAAAAGCATGAATGTTCCGTTTTTTTCATTACCTTCCATTTCTGACATATTTATTTCCCTATTTTGTTCCTGTGGTTTTAAGTCCTGTATAATGTTCCAGGTTGCAGTTCTTTGTTGATGCTACTGGAAACCCGATATCTTTTGGATCTTTTACATGAGAACTGAGGCATCTACAGCTATCTGCATGACAGCTAGAAAGGCATTAATTATGCATTGAATATACAGTGTGAACTTCTGTAATGGTAACTGTGATTACCGCTTGTTGTGTGTGATTTTGAATGTTTTATGGGAGCCACCTGCATCCCTCCTTGCTCACTAAAGTTTCCCACAACATCTAAAGTGGAGTTCTAGCCTTTATTGCTACTTTGATAGTCTGCAGACAGTTTCTCCTCTTTCCGTCATAAAATTTCCAAGCTTCAGTGGAATGAAAATTAAGTTTTTCAGCCGCAGAGATTTACAACTGCTTTAGGCAGTATTGTCAGCCCAGAGCATCTGGACATGAAAGACAAAGGCCACATCTATACTATTATTTCTGTTTTCATGTCATTGTAAACTATCATCTTCTCCATTTGAGGTTGAGGACATCTTGGTTATCTCCAGCTACTGGTCAGGGAGGCAGGATTCCAGTTAATCTTCAGCTTCCTTGATCTGCTGGGGACTGCCCACTTCTCCTCCAGTTCTTTCCTGCCTCCGGGGAGAGCAGTTCAGCACAGTTGCCTGTCCTGCACCTATACCTTTTTCTATTGTTTGTTTTCAGCTCTCATCTCCTTTTCTCCTGTCCTTTATTTATGTTGGACCAGGAGAGGAACACAGCCCTTTTTGAGAGCTGAAGGAAGAACAACTCTAAGTGCCTTTTGCACTAATAGTCAGCAGTCAATTTGCTCTGGAGCGGGATAGAGAACAATTCAACATGCTCCCAAAAGAGGAGCTTTTTCTCTTTCAAAGAAGGAGGTCACGCTGCAGCCTCCTCCCAGCCAGAACGGGTGAGCACATTCCCAGACAGGGCTGCCTGGTCCCACTCCCCTGCAGAGGAGCTCTGCCATTGGGCAAGCCCTCTAAATGGCGGTTTAGTTGTGAAAGCAAAACATGCACCTAAAATGGCCGCTGGCAACATGGAAAAGCGTGTGTTGGCACCAGACAGCCAAACATGCTCAGGAGCTTCTACCCAATGCTATGAGGGCCTGGAAACAGCTCCAGAAGAGGTCTCGTGAATTGGAAGAGGAGGCGAGTAAGATCCCTGAGAGGAGCGCGATAAACGCTGAATTTTCTGAATTTATTAAGGGAGCCTTTCAAAAGAAATGGGCAGCAATGCAAGAGAAGATGTTGGCATTGTTTAAAGCTCATCTTTGGGTTGACTCTCAACAAGGTCCTTTGCTATTGAAACCCCCCTCCTTCCCCCTAGGGAGAACAGAAGAGGCCCCTCTGCCAGGAAAACCAAAGCAGCCTTGAAAAGACCCAGGCTGCAAAATATACCCTGGTGTTGGCTTATTAAATGGATTTTCTTGGCATTATTGCTGTGGTAGATTTTAAAAGAGGAAGGATATAAGCTTTGCAGGATTTAAGTGTCACTAACTTGGTGTTTCTGCTTCCTCTTATGCTCTTATGACTGGTCTGACTGCTACATTCTTTTTACTCCTTTCTCTCTCTTGGATACTTAAAGTTGAGCAAAGTTGAAATCTCAGTCATGAATAATGTGGTTTTAAAATTTGAATCTGCTGGAAATATTCTTATTGCTTGCTTTCCTTGACAATCTGTCTTGATGGCTAGACAGAATAAACAAGTATATTTATTGCCTATAGACAAGATGTCTGAATATGTGTATTCATTTAACAGATCCCTGACAACAATAAAAACTATAACTGCAAAAAAAATAGAACATTCTCCTAGCAGTAGAGCACACAAACCATTCAGATGCTTATGGATGCTCTATACCAGTGGTATTTCCTCAGTCTGTGGCTCAAGAGATGCTGTGCAGACTCTCTTTCAATCTCTTGCTCTTTCTCTTTCTTCTGATTTCAGTTTCTGGGGGGTTTTGCTTTTGTGTCTCTTACACTGTGTCCAGGGAAGTAAAACACATGTAACCAATAAATTAGTGGAATTAAGTTTTAGCGGGTAAAATTTATTTGGTTATCTTTTATCATTTGGTACCATTAATGTGTGTGTGTTTGGTGGAGTAGCACACATATGGTGACTCTTTTGGTTGATGGTGATAACTGTATTGTGGATTTTTTACAAGCTACACAGTGAGTGCTAGTGCTGTATACAATCATTTAGTTGCAAGGTCTATATATTGGTTGGTGCGTGGTCTGATTTATGATACTACTTTGATATGACTACTCTCCAATGCATGGTCTGACCTATGGACAGCAGTGCTGGTATGAATGCTTTCTATGTCTTGATGGTTCATAAGTAGTGAAATATGCAGCATGCCTTGGGCATTTGGACATTTTTTGTAGTGGGAGAGCAGTGGGAGGTTAGTTTTAGTAGGGATTTGGTGTGGGGAGAGGATTCCTTGTGGAAAGACAGCTCAGCTTCCTTCACGCAAATGCCTGAGGAAGGTGCGACGCTCATCTTTTGACACAGGCCTTCCTAGTAGGAGCTGAAGATTCCTCGAGGAGGCAAGCATTCAACCTCCATCTTTGTGGTTCTGTCAGCCAAGGCTGAAGGAGTTGGTGATGTGGGCAAGTCCTTTTTTTTCCTTTGTTGGGCTCCTGCTGTGTAGGCCAGGGAGATCAGCCAGGCTTTTGCAGGTGGTGCAGGAGGAAGGGAAGGCAGCAGACTTGAAAATCAGGTTTGAACATCTGCAAAGTTGGTTTTCAAGAAACTCAATCATCACAATCAAACAGTGATTTTTACATGGGTGGTATTTCTTTAAGATTGAGTCGAGCATCATGCAGAAGGCTTCAGATTAAGACAAGCCCTCTCATGTATCTTTTAAAAAAATTAATCCAGCAGCCTCATGAAACTGCTTTTGAAGATTGAAAGAATGCCGCGGCTTTCTTCCTTTTGGGTCTTGTCCAGTTTCCTCTCCCTACACTGGAAGCTGCAGTTAGCCTTTTGGAGGGGCAGGTTCATGCATGATTCCATGCTGGTGCAGCACTCTCCCTCTACCATTGCCACAACAGAGGGAGGGAAGGGTTAAACATCCCCATCAGGCCAAAGTGGCTTTGAGGGATTATTCATGTAGAACTTCCCATTAAAACCCCCCCCAAAAAACAGATCTCATGATACGCTCTAGTTCCGACTTCATTTTGTGTATAATAAAGAGTGAGTAAAGGGAAGTTATTTCCATATTTGACATTATATTCATAAGCCATTCTCTTGTGCTACAAGTTCAGTCTGGTATTTTTATGATATTATTGGTCCCTCGTTTCAAGATTTGTAATATTGGAAATATGTGTGTAGCAAAGTGTCTATGATGCTGGCTAGCATTTCTCCCACTGAGCAGGTGAGAGTCACAGGTTTTTTCCACACTCAGCCTTGAGTAAGGTCTCAAAGGTTTGGGGGCGGCTCATCCAGATTTTGCCAACTGACCTCAGCAGCAGCCTCCACAAGATTCTCCTCATCTTCAGAAAGAAAGACGATCTTGTAATCTTCCTCTGCTATCATGAGAGCTGAGATGAACTCCAGCAGAGGAACGGCTATGAGAAGACACCAGCCTCAAACTCCAGCCGAGGCCTCCCCACTTAACAGGCCAAAAAAGGAGATGGGAAGGTGTATCAGAGGATTAGTTCATACACACAGACAACCAGAGAAGTAGAAAACACACAGAGCAAAATAGAAATGAACAGGCAGAAGACAGCAAAAATAAAGCAGCTTAACAACGCCTGGCAGCACAGGCAACTACCGTATCTGCTTCTCTCCTGCAAAGTAGAACAGAACTGAGGTATTCTGGGTAACTTCCACAGCAAACAGGTGCTACTTCAAATCAATGGTGGTGGAATTACCCAGATGTGCTCCATTGCTCAGAGGAGGAATCCACTTCTCACAGGTAAGTACCAGTAGATGTTCTCGACCTGGGCATTTTTCAGAAGCAGAACGTGGTGGCTGATTGTTCAGTAACTTTGGAATGTAATGTTAGCATTGTGAAGCAACAGACTGCTTTCTTGGAATATTAAAATGTAGGCCAAATATGGCACATTTAGTTTAATGTTCAAATAGAAAAAACAGCTTTGCAGGTACACCTTTCAAATGAACCTGCTTTGCCTAGCAGAAGAATCTAATCTTGAAGCAGCTTTTTTTACTTTTAAAGATCAAATTAAGATGCAGATGCACAAAGCTGCTATTCTTAATTATATATTTTTAATTCATCAAAATTTATATCCCACCTTTCTGCCCTCATAAAGACCATCAAGGCAGCTAACAAATTAAAAAATTAAAATGACGTGATTTAAAAAGTCCATTAAAACCAACCAAAACACATCGCTAAAACAATTAACTTGAGAGCTAACATATACATACAAAAACATTAGAGCAATGTGTGTGTAGCTGTCTGGAAATATAAAAAATACAGTTTTGTGTGTTTATTAAAATCATGTTGCAAGCATGTGTGAAATAATGCAGTTTAGCTTCCTTTGGTGTGACTGAAAATATCCTGTATGTAAGATGAAGTGGAACTTGGGAGCCTTGCTTAGCAGCATGTACTGGTTTCAGTGGCATGCGATTTCCACACTTTTGGTACTATCCTATGCATTTCCAAAATCTACACTGAAAGTGACTTCCTTTGAATCTATTATGGCATAAGGATTTACTGAAAATATTCACTTCAGACTTTACACTTTTGAGAATATAGCTTTTACTAGGAGACTCCAATTTAGTCAAAATAAACTCCTCGTGAATGGCTTATACTTGAGCAGTTAATTGATACAATAAAAAACTTGTTAAAGGAAAATTAAGTGGCACAAGGTTTTACAGATGTTTCCATTTAACTATAAGTGTTCTTTATAAGAGAGGAACAGTCAAGTTGGTTTAAACCAGTTATGAGATTGTTCTGGAAATCCAGAATATTATGTGGTACATATTTTAACACAGTGAACATGTTAGCCTAATTGCTAAAACACCTCGTGAAACTGGTTTCTGATAATTGATAGCCAAAATGAGGTCAGCTTACATTTAGCAGCATTTTCCATATACAACAAAGCATCCCTACCCCTGTCTTTCCTCACATTACTGAATTGGCCTATCCTGTAAAGCTTGTAGATGTATTTCTTCCTCATTACCTGTTAAGTTGCAGCCAAATAACTACATGTTCCAATTATTCACCATCATTGCTGAGTGGTATAAAACTACCATAACAAATAGTGTCAAGAACTTCGCATATGTATTTTATATCATACAATAAAACATGTTCTGATGGGTAAATATGTTTGGTATCCACTGATGGTTGCTGAGAGACATCAACATAAAATCACTGCTGAAAATGCTAGGTGCCTGGGATTTGTTGAGCTCTGTCTTTCCTGTCTGGGGCATGCATTGCTTCTTGAGAGATCTTATTTTGTAGTCTATTTTAGATAATTGTTTACCTGTTTCCTTCTTTAAATGATGCCCAAACATTTTCACAGTGAAACCAATAAAAGCATGAATGTTCCGCTTTTTCATTACCTTCCATTTCTGACATATTTATTTCCCTATTTTGTTCCTGTGGTTTTAAGTCCTGTATAATGTTCCAGGTTGCAGTTCTTTGTTGATGCTACTGGAAACCCGATATCTTTGATCTTTTACATGAGAACTGAGGCATCTACAGCCATCTGCATGACAGCTAGAAAGGCATTAATTATGCATTGAATATACAGTGTGAACTTCTGTAATGGTAACTGTGATTACCGCTTTGTTGTGTGTGATTTTGAATGTTTTATGGGAGCCACCTGTATCCCTCCTTGCTCACTAAAGTTTCCCACAACATCTAAAGTGGAGTTCTAGCCTTTTATTGCTACTTTGATAGTCTGCAGACAAGCTCTCCTCTTCCGCCATAAAAAATTTCCAAGCTTCAGTGGAATGAAATTAAGTTTTCAGCCGCAGAGATTTACAACTGCTTTAGGCAGTATTGTCAGCCCAGAGCATCTGGACATGGAAAGACAAAGGCCACATCTATACTATTATTTCTGTTTTCATGTCATTGTAAACTATCATCTTCTCCATTTGAGGTTGAGGACATCTGCTATCTCCAGCTACTGGTCAGAGGCAGGATTCTAATTACTCTTCAGCTTCCTTGATCTGCTGGAGACCGCTCACTTCTCCTCCAGTTCTTCTTCCTGCCTCCGGGAGAGCAGTTCAGCACAGTTGCCTGTCCTGCACCTATACCTTTTTTCTATTGTTTGTTTTCAGCTCATCTCCTCTTTTCTCCTGTCCTTTATTTATGTTGGACCAGGAGAGAGGAACACAGCCCTTTTGAGAGCTGAAGGAAGAACAACTCTAAGTGCCTTTTGCATCTAATAGTCAGCAGTCAATTTGCTCTGGAGCCGGATAGAGAACAATTCAACATGCTCCCAAAAGAGGAGCTTTTCTCTTTCAAAGAAGGAGGTCACGCTGCAGCCTCCTCCCAGCCAGAACGGGTGAGCACATTCCCAGACAGGGCTGCCTGGTCCCACTCCCCTGCAGAGGAGCTCTGCCATTGGGCAAGCCCTCTAAATGGCGGTTTAGTTGTGAAAGCAAAACATGCACCTAAAATGGCCGCTGGCAACATGGAAAAGCGGCAGTTGGCACCAGACAGCCAAACATGCTCAGGAGCTTCTACCCAATGCTATGAGGGCCTGGAAACAGCTCCAGAAGAGGTCTCGTGAATTGGAAGAGGAGGCGAGTAAGATCCCTGAGAGGAGTGCGATAAATGCTGAATTTTCTGAATTTATTAAGGGAGCCTTTCAAAAGAAATGGGCAGCAATGCAAGAGAAGATGTTGGCATTGTTTAAAGCTCATCTTTGGGTTGACTCTCAACAAGGTCCTTTGCTATTGAAACCCCCCTCCTTCCCCCTAGGGAGAACAGAAGAGGCCCCTCTGCCAGGAAAACCAAAGCAGCCTTGAAAAGACCCAGGCTCAGTGCAGACTGTATGTATCTGGAGCAGGGGTAGGGAACCTTTAACACTCAAAGAGCCATTTGGACCCGTTTTCCACGGGAAAAGAAAACACTTTGAGCCGCAAATAATTTTTGACATTTAAAATAAAGATAACACTGTATATATTGGGGTTTTTTAACCTTTTACTCCGCTCATTCTGAGAAGCGCTGATTTTATCCGCCTCTGCTGCCTGCAGGGCGGCAAGGATGGGTTAGCTGCTCGCCTTGCCGCCATCGGAAAGCTCTCGCTCACCCAACAGGGCAGGGCGAGGGAAGCCTGCAGGCCCAGCCGGCCGCGGGTAGTTGGTGTGCCCACCCTGCTGCCTGCAGGGCGGGCAAGAATGGGGCCAGCAGCTCGGCTCGTGGAGCCGCAGTACAAGGGCAGAAGAGCCGCATGCGGCTCTTGAGCCGCAGGTTCCCTACCCCTGATCTAGAGTCATCTGAGTCAGATACAGCAGAGAGTGAAGAGGGAGAATTCTCACCAGGAGAGGAGGACCTAGAACTGTGGTGGCGAACCTTTGGCACTCCAGATGTTATGGACTACAATTCCCATCAGCCCCTGCCAGCATGGCCAATTGGCCATGCTGGCAGGGACTGATGGGAATTGTAGTCCATAACATCTGGAACGCCAAAGGTTCGCCACCACGGACCTAGAAGAAATTCAGGTCCCTGAGCAGGCTTCTCACTTCTTAGATGCGGAGGATTATCAGTACTTGTTATCTGAATCTGTGGCTGCACTTCATCTTAATGAGACTGAAGGAGGGGAAGAGGCTGCTAAACATAATCTGAAGTCCAAACTTAAAATGTGGAAAAATGTGGTTTGTTATTCTTCTGAAAGTACTTAACGTAACTATATAACTGAAAGTAACTTAACGTAACAAAGTATGTATATCTAATTATTTTCTCTTTGTTTAGTCAACAGATAAACAGCGGGCCCTAGAAGAAACCAAAGCATACACAACTCAGTCCTTAGCAAGCGTAGCCTATTTGATCAACACCTTGGCCAACAATGTTCTACAAATGCTCGATATTCAGGCATCCCAGCTTAGGCGCATGGAATCTTCAATCAACCACATTTCACAAGTGAGAGAGCTTGTTAAATATTTACCAGAGAGCCATTGTGTTGAATTTGATAATATTGAGATGTTTTCACAGACAAAACATTGAAATAATTGTTCCTATCAAGATTGATAAGGACCTTTATACTCCAGAAGTACAGGGATTCATAATTTCATCAGCCCCTGCCAGCATGGCCAATTGGCCATGCTGGCAGGGGCTGATGGGAATTGTAGTCCATAACATCTAGAGTGCCAAAGGTTCGCCACCACTGACTAAGCTGTGGGGCTGTATTTGTAATGGAAAGGTTTTGTCAATTAATTGATTGGAAAAAACTTTGATATTTGAGTATCTACAAATTGGATGGTGCCAAGGCATTTGAAATCTTCTTTTGTTCATCTTCGCTTGGTTTGTCTAAATATTCCTTTTCTCTTATTTCCTCTAATGTTCCATTATAAATTTTGTTTTTTTGGTATGCAGTATTAACGCAGGGGGAGACAGAGCTTTCCATCTTCTTAGGAATTAATAGGGTCTGGCTGTTTTCCCCTTTTCAAATAGTTCTCTGTCCTGTCCAAAGCCATGTGCAGCACTTTGCTGAGACAGATGTTTGCCAATCCTTATGACCTGTGATCTTGTTTGCAAACAAGATTGGTTTTGAGACATATATTTGCAGTCATGCAAAAATGTGGAGTTGATTGTCTGCAGGAGAAAATTAGCTTCTCTTTGAGGCTTTTCTAGGAGTTCTGTAAACTAACCTCCAGCTAGCATTGCTGGAGATTACGTGCTGCATTCCTTGTGATAAAGAAACATTTTCCATAGCAGTAGATACTTAAGATGGAGCTTTATACTGTTTAGTTTTAAATCCAGCTATCTAAAATATGTAAGTTCTGTATGCAGCAGTAATGTGGGTAAAGGCAGTATGACCTTTTGAAATTTTCAGAACAGAGCAAATATTTTGTGATGGAAAATCAGTTATTCACTCTATTAAGCAGACTTTTTTTCTTAGTGTTGTGGAGTATTTTGAAATTAGTAGTAACTGGAAGATGAAGTGATTTGTTAGAAACTGAAACTTCAGACATCAACAGCTCCCCCATGCTGAGCCGATGATACTTTCGTACTCCTGAATGCTTACTGTTCTTGCTAGAGGACATTATATCTGGAAGAAATCTTGCTTTTTCCAGACATTCCATGGGCTCTGTGGTGAAGCAACATGATTTGTGTTTTGGCCCTATCATCCCTTCCTGTATGATCTTAAAAAGGCATTTAAAATTTACCTATCTGTACAATGCACGTCTTACTCTTGCTTAACCATCCAGCCCATTTTAGCAAGGCATTTGAGAAAAAGCCACTGAGTTAAATGACTTGGGCTCATCCTACATATGGAGTTGACCCCTATGAATTATCATGTTATAATATAAAATATAAAATCAGGACATTTGGAAAGATGCTTTATTGGTCCCCAAATACGGAATTTTCTTCCTCTGGAAGTTTGCTGATTTCAATGCATTGTCTAGAGATAGTTGGGGAAAGGGTCAGGCATTTTTTAAAAGCAATTTTTTTTCCTTGGTATACACACATTCTCATTGCTTTTATATATTCTGTTGCTTAAGGTTTGTTTTGTACTAGAATTATCAGTGTCCAGAACTTTGTTTTCTCAGTGAAGGACTTGGTCTTGTTTTCCAATCCTTTGAGAAATTAGAAACAAACAGTGTTTATCTAAGCCATTAATCTTAAATATTAGCCAGTAAAGGTTCTCTAATCTGTTGGATGCCATCTCATATGCAAGAGTGGCCCTTCACCATTAGATTGCCTGCATTTCCAGCCATGGCACAGAGCTGATGGATCAGTTTACTGTAGAAGGCCCATGGAGCATCATCTCTCTCCAGATTTCAGAAGCTGTGCTTCTTTCAGAGGGCTTTTCAAATGAAGGTTTTTTTGGCTTTGGTTTCTTACTATGCAGTGAAATTATGGTTGTGCAGTGCTATTTTGTCGTGATCTTATATTTTTAGTTTGTATGTTGTGCATTTTTAACTTTTATAACCTGTTATAATGTAGTGAAGAAGCAGCAAATTCATTTTTAGATACATAAAAAGTAAACAGTCATTGCGGTGCGAAACAAATATAGCATCCCTTAACTGATGGTGTGTAGATATGGAATGCCTGGTGCTGTTAATCATTTGTAAAATACATTTTCTTCCTCACCATTATTTGTGAATGCCTTGGTTTTGCAGACAGTGGACATACATAAAGAAAAGGTGGCTAGAAGAGAAATTGGCATCCTGACAACAAACAAAAACACCTCAAGAACTCACAAAATCATTGCACCAGCTAACCTGGAGCGACCAGTTCGCTATATTAGAAAACCTATTGATTATACAATTCTAGATGATACTGGGCATGGCGTGAAGGTAAGTGGGGATATGGAATTTTCATGTCTGCCTGTATATTTTCAGAATGCCGAGATCTGTGTGTGTGGATCCCTTCCCTCGCTCCTCCAAATACCAGCATGGATTCTCCTATCGGATGATGATCCTTATTCACCCCTCTTGTATCTGTGCCTTGTCTCTCGTTTGTTAATCCTGCTTTTCTGGCTGCTTGATTCAATATTTTAAGAAATTGGTGAAAGGCTTTTGACTTGAAAAATATTTGGTGCTATTTCCGTCCTTTGATTTGGTTGTCAAACAATATCTGCCTGTGTCTTCTGAATATTTTGTTTACTCGGCCCAGAATACTATTGGTGAACCAGGTGTAAGAGGGAGGTGTCTGCCCTGTGGTACTGTGGTACTAGACTCCTCCCAGAAGAAACTGTTTTCCAGACTTGCATGATAAGCAAAACCAGGTGATTTTAAAAGCACATTATCAGGGCAAATAGAAACATTCTCAGGTTTCACTATATGTGCAATTGTACCATTTATTGCTGAATTGGAAATTATACCAAACATACAGTTGGTAATTTGTTCTGTGGAGATGCCCATTTGATAGTATAGGCAAATTCAGTTCACATTTTTTAACATCTTGAGGCTACCAGCCTCTGAAAAAGGAATGGGTATTGTGACTAGGAATGATTTCCAAGGCCCACAACATCAGGTTAATGGTGCCAGCTCTTCCATGAAGGAAGCACAGCTCCCATGGTAGGTGGGCGCAGGGAAAGGTTTCTGGCAGGTTCCAATGTAGTCCATCTGCACTGCATTCCAAGATCATTATTGTTGAGGGGTATGGTATGAAGTGGGGGTTCAATCCCCGGATAGCAGAGTTGTGCAACACACACTGGTACACAGTAGGAACGTAGACGCACACAGCAATTCAGCTTCACAGAAGCGGTCCTACATTATTCAGTTCACAGAATGTTGCTCTCATAGTGCTGCCTTATATACAGTTTATTAACCAATCACAGTCCTCTTCCAATTAATCCCAGGATGAGGCTGTGTCATGAGGCAACTGTCATTTAGATTTTGCTGATCAGACAGTGCCCTGACACCCCTTCCAAAATCTATTACAGTTGGCAATCTTTACAACTATTTGATAGGGCAGAGATCCTGTCCGCAGTCTTCCTTTTTGGTTGGTTGATTCCAACCCACAATCTTCTTTCAAAGCTACGTTAATTGAATATTAAGTCCAGTTGAACCCTTTGCATGAAGAAAATGCCTTCCACATTTCATCATGGGCAACATTTGCCGCTTTCCCGCAGAACACTCTTCAAAACTTCACCCATTAGAAACACATTTTAGTGCCTATTAAAAGGCATGTTTATGAGAATACTGTTGATATGTGGGGCTGCACCCGAAGACCAAAGTTGAAGATACAGTCCGCAGCATTGGGGCTTTGAGTTTCAAAAAGTCAGCCAGCCACTAGTGAGAAGTTACTCCTTGTGATAGAAAAGAACCTTTTGTTGTATGGGATTTTATCTCCATTCCTGTGTTTTGTTTTTTGCAACATGGTCAACCAGAAGGCAAGTTGCTTTGAATCTTCAGACATGCCATGTTGTCTTGAAACGATATATTTGGAGACCAAAATTAGTTTGAGAGAAGCACAACACCAGGATTGACAGGGCTACGCAATCCATGTAATTTTTAGATCTTTCTGAAGATGGTGGAAAACTGTCCATGGAGCACTTTATGTGACCAAACAACTACCAGCTGTAGAGTTAAGTTTTCAGTTAATGTTGAGTTTTAGCTTAATTCTTTATAGAAAATAGAATGGGGAAATCTTGTTGTTGACAATCTAATTTTTAATACCTACACTGTTTGATTTAGAAAGAAATGCCATACACTTTTAGTTTTGCAAGGCGAAGTCTATAACCATTGCATGGACAGTGGATTTGGAGAATCTCTCACAAAAGCTGTCTTGGTTGGAGATCTCAAATTTACAGCTTGTAACCTGGCTCTATTTGCTTATCAAGCAAAGTTGGTTGCAAAACTTATATAAATTTAAATTTAACCAGTGAATACCTTCGTAATTGGCATAGAAGATCGGTTGAACTGTAATGCATGCGATTCTGTGAAAATGTAACTCAATGGTTGTAGGTTAAGCAGCTAATGGCTTGTGAGATAATTATCTGTAATGGATTCTGCCATGCTCGGTGTCTCTAGCATTCCATGAGAATTGAAAAATAAATATATATTTTTTTAAAAGATGAAGGACGTAATTATAGTCATTCATTAAAAACTCTATGCTAAAACCTTTTATATTTAATAGCTGTAATGTTTGTTGTTGTGGTCTCTAAATACATTCTGCAAGTTGAAAACCAGCCTGTTTTCTGCTGGAAACTGGCTTTTGTAATCCTTTACAGACAGTTCTCTAGTGAACTTGTGAACGGTGCTGGAAACATTGAGCGTTGCTTTTTGCAGCTAATGCTGTGTTCAGACAGTACTGTTCATGACTTTTAATGGAGTTTCATTTTGGAGAATCCTTTGTCCATGACACATTCTGCTTAATCACTCTTTCTATGATCGATGGATGATACAAAATGCTTAACTTTTTCCTTTTTTCCCCTCTCTCTTCATATCCTGAAGTTTCAACTAACCTTTCAATGCTTTTCTTCCTTACCTCTTTTATTTGCTTCATTTATGCATTAAGTGGTTGCTTAGATTTAAGGTAAGAAACGGCAGGGCTGGATTTCATTCTTATACTGTGGTGAACTATTACAAATGGGGAGTGTGTCAGGGATCTCGGGGATTGGAGGGTGGACGGACCAGCTTGGTACTTAACAGCACCACACATTTTAAAAAGTCTTTCCATTGAAATGATGACTGAAGGTCAAGATAATTCACAGGGCCTTGGGAAATTTGTAGCCTTGATGAGATAGATATGAAGCTGCTTTGTGGTTAATTCACTGATGACCTCCCCATATGTAATAATCTGATACTTTTGTGAATAGTGGTTGAGTTTGCAAGCTGACTGAGTTTTGCAAAATCAAAAGTAATATGGGGCATGTTTGTTTTTTCTCTCTGTCCCCCCCCTCCCCCTCCCCCTAATAGCTAGAAAACAAATAGCCACGTTAGGATCATTTTGCAGGTCATTGCACTTCTTGGAAATACTTATTTTTGTGTGTGTACACTCACGCACACACTCCTTTAACTTGTAATGTAAATATTGCTGTTGTATTGTTTTCAGTGTTGTGCTGTTGAATATACTCATTGTAGATGAGATGTTTGCAGTCAAAGGTGTTATTCTGGGCGGGGGGGGAGGGGAAGTGACTGAATCCCACATGACGTCAACCTGGTTGAAATCCTTAGTTTTGTTAATATAGGCATGCCTAACTCTTTCGGAATTTGTAGTGTGCCTCCATGTTTGCAGTATCTGGAGGCTTCTGAATTTCCCCCCCTCCTTCTGGAACAGCATTTCTCCATGCTGTTTCTTACCTTCTTCTCCAAAGTGTTTTGCCATACTTGAGTGGTTGGCTGTCTAGGAAATAAAAGCTGCTTGACTCTCAGAACTAAAAAATAGCAGAAGAAGCTGAAATTGAAGTTCCAGACTAATTGGAATGAGATGAATCCGTCACTCACTCAATTTAATTGTGCAGTTAATTGAAATATTGTGGGTTAACATAATGTGTTTGAAGATTGGATATGTGGAGCAAGTCTTTCCCTAGTATTTGAGAAAGAAGTGCATGAGAGAATTAAACCAAAACTTTGGAAATCTAAAGACTATTTCTAAATTAAGTCTAACTTGAAAAATTCATTTTAGTGGCTTTATAGTTTGATATGTTTTAATTTTAGTGGCTTAGCTTAAAATGCGGTATTCTCTCAGAATGGTTAAACACAACATTTCGTTTGAAAGCTATGTACTCTAAAGCTGTTCCCTTCTAAATACGTTTTTTAAAAAGATGATATTCTTTTCACATTCCACTGTCAGCTGCAAGGTCTGATCCTACAGACTAGAGAGTATACCATTTCCCCAAATATAAGACATCCCCGGAAAATAAGACGTAGTAGAGGTTTTGCTGAAGTGCGAAATATAAGGCATCCCTCGAAAGTAAGACATAGCAAAGTTTTTGTTTGGAAGCATGCCCGACGAACAGAACACAGAAAAATAAGACATCCCCTGAAAATAAGACATAGCGCATCTTTGGGAGCAAAAATTAATATAAGACACTGTCTTATATTCGGGGAAACATGGTAGGTATTCAGACCATTTGGGTCTGACATAGAGGGGCTAGAAAAAGTTACTTTTTAAAAACGTTACTTGCAGCTCCACCCACTATAATCCATAATAGCTTCATTGTAATTCGTAGTTCATTTTTCACAGTGCTCTTAGATATCCCCTTTGTTTTGCTCAGAGCTGAGTTACCGAGCAGGCAGGAGAAGTGTGAATATCCACATAGAATCACAAGCCCCTAACATGCATATAAATCAGCTAATGCATTAGTGGATTCCGCCCAGCAAATGTATAGTGGGCTGCAGTCGTTATAAAGGAACCTGTTTTCCTTTTTACCGTTCGCATTCGTGTCGTGCAGGCAGCGATTGGAACAATCCAGGTGGCTTTCATGTCTTCACAGAGAGATGCTTCTCTTTTTTTAAAAAAAGTTCCCGCAACACATGCGTAGCTGCTCAGGCATCTTGAAATGAACCCCAACAGCGATGCTGACCGTCCCAAAATACGATCAGCTGCACCTGCATAGCTACGCGCGTGCAATATGCCAACTGAAAGAAACGGGGCCTCCTTACAACGGCAGGGCAATAATGAATGTACTGCTGTGGCAGGTGGATTCTCCCAGGCGTGGCAGAAGGGAGGGGAATAAAGCGCCTCCTGCCTGGCCGTTTGTGCTGGAGCGGCTCCAACCCGGGATTTTGCAAAAGATCACTGGTTTAGCGATTTTTGAAAATCCCAGGTTGAGGGAAATAAAGCAGGGCAGACCTGATTTGGGGGCGGGACCTGTGCAAAGTTCCCCCGCAGAACGGCCTGTATTGGGTCCTGCACCCATTATATTTGCCCTGTGTGGAATCCACCATTGTTGAATCTGTATTGGCAGGCTCAAAACTTAACCTGTAACTGCAGGCAGGTGTCAGCATTTATAGTCATTTAAGAAAAGTCTCCTGACATGCTCAGATGAATCTAGAAGGCTCTGAAATCAGCCATGCGTACCTTTTGAATTACCCCACAGAGTGTGCTGTTTAGAATGTGTTATAGCTGACAGTAGAAGTGGGGTGAGGTGCAGGAAAGGTGGTATGAGTTGCTCTTCAGTGGGCCCTAGAATGGATTTAGAGGAACATAATTGAGTTGCTGATAATGAGAAGTTGGACCTTCAGAGCATCTTCTTCCCACCCATAAAGCAGGTATGTAACCCTTATAGATTTCCAAGAGTCTTTCAGATGGAAATTGAAAGTCTCTATTATGATGGTACCTTTTTCATATAAATTTTGACACCACATGGGTATTTTGTCTTTGTGTAGCATTATGCTAGGTTGGCTCACCTACCTTTCTTGCAGGGAGATCAAAAATTCTGCATTTCCAATTTCCAGCTTCTCACCAAACTGCTCTTTATGTATTCAGCCTCAAAATATATTCTTGTGGCATGGCTTATATCTGGATTCCGCAGTCCTAGGGGATGGCTTCATGAATGTGGTTATTGAGCACTTTCCACATACAAATCAGTGTGTGTTTCATTTTGTGGAAGGTGCAGATAGTGGCACAGCTGTGTATGTGTGCGGGTGCCTCCTTCCTTGAGTCCTCTGGCTCCCGGAACTTGGGGTAGTACAAGAAATCCATCTGCCAACTGACTTGCAGATTGTTTCCCTTGTCCTGTACAGGTGCATGCCCTATTGTCACTCTGTTGACTGTGTCAAATAAAACGAGTGGCTGTAATCAGATGATATTGTGGAGACGGGGGCAGTTGCCCGATTCGCCCCAAATCTTGGGCATTATGGGATCCGTGGCTGTTGTCCTTTCCCATTTCCAGTAATAAAAAAGCCAAACTGAAGAGCAGTTTGAGGGCCACTGATCAAATAGTTCCGGGTTGGCGAACCTTTGGCACTCCAGATGTTATGGACTACAATTCCATGCTGGCAGGGGCTGATGGGAATTGTAGTCCATAACATCTGGAGTGCCAAAGGTTCGCCACCACTGAAATAGTTCCATCCAGTATAAGCTACGGTTTGCCACAGCAGACCCTTTTAGAGAGGACATGTTAATTAAGGAGTTTCTGCAGTCCTTTCCTCTTCTGTAAGTATTTGGTAGGCACGAAGAAGAATTCTGAATGGCATGCAAGCAATGTAAGCTTACTTGCATAGTTTTGACCCGCCATTTATTTAACATCCTTTTCCCCATTGAAGACCCAGGGTGGCTTACCCTAATTCTCCTGTCCTACATTTTATCCTCCCAACAACTCTGTAAACTAGATTAGACTGAGAATGTTTGACTGGCTCAAGGTCGCCCAGCAAGCATTCATGGCAGAGTTGAGATTTGAACCTGGTTCTCCCAGATCCTAGTTCGACACTCTAACCACTAAACCAAACTGACCCACAGATGTGAAAGAGGAGAGATGTTGCTTTGAATAAATGGAGAAGATACCAATTGGGCATTTTTTTGAAATTGCGGTTTAGAGAAGTTTTCAGAGTGTTATCAATGCAGTGACTGGAAGTGGAAATGGAGGAAGTTCATGTTTGAGGTGATCCAATGAGATAAAAGAAGAGCAGGAAGAGACAGTGCAGAGAAGCAGACAGTCTCGCTTGCAGATATGGACCACTTTAAAAAAAACCTTTTCCCAAGTTTTGGCAGTTTACATTTTAGTTTTAGGTTTTGACAAAAGGGCCTGCTTGCTTAAAATTCAGTCTAGTCTTATAAATTAGGAAGCCGTAATCCCAAACAATCCCTCTCCCTGGATGAAACATTAACGTTCATTTCAGATAATAGTTGATTTCAGGGTGGAAAAGAATGTGTAACTTTTATGAAGTCTGAATTTTTTCCATCTTGCATGAGAGTAGTAAAATGACAGTTAAGTCAGTTATCATCGGGCATTCATACAAATACGATTCCCTTTTTCATTTGCCACCACCTTTTTGAGAACCTGAAAACTGTTAAGTAGCATTTCAGTTGTTTTCTCTTTTTTAATGTTGGGTACATGAGCTGTACTCCAACCAGTTTTTTTCAGCCATGCAAGGGCTTGATCATCTTATTTTCTTTCCGATTACTCCATGCTGTATTGCTTCTGAAAATCCTCTGAGTCTTTGTGAGGAGTTTGGTATACTGTGCAGATGAGGAAATGGTTATACGGTTGTCTGAATTGTGGTTCTAGAACTGAGATTAAAAAGTCTTGTACGTTTCCTTATTTAATACAGTCCCATTGAAACAATGCCTCTGACATCAAGTGCTGCAAAACTTAATGGGGAATTTTAGGGTTACTTAATGTGCTTCTTTAAGTCAGTATGGTATAGTGGTTAAGAGCAGTGGACTCTAATCTGGAGAAGTGGGCTCGATTCTCCACTCCTTCACATGAAGCTCGCTTAGAGACTTTGGGGCAGTTTTACTTCTCTCAGAACTTTCTCAGCCCATGTGGAGGATGGCAATGGCAAACCACCTCTGAACATTTCTTTCCTTGGGCGTCTCTTGCCTTGAAAACCCTTCGGGGTTGCCATAAATCAGCTGTGACTTCAAGGCACTTTCCACTACCACAGTGTGTTACTGACCCTGCCCTGGATGCCTCAGGGCAGCCCAATCTAGTTGGAAATTAAGCAGGATCGGCCTTGGTTATTCTTTGGATAGGAAACCACCAAGGAATTAAAGGGTTGCTACACAGTCAATGGCAAACCACCTGGGCTCATCTCTTGCCTTGAAACTCTACAGGGTTGCCATAAGTTGGCTATGACTTGATTGCTCTTTACACACGTAATGTGTTACTGTGTATGCAGTCACATTTAAAGTGGCTAGATGAATATCTCCACTGTGTCTATATGTGCCGTGGGTCTGTGTCAACCACTACTGCATGTACCTATGTACACATGATGGGATTGCTGGGTGTATCAGCTTCATAGAAGACGATGTTTAGACTTAATTTGTATGTGTGAAGCACCTCTCATAACAGTTTAAAGCATTGTTTCCCCCAAAGTTGGTTGTTTGCAAATGACACTAAAAAAAGATTATCTTGTTCACTTGGGAAAGGGTGTTTGCTAAAACTTTTTGTGAAAGCAAGGCCAAAAACCATTAGGTCCATTTTGTTCTCAAAAAGATGAGCAAATAAAGTTAACATTTTAAGCTGTTTTAAAAAATCCATTCTCTAAATGCCAGTAAATAATCTAACAGCTAAGTGTTTGTCTTCAAATAATGTATTATTTTAGTTTCAAATGTAGAAGCAACAGAATGTACGGCCAGTATGATTGCTAGGTCTTTATTCCTGACTGAAAAAAATTTACAGATATTATGCAAGAAAATTGTTGAACAAGTCATGGAGTATGCTGGACATGGATAAAATATCCCCAAGTGTTAGCAGTGAATCCCAGGACATTAATTGCAAAGAATGCAAGAGTTGTTTCCTCCAAAATATTCTTGGACAAGAAAGGACATTATTTGGCTGCACTGAGATGAGCTAGCTTCATTTAAAACTGAGAATGTTGTTGTTGAGAGTACCTACTGGGGCCATAAAAGGACTGAATTCTCCTTATGGTTGACTTAAGAACATAAGAAAGAGCCTGCTGGATCAGACCAGAGTCCATCTAGTCCAGCACTCTGCTGCTCGCAGTGGCCCACCAGGTGCCTTTGGGAGCTCACATGCAGGAGGTGAAAGCAATGGCCTTCTGCTGCTGCTGTTCCCGAGCACCTGGTCTGCTAAGGCATTTGCAACCTCAGATCAAGAAGGATTAAGATTGGTAGCCAGAGATCGACTTCTCCTCCATAAATCTGTCCAAGCCCCTTTTAAAACTATCCAGGTTAGTGGCCATCACAACCTCCTATGGCAGCATATTCCAAACACCAGTCACACGTTGCTTGAAGAAGTGTTTCCTTTTATTAGTCCTAATTCCCCCCCCCCCCCCCCAGCATTTTCAATGTATGCCCCCTGGTTCTAGTATTGTGAGAGAGAAAAATTTCTCTCTGTCAACATTTTCTATCCCATGCATAATTTTATAGACTTCAATCATATCCCCCCTCAGACGTCTCCTCTCCAAACTAAAGAGTCCCAAACGCTGCAGCCTCTCCTCATAAGGAAGGTGCTCCAGTCCCTCAATCATCCTTGTTGCCCTTCTCTGCACTTTTTCTATTTCTTCGATATCCTTTTTGAGATGTGGCGACCAGAACTGAACACAGTACTCCAAGTGCGGTCGCACCACGGCTTTATATAAGGGCATGACAATCTTTCCAGTTTTATTATCAATTCCTTTCCTAATGATCCCCAGCATAGAGTTTGCCTTTTTCACAGCTGCCATGCATTGAGTTGACATTCCCATGGAACTATCAACGAAGACGCCCAAATCCCTTTCCTGGTCTGTGACTGATAGCACTGACCCCTGTAGCGTGTATGTGAAGTTTGGATTTTTTGCCCCTATGTGCATCACTTTACATTTTGCTACATTGAACTGCATTTGCCATTTCTTAGCCCACTCACCTAATTTATCAAGGTCTGCTTGGAGCTCTTCGCAATCCTTTGTGGTTCTCACCACCCTACATAATTTGGTATCATCTGCAAACGTGGCCACCACGCTACCCACCCCTACTTCCAGGTCATTTATGAAAAGTTGTGACCAGTCTGATAACAGACTTTGTTCTGGAGCCCAGCAGAACATGATTTTAGAGTCCCCCAATTCCAAGGCCTGATGGAATGTTCTTTCTACATTATGCCGTGCTTCATGCTAAGTGATCACGAACTTCATCTTGTGTATAGTGGTGACAAAAATCAAGGACTTCATAAATAGCAGTTATCATAAATACTGCTTGGGTTTTGAGCAAGAAACCTTCAAATATGCGTACAGAATATGCGTACAGAATATGTGTACAGAATATGTGTACACTTAATATAAAACACTTCTCCAAATTGAATTGCAGATGCAGAATCTAACATATTGTATAGGTGAGGGAGGATAGTTTCCCAGGGCCGCCCCGACAACCTAGTCTTTGAGCCTGGGTTAGTTCATGTTCCAGTGGCTCACTCTGTTCACCTAAGTAAGCTATTTCTCGATGTAAATGGAAGCCATTGCAATTTTCTCATTTCATTTGATTTATGTGGAAATGAATCATGATGTTTATTTCATGAATAAAATCCACAGAGATACTGATTAGCATGATATATTAATATTTCATATTTATGTAATCTGTCATCAAATAAATCAATGAAATGCCCACCAGCTCCTAAAACTGACAGGCACAAGAAGTTGCTATGGTAATACTATCGTTCTTTTAATGCCACCAAGAGGAGGAGGATCATCTCATCAGTATGCCTGATAGGTTTCACACTTAGTTTGCAAGTAAAACAGCATACGCTAAACATGTATCTGTAGAAACTACTAATCAGGATGGACAACTTCAAGATAAATTACACTTGAAATGTGTACTCTAAACTTCCAAGGCTGGCATTGACTCCTCAGGAGCTAATTGCATGAACTGCTAATTGAACTTTGGCCATCACTGTGGCCGTGCAATGGGGGAGCACAATGTAGTGGTAGTGAGCCACGTTGAACCCGGTTAGAAGCGGGAGGGGATGTAGAGCATTTGAAATTAAATACCAAGTTTCACGACCTTACAGCAGTTCCACTTCTCAGTAGAATGACTTGTCCTTCATTGAGATCGTGCCACCGAGGATATTTCTCGGTTCCTTTTGTTTTGGAGAGGAGGTTTATTTCGGGGGTTTTATGTACTAAGAGCTCATTCTCTTTTCTAAGTATGCCTTATGAAACTGTGCAAAAAGGTGATGAAAAAACGGGCTCTTTGGAAACGAGCATCCCAACTGCTTTGAGAGACGCTTCACTCATTATGCTGTGATAACTGGGCATTTGCTACCACACATATGTATGGTGGAGAGCTGTAGCCAATCCCACTTCCCAGGCATGTGCACCTGTGTGATATACGCAATTTAAAAAACACCTTGTCTCGTGCACGTACGTGTGACGTTTCTAGATATACAGATACATCTTATTATGGGGTACATGTATGAAGTGACCCGCTGGACCAAAGAAGCAAAGCTTTCCATGAGATATTTCCACTGTGCCCCTTGACCCCAAAGTTCAATGCAGTGGAGTAAAGGCAAATGTGGTCGGAAGAACTGCTGCGGACGGCGAGCAGTCGCAAGTCCTTTGAGTGCAACTCATGACCTTAAGCAAAGAAATAGATTCCGTTCAAAGTGTATGACCCGCATTTTCTTTTTCTGAATTGTCTGCACATTCCCCCACCGCTTTAACGTTGCAAATAAATTCTCAGCGAAATCTTGTTCAGTTGTTATTTAGTGAAGGTGGTTTTTCTTCCCATTACCTCTCATGCAGGTTAGTACACAGAATATGAAAATGGGGGGCCTGCCTCGTACGACACCGCCCACCCAGAAACCACCCAGCCCTCCAATGTCAGGGAAAGGAACTATTGGGTGAGTATGACCTGGTGCCTTCCAAAAGGGGAACGGGGAAGATGTAAAGGGATTATCCAGAGGAGAATAATCCTCATGTTCTCTGTTGCTTCACGAAATTTCCAATTTGTGAATTCCAAATATTGTAGTGTGGGGTCTGGAGGTGTTTTCACTTCTTTCTCCTCAGACAGATTCGTCTCATACTGTAGCCATGAGGCAGTGATTAAGCCATTGGAAATATTTGTTAAATATCTACTTTCTTTAGGATCTTCTTGGGGTTTTAGTTGACATTGGTTTATATAGAGCAGCTGTCAAAATCTGTGCTCTTTTCTGCTGTTTACCTGGAAGAAGTGACTGGCTATCCAGAATGTCTGCGAGTTTCTAAATATAAAGAATTGGTGGCACCATCCAGTCCACTGTGGGTACAGCGCCAGTGCATGGAGGATCCCCATGTGCTTAACAGAACCCTGCTTTTCCTGTCCCTTAAGCTAGAACAAGTGTATATAGGTAGCACCACAGGCCCTTAGGTGGCAGAAGAGGTCAGGACGTGATTTTTCATATCCCTATATGTCTCTTGCCACTCCCCCCTATACAGATTGTTCTCTGGATCAAGATAAAAAAAGTTGGATGGGAATATGGGAGGCACGCACAGACCTTCCTTTCCTCCTCGCCGTCTGTTCTGCAGACTGCACATATAGTAGTGGGAAGGGGGAGAAGACCCTGCTAAGCCTGTGGCACTTCTCTGTGGCCGCTTTGTCCACTGTGGACTGGATCGTGCTGTATCCATCCTCTTCAATAGAACAGTGAGCAGGAGTTCTTCAGTGCCTTGCCCAACGTCTTTGGTGTATTTCATTGTCTGAAATTGCTTCCATACGTATGTTTTTCTTGTGTAGGCGTCACTCTCCCTATCGCACACTGGAGCCAGTGCGTCCTCCAGTGGTACCAAATGACTATGTACCTAGCCCTACCCGTAATATGGCTCCCTCGCAACAGAGCCCTGTTAGAACAGCTTCTGTGAATCAGAGGAATCGCACTTACAGGTATTCGGTCTCCTCCTGCACAAAACATTAACCATAATTAAGACATAACCATGCAGCTTCTAGTAATCTGCTTTTAAACCCCCCCTCCCACACCCCATAATTTAAAGCTTCATAAAGTCATGTGGTTTCCTGTGAATTCCATTGGGAGTTAAAGGGAAACCATGCTGCTTTTTCCTCCCAAGTTGCATGATGTGCAATTTTTTTGTTGTCGTCTCTGAACCGTTTATTCAGCTGCACTGTCCAGCCTGCTAGCTGAATTGTACAAAAGAACAAATGCATCTGACCAATTTATTTTTGGTTTGTAACTTTTATTTAGTTGCCTTTTGGCCCCAAGACGCCCAAGGCAATGCACACTGTCTAAAATGGTGTGCCTGTTGATCGGAGTGAGGCAGCTGTGAAGTTTGGAGCTGCTTCCCAGCGAAAGTGGCGAAGCCCAGAGGTTTTCCACTGAACAGTTCCGAGGGGTCTGATGCTTGTGAGAATGTTGGTCACTTGGAATAGATTGTGCAATAAACCACAGGAAGCACGGGTGATTTCGTTTCCCCCCCTGTTGGTTTTTAGGAGGCAGATCATAGCTGCAAAATGCTTTTGTGTGAGCTGTGGAAGTTGATTAGTACATAAAGGGAAAGGTGCCCTCAGGCAGCCAAAACCATCAGTGTCAGTGAGATATCCTGCATTTGAAAACTGTTTTACTGCCTGCCTAACAGTGTGTCCCTCAACAGTGTAAGCAATGCAGATAAAACCAGACTATTATAAATCAGGGGCCTTTTGTCACCGGTGGTTTGTCATGTCAAGGGCCCTTGGGAATTTTCCTGGTGCCATTTCTGATAATTTAGCAGGGAACTGTTGTCTGCCATTTGTGTGTCAATTTTAGCGTAGAGCATCAGCAGATCCTCTTAAAAACGTGTTGCTTGTTTCTTTGTCCCTGAAGTTGAAAATGGGTCCGCTTCTGCTGTAAGGCTATTGTGTTCGTCGTGGAATGGGATATAGGTACCTTGGTGGTTTTTCTGATTTCTTTAGCAGCAGTGGGAGCAGTGGCGGGAGCCACCCCAGCAGTAGGAGCAGCAGTCGAGAGAACAGTGGAAGCGGGAGCGTGGGCGTGCCCATCGCTGTCCCTACACCCTCCCCTCCTAGTGTGTATCCGGGTAAGTGGAACACTCTCTTCTTTCCTCCCTCTTTCTTTGAACATTCGCTTAATTTATAAGAGCAATTAGATGTGTTTTGTAAATGTGAATAATTTGTCATTTTCTCCATAAACATGAAAAACTAAAGAGTGTTTTGTGTATTATGATTGTCCTAGTGCTATTTATAGGCTTCGTTTTCTGACTGTTCTTGCGTGTGTTCTTGGGGCGAGAAATACAAGATTTGTTTAAGCTAGCAAAGACAGGAACACACAGACTACATGTTACTGTGAAACATTTCTTCAGGTTTTCAGTCTGAAGACTGATCCACATATCCACAGTGTGCACTATTGCATGCTGGGATTTCTGTGAGCACACCCATTTGTTGTCCTGTCTGAGTTGAAGGATTCCTGTTGCCTCTCTGCTGTACAGCTAATTGTGTGCCTCTGTGGTTGTGAGTTCTGGGGGAGGGTGTGTGTGTCTAAGCTAGTTCAGTACTGTCTAATTCTCATAGATTACTGGAGTGGTGATTATGCAAACGTGTGTAAGTATTTTGGAGTGTAATTTGTTGTAATCCAGCATTAGTTGAAAAAGCCAAACTCCTCCTTTACTGATCAGTGTGTTTTGGGAGTGGCAGATAATCAGAGCAGTAGGTGAACAGATTTTTGTCTCAGAAAAAGGAGGGGCGGAGGAGGTCTACATACAGGCTATGATCACCAAGTTCTTCCATATCTTGTGTATGCATATGCCAACTCCTACCTTTTTGGGTGGCAGACCTTTGTGTCTGATAGACTGCCAACATTTTGGCCAACTGTTGTCGAAAGTACTTTGAGTATAGGAAGAGGCACAGGAAAAACCTTGAACTTGTGGAGTCTTATTTTTTTTTAAATACAAAAATATATTACTCTTAGTAAAATGGAACAGTTCATTCCATGCCCTCATTTTAAAAGACTTCTTCCTTCTTTTCAAGTGCTGCTCCAGTGCTTTTTGGAGAGGGGGCACTTTATGGGGTAGAGGAGCTCTAACCTGTACCCCCCTTCTGTTTTTTCATTGAAAAATGTCATCCACTTAACACTGCCGGGGAAAGCTATTTGGGATCTTAGGGGGTGGAGAGTTTATTTAGAAAGGTTATTTTTGTTTGTTGGGGGAAAGGTTCAGCAGCTCTTTAAGTATCCCCAGCAGTGTTATTTGGAAAATAATGTTTCTTTTATAATAATCATGGAACTACATTTAACAGGCACCTATACTCTCAGTGTGCTGGCCGTGTTGGGCTCTTGTTTTCCCACAGCACAGAGACCATTTTGCTCATTAAAATTATCAGCAAGAAGGGAAAACCAGATTGTAGCTGTTATTTCAGAATATCTTTGCAACAGATACTCTTTCATTTTACCTTTAATATAACTTAACTGCTAGATTGTGAGGCTGAGAAGTGTGGTTGCCGCATAGATCTGATCACCAGTTGGTTGAAAAAACTCAGAGTAAGTAAGAGAAATGGTGCGGAAGTAAATTTTGAGTGCTACATCAACAGAAAATGACAGTGGAGCTGAAATGTTGCTACATTGCACTGACTATGTGCGCGCGCGCACACACACACACAACTCCTGGCTGGTGTGGAAATGGAATTATCTCTCTCTTTTTTTTGCAGATTATGTTTTGCATACTTAAACGGGTCTCGGAATTTGAAAATACTGAAAATATGTCATATTTGTTGGGGTCATTTGGATTTGAGATCTTATCCTGATATATTTTTAGTAATACTTTCTGCTTGGGGGAAAAAGTGTAACAGGATGCTGGGATTTGCAAATAATCTAGTTGTTCTGGTTTGAGAATTCAGAATGAATGTCATGGTTTATATTCTGTAACTTTTTGAGAAGCTGCAGTAGATTTCTAGATCTAAGAATAGGGAAGTGATAAGTTTTTTCTGTGTTCTTAAATTAACTTGCACAAAGGATTTGCAGAAGCATTGATAATTGGTCCTTTCCTCTCGAAGTCAACGGAAGCATGCCTCTTCCTTAGCACTCGCAACAAAATCAGCAAGGTTGACATTTAGGGAGAAAAAAGACACTTGTTTCTTGCGCACAAAACAAGGCTAGATTGCAGTTAACTTTTCTGTGATGTATGTAATTTACTCGAATGAACTAAAGTGGCACATGCCAAGTAGAAGAGGGGCTGGTTAAATTGCAGAACGGTTTCCCGAGGGGGACAAATCATAGCGTAATAGAGAAGTGAAGTAGAGGATATGTTCTTTTCTCGACTCTCTCCACCAGTTCTTTTCCCGCCTCTTGCTGCAATCAACAGGGGTAACTCTTTCCCAACAGAAACCGCATTCTTTGATCCCCTCCTCCATCACTTTTTTTTATTAGACCGTAAAACATTAATGGAACATCTAACACCAAATACTCTAAATGGCTTTTCTGAACCTTGCTAACCCAGATTCCTAATTAACTCCTCCTCTTCCTCCTCTTTTCACATAGCCCCTGCCAGCTCTTCTCCCCTTCCTGCTGCTTCTGTCCCCGCTCCCACCACCCTCCCTCCTGCTCCCGCCCCGTCCTCCGCTGCCCCAGATGCTGCCGCTGCTGCAGGGGCTCAGCCCCCTGCTGATGGCTTCAGTTCTCCAACTCCCCCTGCTGCCTCTTCCGCTCCTTCCGCAGGTGAGTGGTGTTTTATTCTCTGAAGGCAGCTGAACCAAAGGTTTGATGAGTGTCTTAGGGCTGATGGACCATTTAGACCAGGGGTCTGCAACCCGCAGCTCTCCAGATGTTCATGGACTACAATTCCCATCAGCCCCTGGCCAATTGGCCATTCTGGCAGGGGCTGATGGGAATTGTAGTCCATGAACATCTGGAGAGCTGCGGGTTGCAGACCCCTGATTTAGACTGAGAGTCATCTCCCCTCTCCCTGGGTTTCTTAATAAGAATGGAGTTAAAGACTCCAGCATACTCTGTCCACCGTTTCATCATTATAGGCAGTCAGACTGTATGCTTGGCAAAGTCCCTTGCATGACATACCAAGATCTAGCACAGGAGTCTGCAACCTGTGGCTCTCCAGATGTTCATGGACTACAAATCCCAATTGGGCATGCTGGCAGGGCTGATGGGATTTGTAGTCCATGAACATCTGGAGAGCCACAGGTTGCAGACCCTGATCTAGCATGATGTGTCTTGGCAGATACCATTGGGCAGGTTATGAGCTGTTGAAAGAATAAGACTGTTTCATTTTTTGATCGAACTTCTGTTGCTCTGTTACTGAAACCAACCAGATCAATTCCGCAGACAGGCAGATTTGGAATGCCCGTACTTCCACACAGCCTTTAGAACTGTAGCTTTTCTGGTGATATTGGTTAGTCTGAGTTGTTGGCTTTCTGGTATATGGCTTTACAAATTCTCACCTTTTATTTAGTTACCTCTTATATAACCCTCTTTTTTCCCCATTGGGAACTGAAGAGTCTTGCTTTGTTCTCCATTTTATCCTCAGAACATGTGAGGTAGGTTATGCTAAGTGTGTCTGACTGACCCTAAGTCGCCCAGCAGGTGTCCTTCAGTAGAGCAGGGATTTCAGTTTGAATCTCTCCAATCTTAATCCAACACTGTGACTGCTACACCACATCAGATCTCTTACATCATGGGTCATCAGACTTTTTGTTAATGCAAGTTAGGTCTGAATAATGGATAACATTATCTCTTACCCCCTCCCCAATATGTTACCAAGTTTTATGCCATAGGAAGAACACCAGAAACAAAGTCATCAGCTGAGCAGCACAGAGAAAAATCCTATAACTTTTTTCTTTTAAAAAAATCTTAGAGCTGATCTCTTTGTTATCTTTTCTTGAGTCTTCCGCGAGATGTATGAGCCACTTTGCAGCCGCTGCCAAGCTATTGGAAATGTATGGGCTATCTACTAGAAAACCCTGCCTTCCATGCATCACAGTCTTTTTGTTCTTGCAGTTCTAGCTAAAATGACTTATTCTAATCTAGCAACTCTTCATTAAGACTTACATTTTCAAAAAATCTAAATTCAGTATTGAACGGTCCATGAAATCGAGACTTGATGCTTCAAATGCACATCCCAGCTCTGGGAAACTTTGAATGTTGGTGATAAATCTCTAGTAGCTTAAATACTTTGAAGAAAGAGTTGATTGGCCCATAATGAAGCAGAATTTTTGGCTTGGTTTCCCCAGTGCAAATGAACAGCATGAGGAGGAACACCCTCATCAATAGATCATGCCAGTTTCAATCCTTTAGGTCAGACAAATCTGATCAGTTGGCCAAGCAAGGAAAACCATGATGTCATGCATCATCCAGTGGGAGGCCAGCTATAGAAATTCCAAATCCAGTGGCTTCAATCCCTACCAACCTTCTGGGTTCAGCAAACCCTTGCATTTTTCACAGTGCCCAATAGAAATAGGTACTGGAGAACCATTCCAGATGTGAAGTATATGAACAGATATGTAGTGCATAAGTGCTTCTGCATGGAGACCCCGTCATTAAAGCCTATTTGCACATTCCCATATTTCTAGGCCATAGCAGGTTTCTCTGGTTTGCCTATGATGACTAGCATTACAGTTCAGGGTTCTGTCCTTTGGCCTAGCATTAGCTCCTCAAGTCTTCGTAGCACTAGTGGCCCTGACCCAATGGAAGGTGATACAAATCCATCCTTATCCGGATGACATCCTGATTTGCTCTCCAACTTGAGGGTCAGTATTCTAGGTGCCCTCAGAACCATTTAGCTCACAGATTTTCCTGGACAAGAAGATCAGTCTTGCCCCGTCACAGTGGCTACAATACCTTGATGTCATCATAGACAGGTGCAAGAACATCTTGTTCCTTATGGAATACAAGACCTCCAGAATAGCTTAGCCAAGAAATGGTCCAGTCAAGACCGCCTAGTTCAGTGGTGGCGAACCTTTGGCACTCCAGATGTTATGGACTACAATTCCCATCAGCCCTTGCCAGCATGGTCAATTGGCCATCCTGGCAGGGGCTGATGGGAATTGTAGTCCATAACATCTGGAGTTCCAAAGATTCGTCACCACGGGCCTAGTTTATGTCTCTAAATGCCTTGAGCCACTAATGATCTTCTGCACAGGGACAGTTCTGTGGGCCCACTTCCACTCCAGACCATTTCAGTGGTTTCTGTGGCCAACTAGAGATATTGCAAAAAGCAACAAAACACTGAACCAAGCACTGTTTTTTGACACAAATCATGACCGCAACAAATTGAAACAGAGCACATCATACAACTCCTTACGGACACAAGTCTGTCAGGTTGGGAAGCATTACTGCTTGGCTGTCAGTGTCTGGACATCAAAGGAAAAGATGATGAGCATCGACACATTAGAACTCAGAGCCATCAGACAAGCATTTGCCTATGTCCAGTCAGATGTTAAGGTGTGGCATGTACTTATCAGGATGGACAGTATTTCAGCCAAGGCCTGCATCAACAATCAGGGTTTCCAGGTCATCTATCCTACACACAGAAATCCAGTTTATCCTTCCTAGGCAAAGAACCATCTATGGTCCACCTCAGCAGAATACATGTAGGGTTTCCTGAGCTACCAGGAAGACTGGCTGAGCAGACAAACCATTGGCAAAAAATGAATGGTCCCTTAAATGGGAGATCTCCCTACAAATTGCAGCCAGGATTGGGTCTCTGAAGGTGGATTTGTTTGCCTTGGCACTCAGCAAACAAGTTCTAACATTCTTCTGCAGCTACTATCACCCTTGGTCAGCACAAGCAGATGCTCTAACCTCACCATGACCTTCCCAGCCTTTCCGGTGATCCCGAAAACTCTATGGAAGATATATCAGGAAGACGGGGAGGTGGCCTTCATGGCTCCAGTTGAGTCATATCTTCTTGAACCCCTTAAATGCTCCACATGAAGGCTATCTTTCTCACAGCAGTGACTTCATCTAGGAGAGTATTGTAACTGGGACCCCTGTTAACTGGGGAAGGCCTGTGTGTCTTCTACCAGAACATGGTGGTGCTTTGGCAGGACCTCGCCTTTATTTCCAAGATAAACTCGCTCTTTTATAGGAGTCAAGAGATTCCTTGCTCTCCTCTGCCCATGATCTAGGCATCCCAAAAAGAGGGAATGACATTCACTAGATCTCTGGAGGACCCTCAGTATCCATCTCTGACATACCGAATCAATCAGGAAGATGGACTCTTAGGTTTCCTTTCATTAACATCCCCAAATAAGAGGTAGAAGATGTCCAGATTGGCCACCAGCCATGCCATTCAATAATGCATCTTCCATTTCTACAAGGCAAGCAACATTCTGGTTCTACCAGGGATCACGGCACACTCTGTAAGAAGTGCAGTCACTGCTGCAGTCTTTGATCATGGCGGAAATGTGCAAAGTGGACACACGGTCTTCAGTGTTGACATTCAATAGACACTGTAAACATGACTCCCCCTCCTTGACCAATGCTGCATTCGGACATTGAGTGCTGCAGCATGTGGTGGCTGATAATTAATTCTCACCCATCTCCTAGGACACTGCTGTGGGAAGTACCAAAGTTCAAGCTGCCCTCCTTCTCAGAGTAATAATGGAACCTTGGATACTCTGTGTGAGGGTTCCTGCTGCCTGAGGTTAGGAGGGCATCTCCCCTCACCCCCCACCGAGAAAAAAACACAGAACACAAGTCCAGCAGCACTAGATGCTACTCATTGTATTCAAGGGCTGTTTTTTGACCTGCCCCTGAAAGTTGATTTGTTCTTAAAAAGCAGGCAGAAACACATTGGATTCTGTATCCAGTCCCATATGCGTTTGGTTAGCTGCTTTCAGAGCTCACAGGCTTCATCCAGAGCACCCCCTATTCCGAGTAGGACTGCACCCATCATCTGCACATATTATTTCATTTGATAACAATGATTTATGTTAACATTGTAAAAGCATGTCATTGAATTATCCTCTCTAACATACATTTCCTATCAATGGAATTACTACTTTCTAAAATGTTTTGAATTGTCGGTTTTGTATTTAGACTGTGAAATAATTTGTTGCAATCGCACAGAAATCACACTTTGTTTTTCTTTGTCCCTCTTAATGTGTTCTTTCTTGGTCTTCAACAGGTCACCCTGTTCAGTTCTACAGCATGAACAGACCTGTTACTCGGCACACCCCACCAACAATAGGGGGATCTTTGCCATACAGGCGTCCTCCCTCTATCACTTCACAGAACAGCCTTCAAAACCAGGTGAACGGAGGACCGTTTTATAGCCAGAACCCAGGTGAGACTGTAGTGCCAGTGGAGAGAATTCAGTACTCTGATGCAGTATTATGCAATGCATAGGGGCTTAATTACATATTTGTTATGGTGCCTCTTCGTCTATTCTCCTTAATGGTGTCTGGTAAAAAATCTGCTTCCTGCTGCTTCCTGGAGGTGTCAGTCTCAAATTTGGAGCACAGGAAGAAAACGCCAACCATGATACCAGGGCATGTATTTTTTTTCAAAAAAATTCAGAACAGGTTTGCTGTAGCTTTGTGTCTCCCTTATCATACAGTTAACTGCCTCGTTTTGAGAATGTATTTGGTTTGCTTGTTTGCAAGCAAAACCCACTTTTTAAAGTGGGTTTAATAGAACAGTTGTGAGCTCAAAGAACCAGGGGATGACAAGACTGCGAATTGTTAGTGTGGCTTGCCCAGACCTGGATGACTCAGCTTGCCTAATCTTACCAGATCTTGGAAGGTAAGCAGGGTTGCCCCTGGTTAGTATTTGGCTGGGAGACCACCAAGTCAGTTCAGGGTTGTCACACAGAAGAAGGCGATGACTCACCACCCCTCAGTGGCTGTTGTCTTGAAAATCCAACAAGGTTGCCATACATCAGCTATGACTTGACAGCACTTTTCACCACCATGGTGGCTTACATTTTTGTGAGGAAGTAATCTGTTTTACTTCCGGTCTGTGTCCTAGAGTTGATTGGCATGGAGAAGGCTGTATCACATTCCTAACCTAACCCAGTAAGTTGGAGAGCAGGCTCTCTTGAAAAGAGGCTCCACTTTGTTCAAACAAATTTTCACTTAACATATCTGAGATCTTAAGTTTGAACAACATTCTCTGGATGGTGCAATACTCTTCCCTTCGTACAAAAAGCTTCCCCATTCGAGGAAAAATTGTTGTGGAGAGAAGGGCTCTGGCTTTCTGTGTGTACCGCAGTGTTGCGTTTGTGGGGAAAGTGAGAAATCAGAATGATTTACTCCGTGTATATCACGGTTTATGTTTCTAACCTTGACTTTCTGGCAACCCTGTGAGTCCATAGATAAGCCCACAGATTACTAGCCAGGGGGCTTATGAACCCATATTCCAGACTCTCTTGGCCCTGTGCGCTTGTGCTCCCTAACATTTTACAGGAAGGTAGTGATGTGCTTAGTGTAGTCCCTTTATCCATGTGGCCACATGACACTCACTGCTGCAAAGAGGCATGTATGTGCACATACTGGCTAGTTCGTTTTGTATCTGAAACATTTTGCGTTATCAATGTGATCTGTGTATGGCAAAATATTTCACTGTTAGATGGGGTAAGTTGTTGGCAATAAATCTGTGTCTCTGCCAGGCCGAAGGGGAAAGGCTGTTTTAAAAGACTGACCTACCAAGTTTTTCCCCCCTCAATACAAACCCGCCCCCCGAGATTCACCATCCTTTGTGCAGCTCTTTTGTGTAGAGGAATGGCTCTTTACCAGTCACCGTTTCCTTGAGGAAGGTACCACAGAAGATGCCAAATAGCTTGTAAATAAGTTACGTAACTTTAATTCAGTCTGTTTAGTCATGAGGAAAATCATGTTCGAAAGAGCTATTTGCATGAACAGCAAATCACAAAGAAAATAATTTCCCTGTGGCAAAGTTACAAATAAGGATTGGTTTGTAAGCGTTGCATTTTGGTTGCTTACAAGGATGCGAAGTTCAACAGGATCTGTTGACTTTGACTTTTTCCAGTGTAGAAGCAAAAGATGCCTCAATTGTGGGAGGGGGAGGGTGGCACTGCTGTTCTAGGAAAGGAAGAATTGCCAGGACAAGGGGAGTAAGATGCATACTTGGGTGGGGGAGCTGCTTGTTAATTGTACAGAGATCGAGCATTGGAAACAAAATGCCACTGAGTATGAGGGGACCAGAAAGGGTAAGGGGATTGTATCCTCTTACTTTGATAGTTGCAGTGTTCAAAAATTTACCTGTAATGTGAGAAGCCCCACAAAGATGCTTGCTGAAGTACAGCTTCTGCCCAGCCATTCACACATTATTATAGATGCACTTGAGACGAGCAAAATACAAGGAAGTTTAGACACGGATATGGGATTGTTTGGTTTGCATCTTCTTCGGCAGCCAGTGGCTGGAAGGTCATGCTTTAGGTGGCTTGGCTGTTCCATAGAAACAAATAGCACTCATTCACTTCTGAGGCAGAACGCGAAACTGTGTGTAGATGCTTAAAGCTCTCATTGACCTCTCCATGGAAAAGTATATGCAGGACTCTTGAGTTTTTCAAAAGCGCAGTTTTACTCAAATCCCTCCCATTTGGTTTAATCACACCAAAGTACCTCTTTGAAATCTCCGCGAAATAGCAAGAATGGTCAGTTTGTTAAAGCCTTCTGTTCATGGGTTTGCACAAAGTCAGAGACACCTTGAGACCAAAGTTTGGTAGGGTTTGGTGAAGCTGTAAACTCTGGTTGTCTCTAGAAATAAGGGCCGGGTAATTCCATTACCTTTCCCACAATCACTGAAGTGGTGAAACGTTTCCCATCTTATCTTCTCTTATGAACCACATTATGTCACTAAAAGACAAATTTCTTTTCTGTTCTTCCTCTGCTTTAGTGTCTCTTGCACCACCGCCACCCTCCATCCTACAGGTAACTCCTCAGTTACCACTCATGGGATTTGTGGCCAGAGTTCAGGAAAACAGTAAGTGCCTGTTCATTGTGCTGTGAATTATATAGAGCTACTTAAGGGTTTGGATCATTGAGCATCGACACTGTCTGCATATGCTGACTGTGAGCACTCAAATGTCCTCTGACCGCAACTCTTTCTTTGTATCTGTTCTCACCCCAAATCTTGCAGAGGTTTCATGTTGTTCAGTTTGTTCATAGATCACTTAAGTAAATTCTGTCTGGTTTCAGCCAGCAGTTGAGTAGCACAGTTTGTAAAGTAGTCTGCTATGGATCAACAAAAGTAGGGAAAAGTATTATTCATAGCTTTCATTCCTTGCTTCAGAGTTCTTGTTTATCAAGATTTCTTTTGCGGGGAGCACAGGTCATGACTACCGCAATATAATTGAAGAGGAAATATGTTCTGTTAGCCAGGAATTTTCATCCATTCTAATCACTCTGAAGGGGAAGGCCTGGAAACAGTTTAGATGGGATGCAAATCTCTAAAGGGGGTGTTACTGAAATATTTGGTGTCTGTACAGAGTTACTCTGTCCTGAGAGATCTAGGAAGACTTGGGTTCATTTACAGACTCCATATTGGTGACTTTATCTCTCACTCATGTGTCTCTGGCTAGGTGGAGGTGTGAGCGATAATGTGAATTCTAAAACACTTTACTGAATGCATAATATAAATTAACTTCAGCTGCATTCACACATGAAGTTTAAGTGCTGAAAAATGATCTAGAATCCCATTAGTGCTGGGCTTACATGTGTGTGCCAGGCATTTCCCTCTTCTTTCCTGTATTTCAAGGAAAGAGGTACTTTGGGACAGAATCCTGGTTACTAGTTATGTGCTGAAGAATGCAGACATGACTTAATGGAGTTGGGTTTCTCCCCCTACAAACTTGAATTCTTAGCTAGGTTTTGGTATCCCCTCATTTTATTTATTTACTTATTTATTGGATTTATATCCTGCCCAATCCTCGAAGGGCTCTGGGCGGGTTACAACAATCTTAGAACATTAAAATATGGCACTCAGCTCAAACTGGTGGAACACATCATTAACAACCAGCGACCCATGCTCTTCTCACAGTCAATGGGAGGCAAACCTTTTCTTGCCCAAAGACAGTCTCCAACCAGGGCCTGCAACAAACCAAAATCTGTCCTCATACACACCCATTCACTTGTTCATTTGCCAATGTTATACATGCCCTCCAATGTCAGCAGTGCCCTTCCACTCAAACATTGCACATATAGCTCAGTCCCTCCTGTCTGCGCGATCTCCGAGGCTTCAACTGTCCCTTCCCGACTGACCGCTCCCTCTTGTTCTGCAGTCAAAGCTCTGCTCAGAACCTGAGTTTGATCCTAACAGAAGCCAGTTTTAAGTAGCTGGCTCAAAGTTAACTTAGCCATCCATCCTTCCAAGATTGGTAAAATGAATGCCCAGCTTGCTAGGGGCAAAGCATAGGTGATTCGGGGCTTGCACAGGGGACCAGCTTTACCTTTATCTCCTTGAATGGAAGGAAAACTGAATTCTGTTAAGCTATGTACCCACACTGGAATGTAATGCTATAACTTGAGTTAGTTTTAAATTGCCATTCCTTAATCGTGTGTGTGAAGGGAGGGTGGAAGAGGTCAGGCGTGGGCACAAACCAGGCTCATGCTGACTTTGTGTACCCTTTGATTCTATTGCGGCTAAGTAGGACATCTGAAGGTGGCCCCTAGAACTTCCCTGCGGATTTTTGTTCTGCTTTCAGTTTCAGATACCCCTCCTCCCCCACCTCCTGCAGATGAGCCTGTGTTTGATGAATCCCCACCTCCACCCCCTCCTCCAGAAGATTACGAGGAGGAGGAAGCTGCTGTCGTGGAATACAGTGACCCCTATGCCGAGGAAGACCCACCGTGGGCACCAAGGACCTACTTGGAGAAAGGTAGGCTTGTGGGAGGCAGATTGTAGTGGAGAATGGATGGAGAAGTGAAGGCCTGTTACAGTCCTTTGACAGCATGAAAAAGCAATTGCTTCCCTCCCTTCTTTTGTGGAGGACATCCTGTTCTCTTTTTCTGTGGGATGCAGAAATAAGCAAGAAGCAGTTAAATTCACAAGCAGTATTGTTTTGTTCACTGGAAAGGAAGATGACCCTGAAAAAAAATGATCCACAAACAAAAAATTGTTATTGGAGTGATTGTAACTTGTATGCAAATGTAAAATGATTCCCCCTTGTTTCATTCTGGCATAGTTTGGGAAAAGACTCAAGTCTGTCATTTGGGTAAATCTGTAACTGCAAAGGATAAGTTGGATCGCAGTCATCCTGCCAAGAGGAAGAAGGTTACCAGAGTGTTAGTTGCAGTGATATGATAAATCTGGCTGTTGTTCTCTCTCCGTTAACAACTGTTGATCGATTGCCCTTTCAAAACTGGATGAGAAATGCTGGAGCTACTGTTAATCCTGGAATTTAGCTGCTAGAGAAACCTGTATTTGCTGTGTCAGACATCAGAATTGTTAGCAAATTCATGGCTGTTCTTCCACACCCATTCTCCTGGAGGCAGAGGACATCTGCTTGGGTGATTCTCCACCCCTTCACTGGGAGGCAGGAACTTTTTCAATCCACTTCCTGTGTTGAGCCTCAGTACCATTTTGGTCAGTATTTTTCCTGCCTCTCAGGATATGGGTGTTTCATGGACAGAGCCAACTTTAGTCAGCTTCCAGTGCAGTTTCAGCCTAGGAATACCCCTTTTCCACCACCAGAAAGGGTGGCATAAGTCATTCCTGGTGATGGGCTTCCTTGGGAGAAGGGGTTTTTCTCTTCTGCCCTGGTGCCCGTGTTGCCAATTGCCCCTTTGTCTCTGGCTGCGGGTCCATCGCTCCCAACCTTTGGATTGGGCTGTCTGAATCCAGGAGTCTATAATTTTTTGTATCGGTATTTCTCTATATTTAGGAAAACTAGAAGCATTTTTTAAAACACACATTACCTTCAGTTTTATCTCTTCAATGAAGCAAAAACCGAGTCCCTGTTACACAGAAGAGTTGTGTGAGTTGGTCTTCTGTGAGATCTCAAGCAGGCTTCCTCTTTCCCTTCCAGTTGTTTGGCTACTGCTTATATAACATTTTCCGTGACTGCCATAAGAACGATGACACAAAATCGCTCTTTCCTCTTTAAGAATTCCAAAATTTGACAGTAAAATGTGTTTTGAAACGTCTGTACTGGCTTTTCAGGGTTGGGAGTGGGCAGCTGCCAAACGATGCCGATACAGAGAAAATTGCTAGTAATTGTTAGAGATATTTCCACTGTACCGGAAAAAAAGAGAACACCCAGCTGAAACCTCTTTGTTACTGAAAATGACTGAAGTCTGGGGGGAAATGCTGCTTCCTTCCTTCCATCTTTTCTTTCTCTTTGTGTTTGTTCCCAGTTGTGGCAATCTATGACTACACTAAAGACAAGGAGGATGAACTCTCCTTTCAGGAAGGGGCCATCATCTACGTCATCAAGAAGAACGACGACGGGTGGTACGAGGGTGTCATGAATGGAGTGACGGGACTGTTTCCAGGGAACTATGTAGAGTCCATCATGCACTACTCGGAGTGAAGACCACCACGGCAAAGGGCAGGATGGCACCTCAATTGCCAGAGGGGTTGTTGGGCTCCCTAGATCTCCACCAGCGCCTGGAGGAATCTGGGCAAGTGAACTGAAGGAAGGAAGGAAAGAAAGAGTGTTGTAATAAAACCACTTTATTTTTTTGTCCCCCTCCCCCCCCATTTTTATAAAATAGTGATTTGAGTTGTTTGAAGAATTGGCTCTTCCATTTGCCAACAGCAGCTGAGCAGACTGACATGTTTCCAAAAGACGACTGACTGAGGTGTAGAAACGGGAGATGTAATGAACTTGCCAGCGGATTGACCCATTGCTCAAATTTGTGACCCCGCCCCCATCCAGCCAAGACGTGGGATTTTTCTCAGGAATAATCCAGGCCCTGGTATTGGGACATCCTGGATGCCAGTGATGAAGGCCATCTGCCTTTCCCCTTCTTTTCTTCCCTCAACTTCCTGTTCTCTTAGTCTCTGTTGGAAGAGAACTACCATAGGGTAGACGTTGGGGTCCGTGCTCCAGCTTGATCCCAGCCTGGTTCCTTGCATCTCTCCCCCAAGCACTGCTGCAGCTGCTCGGCACGTGTGACTTGACCCAGGCGTGGGTTGGTTTTGAGACATCCACTTTTTTGTCTTTGACGACATAGGAGGGTGTAGTATCAGGAATGACCTCTCTATGTAAACCCTTGAAAATCACAGGCTAGACTTCTCTCAGTGATGATGCTGACGGTACAAATTGGATCTGACTTTTGTTTCCAGATTTTAGGGCATATCGCACAGTGGCAGGGCAGGCTAGGAGATGGATTGCCCAGGTTTGCTGACTGTTCTTGTTAAGAATTCAGCTGCTTGCCAGCCTTTCTTGGGGCACTAATCAGAAACAGAGGAGAGCTTCAACTGCCTTTTCTCCTCCCAATAAAGCAGCCGAGTCTCCTTTTGTGTGTGTCTTAAGTGGAAACCAGCTGGAATGGCTTCATGCGTTTTGGTTAGGTTGCCCTGACCTGTTGGATGCACACTTTAGTGTAACGCCGTGGTGGCGAACCTTTGGCACTCCAGATGTTATGGACTACAATTCCCAGCAGCCCCTGCCAGCATGGCCAATTGGCCATGCTGGAAGGGGCTGCTGGGAATTGTAGTCCATAACATCTGGAATGCCAAAGGTTCGCCACCACTGGTGTAACGTCTTTTGAAAGCACTGATACTGTTAGAAAGGGAATGTCCCCAGAACAGCAGATGTTGCCAGCCACGCCTATTTCCCCCTCTGACTGCAGCTCCAAGTCACAGTTCATTCATTAGCCAGCAAAATGTGGTTTTGTAGGAATGTGTCTTTAAGATGGGAGCAGCCTGTGTACGGGCTTCATTTGGCCTTGGTGGTTGGTTGTGTTAACAGATTGTCTTGCATTATTATTTTTGCCTTGAGCTAACGAACAGACTTCACGGAAGCACCAAGAGTAATTATCCGAATTGTCACAGCTCTCCTCTTCTGTTGGGTGACTGAAGTGCTCCCAAAGGTTAAAGATGAGGACACTGAAGGTTCATTGTACTGCTGTGTAGAATAGGACCACTTTCATGACCGGGTTGTATGGAGGAGTTCTGGTTGTCGTTGTGAGGCCCTCTCATAAGAACTGGCTGACACCAAAGCTCTGCACTTGGCAGAATGCATGGGGTCTGGCTCAAGCAGCAGTGGTACACACAGCACTGAGAATGTCAGAGAGATGCCTATATACAGACATCTGTAGGTAGCTTGTGTGCTGCAAAGATGGATGGGCCAACGGAGATGCTTAGGTGTCTGCATCCATAATGTTATTTTATGTGGTCGCAATTGGGGTCAGAAGCTGTGTGCACACAGTGCTTAGATTCTTGCCGACTTGCATACAAGCATGGTTCTCCGCAACGTGACATCACTCTTTCCTTCTGCTGAGATGGGGGCGGAGGTTTCTCCCGTTGCTCTGAGGTTCGAAACAGGCAGAAGTGGTCTGGAGGGCTGGCACGGCTTCCAGCAGCTACAGAGTGTAGCACAGCACAAGAGCTGCATGGGGCCTTTCCCCATTTCCTCTCTGGCAGTTTGCAGAAGGCTGTTTGCGGGAAGGGAGAGACCACAAATCATGGCAGTTCAAAAATTTGTGGATCCCATGCCAGTATTTTGGAGAGCATTCATTTGGAAGGGATGCACAAATCAGGGAGTGAGAGATGGCAGTGGCCCTCTTTTGTTCTTCTGCAGGTGTCCTGTATACCTGCAGGGCAATTGCTGTGTTTCAGAGGGTTCTTATAGTTGAGAGAAAAGGAAGGCAGTGTCACAAAGAGGCTAAACAGGGGCTTCTGCTATTCAGGGGAAGTGAACCTCTGTCTCGAGTAGGGAGGACCTTTGTCTCCTGATGTTATGGATCCATACTTTCATCAGCCCCTGCCAGCATGGCCAATTGGCAGGGGCTGATGGGAATTGTAGTCCATAACATCTGGAGTGCCAAAGGTTCGCCACCACTGTCATAGAGGGTTGATTTTTCCTCTTCATCTTGTTAGTTTGCACTTTACTGTCTGATGCTGGGGTCTGCATTCTTCCGTTGACTTTCTAAGACAACTGCTTGTTTCAGATGCTGCATCCATCCTTCTCCACCAAAAATAGGTTGCCTTAGCTTTGCGTTCTCCTGGTCTGTAATCTGGCGAGACTCGGTTTCTGTGATGATCTTCTGAGAAACTTCACAGTACCCTTAATTTGTAGATTATACGACTGATCAAACATTCCCCTGGCGTTTAGCCTCTAAAGGTTAATAACCCTCATCAGGCTCTTTGCGAGGTCCCACCCCCTGGAGCTAACTTTCATTCTAGGAACAAGCGCATGCCATGGAAGAGAAGCTAAGCCACGATTCTGCAGAGCAGAATAAATTGAACCTGGACAGACCTTTCACGTAAGCAGATGGGTTGAAGAGGCTTCGAGAATCTCATCTACATCTTTGAAAAGAAGTGGAATTGAGTTGCAATGAGCTGGTCTGCACTAGTCAAAACGAGAAGATTTCCTAAAACTGGGGGAGACGACACCCAAACCTGTGCCCACTCCAGAGAGGGCCAGGCCAGGTGTTGGCCGAAGAGACGCTCGGCTCTCTTTGCGTAGTTGCTCGCTGAGCACGTCACGGGCAAAGGGCACCCTCTTGCCGAGCAGCTGCAAAGGGCGTTTCCAGATTGACTGCCTCCTTCTGACATTTTTATTTTACAGTACTAATGTAAAAAAAAAATCCTTTTGAGTTTTATGCTTGTTTTTTAATTTGTACAATTTGTAGAATGGCTCTAGGGATGATGCCGTGTACGAGGCCCAAAGTAATCTGACTTTGTATGTATGTAATGTTACATAGACTGCATGCTGTTTCAAGTCAGTGCGGGTGTTATTCTCAGTTGTAATTTCACCCAACTTCCCTTTTTTAAATTCAGTGTTTACTTTCTTAAAAGGGGTGAGGGATGGGGTGGGGGGCACTGGAAATGGAAAAAAAATTATTCCTCCCGCCCCGCAGAGTTCTGCTGTCAAACGGAAGTATTTTGATTTGAGCATCTTGTAGGGAAACTCAAACTAATCGCCCAACGTCAAAATTTCAAAGTGTTTGTTACTTCATAAAGCAGCTTACAGTACTTTCTGCCCTCTTCTTGTCTCCCTCCTGCACAAGAACAGCACAGGGCGTCTTCCCCCGCTGCCCTGGTAGCTTCTTGTAAAAGATCAAAACCCTGTGCTACAGTATCTGCAAAAAGAGCTGTCAGTCCAGAGTAGGGAGGTGGTTTCTGGTGCCTTCTTGACTGCAGGTCTGCATGTTGCCTCCTGTGATTTCCAAGGGCTGTTTTTGCCCCACCCTCGTATGGGTCGCTGCTGTCTTTCTGCTCCTCCTTCATCCGTTGACTGGCATGCACTTGTTCAAGGGCCAAACTGCATATTCCACCGCCTGACTTCACTGCCGCTGGTTGGTTTGGTTTCCAATAGGGCCAGCAGTGTTTGTTGATGGCAGCAAAAATGAAATGGCGCCGCGTGGCACATTAAAGGCCGATGGGTCTCCTGAAATTCAAGCTTTCTTGGGCTAGTGCACCCTGCCTTCTTGTGTAGATTTGTGAGCAGTGGGGGTTGAAAGGCCACGAAAGACCTGACATGTATAGTTTGAGATTTCTGGGTCAAACTGAAAGCACAAGGACTGTCACAATAGCTATAGTGTTACTTGGTTTTATTGCCACCTATAGCTATTGCCACACATTCCTACTGAGCAAAATTGGAAACCTGGTTTTACATTGGAGGAACTTCCTCCAGCTCCAGGTAGGGTACGTGCTGCTGTGAATGGTCACTGAGCTCACCTCATATATTTATGAATGGGATGGGGAGACTGCTTTTGTGGCCTTCAAATCCCCATTCACGTTTTTCTCCCATAGATTTCTAGCCATCTAGATCAGCTGCTTGAGAATGCACATCCTGCATCTAAAGCAGGGGTCTTCAAACTGTGGCCCTCCAGATGTTCATAGACTACAATTCCCATGAGCCCTACCACTTGGCCATGCTGGAATTGTAGGGAATTGTAGTCTATGAACATCTGGAGGGCCATAGTTTGAAGACCCCTGATCTAAAGGAAGCACTGCCCTTAGAAAACATCCATTTTAATACACCCATTAGCCTCTCTGGTGTCACAAGGCTCCTTGTGTTTTCTGCTTTGCTTCAATATAGCACAAGGAAGATACTCTCAATAGAAAAGTATTTCTGGTATATTTGTTGGGGAAAGACAGCTCCGTGAAGAGAGAGCGTGTTGACAGGTTTGTGCCAAGGATTCATTTTGGTGTGGGGGCGAGCGCTGAAAGAGACACGGTCGAATGGATTGGCGGCTTTTTAATGTGCATTTTTGTTTCCAGCTTTGACTCGCATCTGAAGAGTTCTCTTGTCTTGCAACTAATGTGCATGCAAGCTTTGTGCAAGGGCAGACCTTCTAGTTAACTTAGCAGAGCCTGAGGACAGGTGCTCAAAGGTTGGCAAGTTACTGCTTTAGTACATGATAAGAACCACTTAGCCGCGTGCGTGTTTGGGTCTTGCGGTAAAAAGGAGAGAAAAGAATCGCTCCTTAAGGAGCCCCTTAGCTAGGCTTCCTTCATTCCAGAGCACAGAGTAGAGGCATCGTCATTGAGAAAAACTTCCTTGACAGAATTTCCCCCCCAGCCTTTATGGATTCTGGCTGGGCCTTAACGCTTTGCTTTCGGCTCAGATGGCAGGAGGTGTGAAAACGAAACCTTAATCATTTTCCTGTGGGAAAGAAGAATCAACGTGAAAGGACATTGCTGCTGGACAGGACTCTAGGGTGCCTGCTGGGTAGCAAAATGCTTTCACTTCCACATGCAGGGCTAGGTTACGGTGCTGATTGCGATGCCTCCACGTTTGGAGTAAGGAAACGAGGGAGTGTCTGTCGTGGCAATCACAAGTCTTCCATTGTAAAGTGGTTGCAGTAGACGCTATCCAGCAGTATCTGAAAAAGTCCCAGACTGGGGGGACGGACTGATTTAAATCTTGGAGGCATCAGGTGGCTCCTCAGTGAGAGTACATCCGACAATTTTTGAGGTGATGCAATATCAAGTATTTAGCAACCAGGATGCCAGTACTGGTTAAAAAAAAAGCATACACGCCTGTGCCCAGGGGCTACCGATATGGGATTCATTTCATAACGTATTCCATAAATAAGGGATACAACAAGCAGTATTAGTCTCTTTTTCCAAAAGAGGATCCATTCTGATGCAGTATTGAAATGTGGAACTTGCCACGCTGCAGGGTCTTAGGGTTAGTGAAGTGTTGAAAAGTTCAAGCCTGATACCTTTGGGAGGAACAATCCAATTGTAACCTGGAAGAACGGTGGCTGTTTTTACCCAAAACGAGTGTTGGGATTTGACCTTCCGCAGCTAGTGTGATGTGCAGACGTAGATTTGACCTTCCTTTGCAGTGCAGAAGTCAAGCGCTCCTTTCCGCAGGGGTGCTGCTGTTCAGTCCCACATGTGGGACTATGTGTGGCTGCACAGAAGATCACTCAATGAACGAGTGATAGGTAAGCAGCGTTGTTTTTTTCTGTTTCAGTGCAGGCTGGTAAAGGCAGCAACACAGCATACCACAATCACAGTGGATCTGTAGGCTAGCCTTACAGGGAACGGGGAAATAAAGTAGGGCAAGGAAGCTGGAGTTTGTGTTGTGCATTTATTCCTCTTGTTGAAAATGCCATCACATTCTCCAAATCCTGACAAATGGGGATGAGCACAAATTGATTTTCTTCAGGGCCTTGCTGACAAGGGTGAGCTTTTTGCTAAGGAGGAGTGATGTTCACACGTTCGCTGGTCTCCTTTTGTTGTTCATGTGGGTGGGTTGCTACAATCTCATCTGTCTCTCGAGTTGTCTTTAAAGAAACCAACCCTTCTGACCTGGTTTATGGTCAGCAGCTATGCTGCTGCTGGCGCCATTGCGCACTCTAGAGCCCATGCCATTAGCCGATCAGTTGTGAGAAAATGTGCAGGATTCTGGGGGAGGCTGTATTGCCGGTATTGTTTTATTGTGTGTGCCATGAAACCGCCTTCCAGTGAATGGGAGGAGCATAAATTTTTAAAAGGTTTTTAAATTGTATTTGGAATTAACTGTTGCTGTGTATTAAAACCCTCTTGTTACAAGTCCTAAATAAAAACAAAAAACGAAAGAAAGCACACACTTCATAACCCCCCTCTGGTAGTGTCTTGAGGTTGTTTTGTACACGAGTTTTTGGATTTTTTTGTTTTTGTTGGGAATCTCTTTTTTCCGGGAAGCCTATAACAGAAACTTCTGGAAGAACAGTACTCTATGGTAAGAACTTTAAAGGCAGAGGGGGAGGGAAGTGATAGATTTAAGCCAGGTGAATTTAGCTTCAGGGACAGGAGAGGTAAAGAACCTTCTGTCCTGCATCCCAGTGTGCTAGGGAGACAGACTGTTCACACTGAGGCTTTGTTGGCATTGACAGTCACTGCTGCACAGCAGCCAAAGGAGGTGATGACCTATACCAACCCCGCAGTGCAGCACAGAAAAACCTGGAGGAGGCTGGTTTGAGCCATTCTATTTATGTAATAAAGGCATAAATGTGCCTGGAAATAATTCACTCCCCACATAACCCCCCCTCCGTGGGTCAGCCTGTACTTTTGAGAGCGCTTTAGTTATGTTGCTGGTGTTATGTTCCGCATCATACAATTGCCCACTAACTTTTGCTTCCCGGTGGTTGACTGATTTACATGGGGTTCCGTAGCTTTCCATTTGAGGAAAACAGAATTTCAGTGCCTTCTTAATTGTGTGGAGATAAAATTGATTGATTGAGTCAGCTGTTTTCCACCAGGTATACTGTAAAGACTGTAAAATATCCTATCCCCCCCACTGATGTCCTTCCTAAACTGCAGAACCCCTCCTACAAAGTTCCTTATAGTAATAGCCTGTTCTTGAACAACAGATAAAGCGCAGCTTGCTTGAAAGATGTGAAATGTGAAATCTTTAGCCACCCAAACGTCCAAACAGGCGCTATTTTTTTGCCCCCTGCCTCTAACAACTTAATCATTTTCTGTAGCAGGCTGGTTTTCTTACTATTATTACTAGGAGATATTTTAAATGAAGTAATCACTTTTACCCTAGAGTGGGAATAGGTCCAAGTAGATACCTGTGAAGGCTTCACCTTCCCTCCCCTGCACAAGTCCAGCCAGCCATCACACTTGAGGGGTTTTTAGGGCTGTTCGTGGTATAGGCACGTTTCTGTGCAACTCCTAAAACAGTCCCTTTGTCAGCCGAGGTGGAAAGATTTTGTCCTGCCCTCAGGAATCCCTCCTTCAATCAAAGACTGTTGGAGGACATACAAACCCTGCGCTTTAAAATTAAACTGCAGGGCAGTGACAGACAGCGGCTGGAACCATCTTCCCATGTCCCAATTTATGCCCATTAGCTCTAAAGGGGTTTTTCCAAGTGAATGTGTGTGAGTTGAATAGAGCCTGCCATATGAGAGGCGGTATGTGTGCGCACTAGTTGCTTTCTGCAGGTGGAAAATCACTCAGGTGAGAACAAAAACCAGGGAAATTTAACTACATCTTTATTGACTTGTGCATATGCCACAGTATAATGATTTCTATTAGGTACTTTGCCATGAATTTATGTTGTATTTCTTCTCCCATGCTTAAAAAAGTATATTTATACATATTTATAGAATATTTTATATATAACAAAGCTCTCGTCAACCATAAATTACCACTCATAAAGAGCTTTGCCTTCTTTCTTTCAAGGGGAAGGACAAGGGAGGCCGTCCCACTCAAAGAGGAAATGTGCAATTTTTTTCCCCCTCTGTAAAGCAGGAAACACAAATGTATTTACAGCACTTTGCACAGATCTGCTGCACAGACAAAAACCATGGTTGCCACATTGGTGTGTCACATGTGCATAATCATTTCCATTAGGAATTACCACCACCGGATACTAACATCTGTCAAAACAAAGCTCAGGTTCCTTCCCACAGTTAAAACATATGTAGAACAGGAAAAAAGCACGTAAAATACATATCTTGTGCCACTGCACCAGTAATAGGCATTTTTTTTCCTCCCATGACATACAGACCAGGGCGAAACACACATCAGGGGCTGAAAGATTTGGTCGTCAAGTTATCTGGTTTGTGCGAAGAGGCTGCAACTAACCTCGACGGCTGAGAATCCTCTACTGGCTCTGGGTTGCCAAGGGCACTTCAACAAGGCATCCTTCGTGCTTAAGAAAACCAATTGGGCTCAGGGTGACTAGAACCGTCTTTCTGGCAAAGCCATGTTCCGCTTGCTCAAGCTTAACAACTGCACCCAGGCAGAGCAGTCCTGACAACACAGGGGTGAACATAATCTGAGCCCAGTGCTCCGTGCTGCAAAATCTGTAGTCCTGAGTGGGAAAATTTATCTAGCTCTGAAAGCGGGGATGAATTCTTAACACAGGCAGAGCATCCACAGGTGTGCCCGTTGGCACAGGGTGTGTCTGACCTGTCTCCTTTCCCCACGTGGCTATAATGTTGGGCGCCATCTGGGGGAGGGCATTTTGAATACATAGCTCAAGTTCTATGTATTTCTGTTCTTGCATTGCTGCTACAGTCTTTTCAGGTCTCGCTAAAAAGGATTATCCAGTTTTCAGTCCTGGGTTTAATGGTCCAGAGTGGCGAAGGCATATTCTTTTACTGATCGTAAATGGAGGCAGGGCGTTTGGTGACAGACAGTTCCGCTTCAGCACATGTAACTTACTAACATTTTCAGTGGCGAGGAAGCCCACTGCAACTCTTAACTAGGTGAACCGTTAACCAAAAGACAGGACACCCCTTCCGCAGGTCAGGGAACGGAGAGCGAGCAACTCTGCACAAACAAGCCCCTACTTTACAGTCCCCTTCTCGAAAGCAAGGATGCTTGTTCGCAACGTGTATAAATAATCAGAACAGTTCTCTCCAAAGAACGGCAATCCGCAAAAGTCAATGGTTTACATCTCAAAGTATATCATTGTGCCTAGCAACCGTTTTGTTGTTTAACAACAAATTTTCACTAAGTGTTCTAGAGCAACACAACTTTAGAAGTTGCTGTTTGAATCTCCCTCCCCCCCCCCAAATTAAATCTTAAGCAAAGAAATGCGAATGATAGAAACGAAGATAACATTTTGCGTTTAACAGCTATGATCACAGTTGTGTGTTATCAAGGAACCCTGAAAATCATTCCTTAATGTGGAATTCAAAATGAAATGTCAGCTTCTAGACCTAAATACAGACATGCATCTAAGGGCAACAATTGCACAGAAAATTCAGCCTCCGTTCTGTTCGAATGAAGCTCACTCGGCTGCCCTGGTGTGTTCCAGAACTTCTTGCAGAGAGTGTTGTAGGCAGTTTTATTATGGCCAACAGACAGAAGCGGCCGTGGCAGAGGTTAAAACATCGCACTGTGGCAGGATTAGTTAAACCCAAATGGGTAGAGAGCTACATAAATGTCACCCGCAAAATCTGAGACATGTGACTTCTTTTTGGTACCCATTCTCAAAAAGCAGCCAAGAATGACAGAAAAGGCTGTCTCTCTGGCCTAGCTGATGCCGACTGCTTAGCGACATCCACTGGTACAGAGAAATGTATGGTCCCCAAAAGTTATTACTGCAAGCGGACTTTTTGTCACAAGCAAACAGTGGTTATCCAGTCTTGGCATTTGTTGGGAAGAAATGCAGACTACCCCCAAAGTACCTGTTCCAGATGAACAAGAATGCAGGGGATGGGGGCGAACAAACTGATCTTACTAACCAAACAGCTTCACATGTCTTCAGTGGCCAAGGCTGCGCTTAGAGGCACAAGAAACCCGATACACTCTTCAGGCCGATTTGATGAGATGCTCTTTCTAACATCAAGGAATTGGTCCGAGCAGCGGCAGGAACGATAAAGTCAGAGCACCAATGCTTTGTGAGTAAATTGTAACTCCAAGACGCAAGTCAGATCTACTGAGCATGCTAAGACGAAGTAATGCAAATGGTTTTAAGGACACTTCATAAGCACAAAAATAGAAGAAACCAAACTCTGAATGCCTTGAAAGATACAAAAAAAGTGCCTTCCAACAGCAGGGCTTTAAAAATGCACACAGTGGTATATTCTTATTGCTCAAGTAAACTATGTAAAGTAGGAAAATTACACTTGGGGAGAGGGGAAACTTCAGCAATTTCAACCATCGGATAAGACAAGATCATGTTCTTTATTTAGGATTCCCCCAGTCTAAGCTCCACACAGACCAAAATTCCTGCCTGCTTCTAAGGAAAAATAGTTCCCTTTGAGTCTTCAGAATGACCCTTATTTGAAAAAAAAAATTCCTTCATTGAGCTCAAGATAGACCAATTTTTAAGGGATCAAATCCCAGAATTAACTAATTCCTGTCTCATGTCTGCACACAAACTACATAGGTTTTTTGGGGGGGAGGGGTTAAACTCACCTCAGCTTTAACAGTCCCCCTTAAAACAAAAAGTAGTTTTCAAGTAAAGAGCAAATATTGCTCACCACAGGCACACGGCACTCATGATATGAAACTGATAACGGTGCTATCCTAAGGAGTTGTTCCAGTCTAAGTCCATTCATTTCAGTGGGCTTAGACTGGAGTAACTCCCCTTTGCATTGCACTGTAAATATGCTCATGTATAATAATAGCCAGTAATTACAGGTTCCAATCTGGATCTTGTACAGTATACACCATACTTGCTTCCAGAGTTGGGATTCCTCACCCATTGAGGTTTCTGAGGGGCTTCTGAACTTAACGCTCCACTTCCATCACACTTGCTTTGCATGAAGAGCCGTTTGTTCTTCCACCGAGTTGCACGCCAGAAACAGAGGCTGGTTGTCTCCGCCCCCTTGCATTTTCATATGGAGCTCACACCATTACCATCCCGTCTGGGCTACGAGAGCTCTGTCTGATGCAGCAGCCATCTTCCAGCTGTCCAGATATTCTCAACGTACCCTTGTGGAGCACCTGCTATGCTCTCCTGCTACAAACACATACCCTGTTTCCCCGAAAATAAGACAGTGTCTTATTTTAATTTTTGCTCCCAAAGATGCGCTATGTCTTATTTTCAGGGGATGTCTTATTTTTCCGCTCCACAGCTGCATGCTCTGGTTGACGGGCACGCTTTCCAAACAAAAACTTTGCTCCGTCTTTCTTTCGGGGGATGCTTTATATTTAGCACTTCAGCAAAACCTCTACTATGTCTTATTTTCGGGGAAACGGTACCTGCCAGCTCCTGAGTAATGCTTAAGCAATACCTCCCCACACCCCATCCTGGAAATATGCTGTATTTGCACGTGCAACTGTACACTTAGATCAGGGGTCTGCAACCTGCGGCTCTCCAGATGTTCCTGGACTACAAATCCCATCAGCCCCTGCCAGCATGGCCAATTGGTGAGCCACAGGCTGCAGACCCCTGACTTAGATAAAGTTTGATGTGCACCCAACCATATGTTGCCACATTGGTGGCTAGCACTAAGTACCTAAGAAATTTAACAGAATATATATGCTCGGCACACCCATAGTGCTTCTGGTTAGGGATGGGAGCTGCATCGCTTCCATTTAAATAGACCTGCATGTTTTAAAAAATCAGTCTGGAATAGCACACACAAGTTACATGCAGCGCCACTCTCGTAAAGTAAAGTTCAGTACAACTTACTCTGCCAAGTGTTTGGGGGAGCAGCTTTCCAGTCTGAGCCTACGTAACTTTCCCAGTGCGTTCAATAGATCTTACTCCCAGGTAAGTGTGGATTCGGTTGCAGCCTGTGGTACACTGATAAAGAGCTGTGAACTTTGGACTACTTGCAGTTCTATCCTTTTCAGAGAGAATGCCTTTATTCTGAATATTTCACTCTACTCCCCCCCTATACAGAACCAGGTCCCAGGGGCTATGAATGGACTTTACCTTGGCAGTAAATCATGACCAGAATGTTTTGGTAGGTTGTGTCTGTATTTTCTTTCAATCAATTGACAACGTTAAGATACTGATACAATCCGCCGGCACCGTATACCCGTCACCAACTGTGAAAAGAAGTTCTTCTGATTTAAAGTGCCCCCTAAAACCTTCATTTTTCAAAAGGTAAAAAGACTACTGATTAACACAGCAATCCCAATTTCCGGTAATATATATTTCAGTTGACTGAAACAATAAATACAGATGTACAAAAACATTCTGGTTAGCCTCTATCGTTGCAAATGAAATATTTCACAATATATTATATACCTACATTTGTAATACATGCACCAACATGTCTCACGTGGACAGACGACAATTTGCTTTCCTGAACTGCAGGAAAGAAAAAGGTTAATAAAAGGTTTTGGTCCAATCCAGTCGGAGGATTTTAAAATTCAGAATGGCCCACCCCTCCAGCCCCAACAACAAATTTTTAGGACTGATAGCGAAAGGGAATGTCCTCACTGTAGTGACTGTTTCAGTACTTCTCTTTGAATCACAGCTACTGGACAAGACTGAATACCAATGTATCACGTATGTCATCTTGACAATTTTGCAAGCAACCCATACGCAGCTACGGTTATCTTCCTCATCACCAGTCTCGAGAAAGCTTGGTGTTTTGATCCCGTTTCGGAGGCGCAGGAGGCGGTCCCCTTCTTAAAGTTGCATAGCCTGATATATGAGCGCCTCCAAAGTTGCTTGTCTTCTGCTTGTCTGAAAGGAGTTCCGGGGGAGGCGGGGGCAAAGCCATATCATCCATTGTAGCGGTTGGCTCCGCCCTCGAAATCCGGGCGGAGGAGAGGGAACCATGTCGAGTAATGGACTTGCGCTGTAGAGTCCTGTTCAGGTCAGCCAGGAAGCCAGGCTGAACGCTAAGGCCGGACTTGGGGGAAGTGGGCACTTGGGAGCTGGTGGTCACCTGGGATTCCGCGATTTCGGCCTGCGTGAGTCGAGTGCTGTCGTTGCGTTTGGGGCGTGTTGGAGGAGGAGCTTTCTTCCCCGATGATTTAGACCACGGCTGAGGCTGAGGATTGACCACAGCAACTTTTGGAGAGGTATTTCCTGAAAACACAGCTGGAATCTCTACGGGTGGCAGAGGAAGCTCTATTTCAGGTGGTGGTGGAGGAAAGTCTGAATCGGATGGAGGAGAAGGAAACTCTTCCCCGGCACCCTTCCCAGAGGCTCCTACGGTGGGGGCTTTTGCTGAGAGCCCAGCTTGCTGAAGAACAATAGGCAGATTCAGCTTTCCGGGCTTCGGAGGAGCAGCAGGGGGAGCTGAAGTCTCCTTGGAAGGAGAGCCCGAAGGTTCCGGTGGGTGTGCAAATTTGCTGACCAAGGCGTCCACCGAGGGTCTCTTAGATTCATGGTATTCAGCCGAGCTGTTAGATTTGATGCTGGAGTTGCGCTGGGGGGTAGGGGGTGGTTTCTTTGCTCCGGGACTGGAGGTCTTATTAGCTTTTTTTCCCGGAGAACCACCTGGCTTCTCTGGGGTGGGAGATACTGCTGATGGAGCCGGGGATGGTGGAGAAGGGAACGGGAGGCTACTCTCAGGGGGAGGCGGAGGGAAGTCAGGTGAAGGGGCTGAGGTGGGTTGCCATTTTGGCTTAGCTTTCACTGCGGGAGGGGAGTGCGGGGGAACGCTCAGAGGAGCAGGCTTTAAAGGCTGGGGCTCTGAGAGTGGCAAGGGGGGAGGGGGAGGAGCCGGAAACTGACTGGCTATTAGCTTCACGACTGATGGCATGGGAGACTGGGGGGAGGGAGGAAACTTACTGGAATAGCTCTGCTGTTTGGGCAATGTGGGTGGTGGAGTAGGGCCTAGTTGGGCAGGAGACAAAGGAATTTGTGGGGTGGTGAAGCTTGGCTGTTTCTTCATGGCAGAAGGAGCAGGAGGGGTAGGCTGCGTCAGTACAGGTGAGGCGGCTTTTGCACTGTTTTGTGTAGGCAAAGTCATGACCGGCTTGGGCGGTGCTTGTGGAGGTGGGGGCGCAGGCATTTGGGGAGGTGGGGGCGGTGAAGCAGCGGTCACAGCAGTCAGTGGCAGCAGAGGAATATTCTGATGAACCTGGTGGATTTTGAGAGGTGGCAGGGGAGGTGGCGGTGGGGTGAATTGTGGTACCGACGGGTTGGAAGGCACTGGCTTCATGAGCTGTGCCATTGCAGAGCCTGGGGTAGGGGGAGGTGGGGGAGGGGGTGGGGGAGGGACCACACCATTCGGGGGCAGGGGAGTTGGAGGCTTTCCTGGTGGTGGGAGCGGAGGTGGCTGCTGTGCCATGAGAGGTGGCTTGAAGAGCAGCCCCCCGTGCTGAGAGGCATTCTGCAGTCTGGTGATGGTGCTGTACTTTACAAAGACAGTTGCCGAGCCCCCTCCAGATGGCACCGATTGGCTAGGCAGAGGGGGCGGAGGCGGGGGTGGTGGAGGAGGAGGTGGTGGAGGGGGCGGTGGCGGTGGCGGTAGAGGGGGCGAGGGCTGTGATGCTGTTGCATATGGGGCGGCTGTTTTTGTTTGGGGTGACAACGGAATGGCCAGTGAGGTAAACGGTCGGCTTATTGAGTCCATTCTGGCCTAAAAGAAAAGGGGGAAAAGTTCAAAAATTCAGGATGTGTTTACGGCAGAGGCGGCAGAATAGTAAACCTTCCCAGCATAATGAAGAGAAAACAGCTAACATCTATTCCAGAGAAGTCACCTGAACCAGCAGGTAGGGAGATATGCTGAAGAAATTCAGGAACTCCTGAAGTCTGCGTGGTCACAGCTCTGCTAGGGGATTTATTTGGCAACCCTGTTGTTTTTCAAAGCACAAGCGCTCCCAACTGCAAAGGCGCAACACTTCAGAACCAAACACAGAGAGCTGCACATCACTGAAAATGCACAAGAGCTTAAGGGACACAGTGGGTTTTCTAAAAAGCGAACACTATGACGAAGATGGAAAGCAGTCGTAGCATGCACAGATTATTACATGGAAGGCCAAGAGGGGAGAAATATGAAGCAAAACAGAAGAACAAGCAAAGGAATGAAAGAACAAGGAATCAACTACTTGGACGGTTTCTATTCAAAAATCACAGAGCACAAAATGAACAATTTTAGTTTAAAGGATTCCTTGTCCTATGTGATTCTTTCAGGGAACGGCCAAACTGTGCACTGACTTGTCAGGAAAACTTTAACATTGTGGATTTTAGTGCAATAAATGTAAGCTTAGCAATGCACCGAGGAACCCTTGGAAACTCAGAAAGGAGTGGTGCAGTTCCAAATTCCTCACTCTGGGAATGGTGACTCCAAAGCAGAAATATGACAGATTAATAGTGAATTTTGGGTCTGTGGGATACCATTAAATCAGGGCACCAAAGAAGGGCTCAGGCACTTGTGGGATAATCAGTATATTTAAAGAAGATTAGATCTCTTGGGAGGAGACAAGTTAGTCTGCATGATTCTGCTATCATTCACCCAGGTTAATAGTTCAAACAAGGCCCCTGACCTGAACTCTAGCCCTGCTTAAGACATCACTGCGGTGGAGCTCTGAGCTGTTCCAGGTTTGGCATTTGCAACACGAGACTGCGAGGCAACAGGAAAAAAACAAAAACAGCATAAAACACAGCAGAGAGATCTGAAGGGGTAAGCAAGGCCTAACAGGAAGCAACCGTTATGCCCGATGTTTCCTAAGTATTAATTTTGGCTTCTGGTTTGCATTGGAATTGGGACATACAGTAGAACCTCGGTTTTCGTTGGTAATCCGTCCAAAAAGAATAGATAAAAACTGAAACCGATGAAAACTGAGGCAAACTTTTCCATAGGAATCAATGTAAATCCAATTAATCTGTTCTAGGCACTCCAAAAAACATACCAAAACCACATTTTTGATGAATAAACATAGTGTTTAATGCTGAAAACAGTAACAATAACACTAGGACCAGCTTCAGAGCCAGTGGACCAATGTCGCAGCAGAAAGTTGTCCAAAGAGGTCTGTTTCTGACGCATCTTTAAGATTTGTCTGAACTAGGGCAAGACACTGTCATTAAACAAGTTGCAGACACGGCCTGCAACAGCTTTGTCCGGGTGATTTTTCTCCACAAACCCCTGCACCTTTCTGCAAATCGATGAAAACTGAGGCAAATCGATGAAAACCGAGACAAATTTTTCACTGAAAAAATCGATGAAAACCAAAACCGATGAAAACCGAAGGCAATGAAAACCGAGGTTCCACTGTATAAGCAAAGCCAATATCGACAAGTGCAAAATTCCAAGGCTGGTCATGATCATATGTACTTACACTAATCTTGCTGGACTCTTCCAGTTGAGTGCCCCGTTTCCAGGCCTCTGAGAAGATGGAGCTGACAATGCTTTGAGAACGGACATGACCCATTTGCGTGTCTGAAACCCCACTATCGGACTGATTAGAATGATTAGACTGAGATTCTGTTGAAAGAAATGTAAGAAAAAGTGTTTCTTTCTGGCTCTGAATTAAGAAAGAGAATGCAATCTGCAGATTTGGGCAATGTGTAGACAGGCTTATAGGTAGTAAAATAAGAGCACAGACTGCAATCCATAGTTGCACCAGACTTTTCAAGGAGTTACAGATACAAGGTTGTGTGCATTTTTAAGGAATTTTCTCTTCAGAGGAGCGTGAACATTTTGCTGTTGGAAACCACATTCTGAAGAGAACAAAACACTTTGGCATCCAACCCACGTATTCAATAATCTTTAAACTTACAAGGCGTCAAGCACAATATCTCTTTTCTTTCTCAAGACTTACTGGGACTTACCTGGTAAACTAGATGAGCTAGATCCTGACTTAATACTAGAGCTGGACAGAGATGTCCAATCGTATGCTGATTCTGTCCTTTTCAGCGCTTCTTGATAGTTCACGTATAGCTGTTTCCCGTACTGAAAGACAGAATGGGGGGGAAGTGTTAACACTCCCCGAGTCTGCCTTTAGCAGCTGCACAATTCAAGTCCCCATCCTCAGCCCACGCCCTGACAAACCGGCAACAATCTTTGCAAATTAAACTGCTTGCATTCAAGTGGAATTACAGGCCTCAGCTATAGGAGTGGGAGGCAGTAACAGGGATTTACCATAACTGCTCTGGACTGCATAACAAACCACTTGTAACTGTATACCCACTGCCCATCCAGACTGGGGTTAGGTAGTCAGATTATGACAGTGATGGCGAACCTTTTCGAGACCGAGTGCCCAAACTGCAACCCAAAACCCACTTATTTATCGCAAAGTGCCAACACGGCAATTTAACCTGAATGCTGAGGTTTTAGTATAGAAAAAAATGGTTGGCTCCAAGGCACGCGTTACGCGGGAGTAAGCTTGGTGGTAGTCGGTGGCTTTGCTTTGAAGCAACTGTGCAACGCTTCGAATGGGTGAATCACGACCCTAGGAGGGTTTACTCAAAAACAAACCCCATTGCCAGCAACCGAGCTTACTCCCAGGTAAAGGATCACACTTTCGTTCTTCCCATGAAAATCAGTTGGGGTTTAACAGCGCTTAACAGGGTTAACTACACTGCTTCCCCAAAACTAGGTCTTAGGTTTAATGCTAATAATTTCCCTAAATTGTTTCTATTACCACATGATGAACTCTGTGCACGTGTGCCCACAGAGAGGGCTCTGAGTGCCACCTCTAGCACTCGTGCCATAGGTTCACCACCACTGGACTATGATATTCTTTTTAGGGCCATGCCAGATAGATTTCTATCTGTAGCAACTGTTCTCACTGCTCAAGAAGAATCCTGATGCTGAAAATGTGGTTATTTTCTCTCTGAAAACCAGCTTACACTTTTATGCTGGGCTGCGACAGATTGATTTTTCATTGCCTTTTATGCCCCTGTTTGCTCACTGACACCATCCTCCCCCCCACCCCCAAATCACTGCTGAGGATGAGAAAATTGCCATCCAATAGCTTTCTGCAAGGGAACGTGGTTGCACTGGCCACATTGAACTAACTTTTAAGCTAGGATGTGCTGGACTCACGCCCAAGCCCTGCTCCCCGCCCCTCCCTGCTCACATGGATATTCCTGGCTAGGAATGAATTTTCATTCATCGTGCAGACATGCCCATACGTTTGGGTTCCCTTCCTTCTCTTTCACAAACTGGGATTTTACAGCAGCTGGAAGGAGAAAGGAAACTAAACTTGTCAACTCAATCTCCTGCATTCATATTATGGGTAACCAGAGTTATCTCTGACCCGGATGCTTGAGACTAGCCTGACCTTGTCAGATCTCGGATGAGACGGCGCCAATAAAGTCCAGGGTTGTTACACAGAGGGAATGGCAGGCAATGGCAAACCACCCTTGTTTGTCCTTTGCCTTGAAAACTCTACAGGGGTCAATTCCGCACTTGCGTTATCGACCTAAGTTCGAGCTGCGTTCGACCTAAGTGCTCTGCACAACCACTGGTTTTGTACCAGCTTCGCCCCATGTAACGGTCAAATTTCCTACTCCAGTTGGGAACTACTACTTTTTCAGGGAACCACGCTCGAACTCAGCTTGATTCCAGTAAAGTGCGGAATCTCTGGTGCCAGGAGTCCTCCATTCAGCCAATCACAGCTGAGTGTTTCGGGCATGCATACAGCTGGCCAATCAAAAAACGCCACCTTCGTCCCTCCATTCCTGTGGCAGTTTTTTTATAATGTGTGTGGGAATAGATAGAACATGGCCGTAGAACAGTAGCCAATCCGAACGGAGCGGCGAAGAGGCACAGGATGATTCCGCCCTCCGAGCTGGGATCAAGCTGACTGCAGTGGGGAACAACAATGGCTTCGACCTAGGTCAATACCCTTTTCAGGGAACTGGGTTGAACCTATTTTACTCATGTGCAGAATCGCCCAGGGTTGCCACAAGTCAGCTGTGACTTGACGGCACTCTCCACTGAACCAGAGTTAAGCTTCTAACTGGGATCCTCTATGCAAAAGAAAAAGGGAAAAAGATTAGGGGTGGGGGGAGAGAGAGTATGCCAGCCCCTAAACAAGCCTGTGTGCATATCTCTCTTTTAACTAGTTAAAAACTATGGCTGAATACAGCAAGTGCACTGGGGGAATCTAGCCTATTATTCTGTCGGTGTTACTGGGTTGCATATCTTTCACATGCCCAGTGGCCAAATGTAAAGAACAACATATCTGAGCTGGCTTTTTAACTGAGACCTTGCTTGATTGCCTACAATAAGTCATCCTTGCTTCCAAGAGACAAACACATCTGTGAGAGCCCAAACAATCCCTTGGAGCAGCAGTGGCGTAGGAGGTTAAGAGCTCATGTATCTAATCTGGAGGAATCAGGTTTGATTCCCAGCTCTGCCACCTGAGCTGTGGAGGCTTGTCTGGGGAATTCAGATTAGCCTGTACACTCCCACACACGCCAGCTGGGTGACCTTGGGCTAGTCACAGCTTCTCGGAGCTCTCAGCCCCATCTACCTCACAGGGTACTTGTTGTGAGGGGGGAAGGGCAAGGAGATTGTCAGCCCCTTTGAGTCTCCTGCAGGAGAGAAAGGGGGGATATCAATCCAAACTCCTCCTCCTCCTCCTCTTCTTCTTCTACTGACACAGTGATTGGCCCTTTCCAAAATAAAGCTGAGTGCCTTGCCTTCTTTTTTCTGGACTGGGTGAATGTCTCCCTGAATCCTTATGTGCAAGACAACTCTTACACCAGACAGAATCAGTACCAGTATTCTTGATGCAGAGGGAAGGCAGGATGGTATAGCCTGATTTCATTAGATCTCGGAAGCTAAGCAGGGTTATTTGGATAGGACACCAGTTGGAAGGAGAAAGGAAAGCAATGGGCAAATCACCTCAGTTGCTTACTTGCCTTGAAAGCCCCTTGCTGGGGTCATTGTAAGTTGGCAGCTACTTGCTGGCACTTCATACATACAACACACACACTTGATGCAGGAGGAATGCTAGGGCACAAGTAGTAAAGAAGAAACATTTACCTTAGCTATACGAATTCCATTTACCCACTGATGTAACGTTCTGACATCATCACAGCACAGATATTTAATATATTGGGATTTCTTCTGGATTTGGGGATGCTGCAAGTAACACAAACACACTATAAGAAAACAAGACCCCTCTCAAGAAAGAACATTCAGAGTGATTACTTATACTCCACAACAGTACTTCATTTTCAGGTTCAAGAACTCAACAGGAAGGAAGCCACAAAAATGTCCTCGAACATCATGCTTCGTCTATTACTGAATTGAACTGTCTTGAAACACATGTAAGTGCAATCCCAGAAAGGGATGGTTTGGCCGAAAGGTCACAGAAAAAGCCAGAGTAACTCTGAATAAGACCACACAGTAAAAAACTGGTTTATCCCCTTATGGGCAAATAAGGCATCTACATTCAGATTGATCAATATCAACAGCGTATTCTTCAGTTTAGCATTTCACAAATTGGAGAGGGGATTACTTGCTAAAGGAAGGAGTGAGCTCTGTATTGAGAGACACCAACATCTTTTCCCCCTTGACCTTCTGACTGCACTTTGAAAGTGACATCTCTTACTCAGCAGTTACCTTCAGCACTAGACAATAGTCTGTTGGGGCTTTATACTTGTTCCGATAGTCTTGCCCGTAGTAAACATTCACGTGGTCCAGCTGAAGAAAGCACACAAGATCCCGTGAGACCTAGAACACAAACACATCTTGTCATGATTTTTAAAAAGTCTGCCCTAAAATTTGGCTTGTCCTTAATCTAGAATTCCTAGCACCTTTTATATGTAAGTAAACGTCAAAATGGCAGCCAGCCAGGATGAAACGGTTCCAGAAGCGAATCTGGAAGAGCAATGGAACTAGTTCTTCTGGCAGAAACACACAGCGGGGTCAAAAGTCTACAGACCAATAAGTTTATTAAATCAGGACTATAAAATATTTGCCAAAATATTATCCAATAGAATAAAGATATTACCAAAGATAATAGGACAAGATCAATATGGATTCGTAAGAGGAAGAGATATAAGTCACCCTTTGAGGAATGTTCTAAACGTGATGGAACATGGGAAAAATAAAAAAATATGCTATAATAAAGTTAGATGTGTATAAAGCATTTGATACAGTAAGCCATGACTACTTATTTCAAAAAATGGGAAAGTTTGGGTTTGGAAACGGTTCAATAGAGGTAATAAAAGAAATGTATAGGAATAGTAAAGCAAATTTCCGAATAAATGATGGATGGTCAGAGGAAGTAAAGATAGAAAGAGGAGTAAAACAAGGATGTCCTCTATCACCATCGCTATTTGTGGTTGCAATGGAATATTTAGCAGATAGGATTAGAAATAATGGAAGAATTAATGGTTACAAAATTAAATGGTTACAAAATTAAACTTATTTGCTGATGATATATTATTAATAACAATCAACCCAGTGGAAACGTTGAAAGAATTGAAAATAATATTAAATGATTTTCAGAAATAGTCAGGGTTGCAGGCAAATATGGACAAAACTGAAATTTTGGGAATAAATATAGAAAAGAAAACATTAGGAAAGGAACTGGTGAAGAAGAGAATAAAATATTTAGGTATAACTTTAACAAACAGAAAAGAGAAGATGTTTAAATATAATTACGAAACGATGTGGATGAAAATTGAGACGCAACTAAAAGAGTGGCAAGAGAAGAACCTATCCATCACAAGAAGAAGAATAGCATTAAAAATGTGTGTAATACCAAAAATGTTTTACCTATTCCGCACTTTACCTATAGAGATTAAAAAGAAGCAGTTTGAGGTTTGGGATAATAAAATCAAATCTTGGGTGTTTAATCAAAAAAGGCCAAGAGTAATGAACAAAATAGTATATACGTCAAAGAAACTTATGGGCTGGGGGATTCCGAAATTGCAAGAGTATTATGAGGCTTTCCAAATAAAAAGTTTAATGGGAATTCAAGAAATCAAAAGTGAAAGATGGATTAAATTTGAAAATGAGATAAATGAGAAGATAGGTTGTTTTGGGATATATATATATATATACAAATTATTCAAAAACAGAAAAACAAAAATTAATTGGGCCCCGAAAAGTGATATGAGAAATTTGGGAGAAATGGAAAGGTTTATGGATCCCAGGCATTCTGGACACAGCGCCATTGGGGAGCATGGTTGGCAACGAGGGGGGAAAATGCAATAAGATCTCTACAAAGGAAAGGGATAAATAGGGTAGCTAATCTGTTTAATGAACGAGGTGAAATAATATCTTTGTCAACATTTGCAGAATTGGGCAGTTTAGAGAATTGGTTGGTGTTAAGAGGTACATGGGAAAAGATAAAGGTCTCAAGAATTACAGGTGAAAGTATAATGCAGAAATGTGTAATTAAATATGGTAAGATGGCAGGGATAATTTTGGGGGATATATACAAATTTATGGTTGATGATCAAGAATTCCTAGTAAGAGCCATCACGGATAAATGGAAACAAGATGGTGTAAAAAATAAAGATACTATCCAAAAAATAATAGATAATATATATTAAGATAAAAATTGAGAAGTATGCAGAATTGGAGAAAAAAATTAATGTTAAAATGGTACAGAACCCCCGAAGCAATTAGTGTGTATGATAAAAGGACTCAGTCCAAAGAGTTGGCATTGTGGGGATAAAAATGCAATATATCTACATATGTGGATGGAATGTGAGGAGGTTAAACAATCCTGGAAATCTGTCTTGCCATATATAGAAAAATATGCAAAAGTACAAATAAGGATAAATATAGACCTATTACTTCCAGGAATAATTGATAATAAAGAAATAGAACAAAGACAGAGATTACTGTTTAAATTAATGATAAGAGCAGTCCATGCTGTAATAGCGTTGGGAAGGAAAGATAAGAAAATATGGACTATACAGAAATGGCTGGAATATGTATGGGAATAAGTTCAACTAGAAATTTTTGGAATAATGTCAAGAAACCAGATATGGCAAGATAAACAAATGGACATGATGACGATTTGGATGGAATTCACAGATTGGATGACTGAAGTTGGAATTACAGAAGATAAATGGAAGAGTTGAAAGAATGAACCTGCTGCTGCACATTTGAAGAAGAGAAGAAAGAATGTGGGGGGGGGGAGGGAGGGTTAAAAAAAGGGTAAAATGATATTAAGGATGTAATAAAAGGTTGTAAAATGCATGTAAACATCGATCCAAAATATCAATAATAAATTTTTAAAAACTCAAAAGTCATCTGCCCATTAAACTCATAGCTCCTGGACAGGAACAAATCATCAGGAATTATAAGCAGGCGGGATCAAATCTTCCCAAGAACAATGACAAATTTCCTGCGATACACAAACCAGGAATTAGAAAGATGCTTCTATGGACAGAAGAAATACACCATGGTGGTGGAAGTATTTAAAAATGGTATTTTGCAAACCAGTTTAATGCAAACAGAACTAGCAGCTGGGAATCTTCAGGACACACTTGTCTTTATTGTGGTCATCTGATCTCCTTGCTTCAACTTGGAAACGGTAAGTTCTACTGGGATTTTTTAGCCACTGTCTAATTTTAATGGAACTATGACTCTCAGTAAGCTGTTAACTCTCCAGCAAACACAAAACAGCTTGGATCCCACCAAAATTATTAGGTGATGGAAAGGAATTTGTTCAGCAGTGAATGACTTGAGTCCCTTCCCGGAAATGCTTCTCAAATGTTACTCTGGCAGGACAGGAGTAATCCCAGGAACAAGCAAAATGAGGAAAGAACAGGAGGAAAGTACTGGTGAAAATTCCCTTCTTCCACCTGTGAAAACCATCAGCAGGATCCAACATTCAGACCCCATAATAATTGCAAACCAGCTTAATGCAAACAAAACTAGCTGCTCACCTTTGCTTTCCCTTTTGGAACATAGTATATCCCAGAAGCTCGCAGGAGGAAATATCGCTTCTTCCAGGACTTTTTGCCATCATCTTTCAACCACAGCACTCCTTCAATTTCTGGAACTGTGACTGAGCTTCCACAAAAACACTCCTGGGACAGAAGACATCAGGCCAAATGTGACGATATATCACAGGAAGATTTCTTCAAAACATACAACATTTTTCAGTCTTGAATTTTTAGGTTTTTCATCGGTATCTGTGAGTGTGAGTACTTGGAATTTAAGAACATTCTGTCCAATCCTACATTCCAGTTTTGCTACAATTTCCTAGTAAAGGAAATGCTAAAATTTATCGAGGCAGATACATTTTGCAATACCCTTTATGGAAATCCACTTACAGGCACCATCTCCTCTATTTGCAGCTTTACGCTGCAGAATACACCCTTAAAACAAAGCGGGCAGGAAACATTAAAGTATGGTGTAATTGTGAGATATTTTTATATTCCCTACTTCCCAGGCACAAGTTCCGAGCCCTTTTGTTCTCTTACACGACATGCTCTTAACCAAGGCTGATTCCGCATGAGCCAAAAACAGCAGTGTGAAAACGGTGTGAAAATTTACACCATTTTAAACCCTTTCACACCGTTTTCACACCACTGTTTTTGGCCCATGCGGAATCTGCCCAAGCTTTGGAACTTTGTCCTAATAAATATCTTGAAGTAATCTTTACATGCTCTGGCTCATTTTTCCTCTGAGATTAATCAGTCACCTTTCCATTAGTTTAGAATTGTTTCTACTATTGTTTTCTACAGCTCACATCACTCTATAAAAATCTGCGTTTACCATGACGTTTTGTATTCCCTCCAAGCTCCTAATTGCTACACTGGGAGATCTTGGAGTTTTTCACATGTATTTCTGCTCCATCAGCCTCATTTCTTTTTGTCCCAGTTTTATGTTTGCTGAGTGCCCCCTGTCTTTACTTGGCCAGTTCACCTTTCTGTGTTACTGCCAGAGATAGGAAAATGCCCCCCTTCTTGCCTTTGCCCGGGCCTAGGAAGTCTTACCTCCAATAGTACTTCCTTGTTCCTGTCGGCCATTTCAGAGGTCTCCCTTTTCCCCAGAAGGTAATTCTATTAAGAAGCACAGTGAGACTTCGAGTCAAACATTGGCATTTGGAAATGAAACCTCAATCTTTGATATGTACACTGTTAAGAAAGTTGTTGTTATGAAAACAAATCTGATTTTCCAAAAAAGAGATCTGACTTTAAAAAAAGGTAGTATTTGACTTTTTGCTTTTAAAATCCACAGTGTCCTTTAAGTGTAAAGTAGGTGACTACAATCTTTGTGTAACATTAAAAACAAACATTAAACATACACACAGAGAATAATTGTAATGGCTAGGGTTGGAGATTTGGATGAAACAAATACCAGATTTGGGGCCAAATCTGGCTGAATTCGGGCATATGTTCTGCCCAAATCCGAATGCAAGGTATTCGGGCTTTTTTGTGGTATTTTTTGGTGTTTTTCGCATTTCGGCCTGCAGGGGGTGCATTTTTTTAAGCTAGTGGCACCAAAGCTAGCGGCACCAAATTTCTGAGTGTGTAAGGAGGCTGCACATTTTTGCAGATAGAGGCACCAGACTTTCAAGGTGGCTCCAGAAGGTACTGGTAATAGCATCCAAGCTTGGTGAGCTTTGCTTCTGGGGGTGGGGTGGGGGCCTGAGTTGAGAGAGTTCTGAGAGAACTCAGCCAGCAGGCTTTACGTGCAGGAGCGGGGAAACAAAATAAGCTTTTTGGGAGACCATAAAATTGAACCCCCAGAAGCAAAGGTGACCAAACCTGGATGCTATTACCAGGAAGGGCTCCTGGAGCCACCTTGAAAGTCTGGTGCTTCTATCTTCAAAAATGTGCAGCCTGCTTACACAGAAATTCCCCATTGGCTACAATGGAGCCAAGGCACTGCAGAACAGAGAATCTGGGCAAATTTCCTGGGGTACCTGTCAGGAGTGTATTTTTAAAGCTAGTGACGCCAAACCAAACTTCACCAAACTCGGATGGTATCATCAGGACAGTCTCCGAGTGCTACCCTGAAATTTTGGTGCTGCTAGCTTTAAAAATGCACCCCTGCAGGCCGAAACGTGAAAAAACACCTCAAAAATACAATTCAAACGGACCCGAATTCTTCGGATATAGCTGAATTTTCGGGTATATCCGAATATGTTATTTGTCTTATTCGGGCATACAGGTAATTTTATGCCCAAATAAATCTGAATTTTACCAATTTTGGGGGGTATTTACCAAGCCTAGTAATGGCCTCTGTGACTGATTTCAGGACTTTGCTGAGTGTAACCAGAGCAAAAGTTCCAGCAAACAAAGAGTTAACCTCAGCAGCTTCTGATTGGCTGGCAGCTAAAGAGACAGATTTTCAGTGAGAGCTGTGAGGACCGAGGAGACTGAGAGATAGCTCAGTTGTGGAGTGTGTTGCTCTGTTCTCTCCGTGTAAAGGCTTTCTCTTTGTGAGGTGACAAATCAGGCAGATTGGGAGGTCCCAATATAGCACTGTTACAGCCTCCATATTTATTCTAAGCCACGGAAAATCTCCTTAGGTCCTAAAGACTCCACTTAAAGGAATTTTAAGCCAGCAACTAAGACCTCTTCCGCACATGCAGAATAATGCACTTTCAATCCACTTTCAATGCACTTTGCAGCTGTGTGGAATAGCAAAATCCACTTGCAAACAATTGTGAAAGTGGATTGAAAGTGCATTATTCTGTACGTGCGGAAGGGGACTGTCATGCAACCCTATATGTGTCCTCAGTATTCTAAAAGTAAAAGGACTGCAACTTCTAAAATTATCCAGAAAAACGAATCAGTCATTGAGAAATGTCCCCCAGAAGTATAACTCTCAGGATGGCAATGCTACCATTTACCCCATCGTTAGTCTTCGTAAGTTCACTGAAGTACTTTCTTAACACAGCTGTCAGTACTATCTGACAACTTGAGAAGAGTAATTTTTAATAAAGCTATCATTTTTGGTTGGGTACAGTTTTTAAAAATCATATGGCTACATACCCACAAATGAACTATGGTACATTTACAACCAGAAGCTATGGTGTAAGTTGTCAACTAAAGTAATTAGGCCATGCTTTTACTGGAACATACACAAATTAGGTCTCTCACAATACTGGATATAGTAAAACTGATTTGTTGACTTGTATATTGCCACATATTATCATACACCCGCCCCTTCAACTAATAATATTTTCAGGTGTTTAGCTACATGAGATACCTCAAAAAGATCCAATGTATTTAAAACTGTTTGATGAAATCATTCCTCCCAGTAGCTCCCACAACACAAAAGATGCACCACTCCTGCATTCAGTTCGCAGACAATAGATGGAATTGTGGTGGTGGAAAGTGCTGTCAAATCACAGCTGACTAAAGGCAGGAGATGTTCAGAGGTGGTTTGCCACTGCCTGCTTGTGTGGGCTGTGAGAGTTCTGAGAGAACTGGGACTGGCTCAAGATCATCTAGCAGACTTTGTGTGAAGAAACGGGGAATTGAACCCCATTCGTCAGACTGGAATCTGCCACTCTTAACTGCTACATCATGTAATTAGATCAGCAAAATTACGTCAAGGTAGGTTATGTAAAGCAGCGCTTCCAGGTAGAGATGGATAGAACGACCTGTAAAGGTCACGTAATTCCATTTCATCCACCTGTTTAGCTTTCTTGTTCACTGACAGCTATTTCTGCACAATAACCTCCCCCCCGGCCGAGTACTATTTTTAATCCATTAAAGATGAGAAAAGGAGACAACAGAAAATATATTTAATTACACACACAAATAACTACTACACACAAAATCCCATCACAGCAGACTTACCTGGGGATTTTTGAAAAGTGCATATTTTTCTATACGCTCCACAAACATAAGCTTGTTTTGACTGTCTCTTGTCCAGTTGAGGAGATTTTCAACCAAATTTTCATGATCTTCGAAGATTCTCTCTGCATAATTAAACAGAGTATGTATAATAGATACTCTAAACGAGCTTCCTGATTTTGCAAGCCACACTAATGGCTTCGTGGCAAAAGACAATAAATATTAATGGAGCTATACCAGAGTTTATAGCTGACACTCCAGAAACACTAACAACTGGGGCAAATACATTATACAGTTTTATGGTTCCAATAATGTACAAGCACACTGAATGTGCCTCTTTCATGGGTCATCACAGCCCAGAGTGTAAACTAACTACAGTTATGATCCCAAAAGCCACATTGTGGATAGATGGGTTTGTGCATGCACAAACAACCTTTTTAATGGACTCCGTGAAACAAAGAGGTTGCTGTTTAGCACTGAAAGCCTTTTTATGCATGACTCTCTCTCTGCATCATTGGGTTCAGGCTATCTTTAAAAAAAGAAAGAAAGAAGAGTCTACCACAATAAGGACCCGTGCGTCTCATTTCATTACCACTACAGATAGGAGGGAAACAAAATCCACAAAAAGGAGAAAGCTTATGAATATTAACGTATTTTCGCAGGAAGAGTCTACAAACAGTTTGCTGTTTTTAATATCCACAAGCCCAAACGTTTTATCCAGTGAAATGTACTTTAAAATGGAGCAGAGTGGACATTAGGGATCAACGCCAGACTGTTCTCGTGTCAAATATATCACAGATTTGAAATGAAAGATTAGTGCTGCATTCAAAATCAGGTAGGAGGTGACATGAAAGATCCCTGCCTGAGAGAATGGACATCTGCTGTCAGTCATAGTAGATAGCTGTGACCTTAACAGACCAAGGGTGTAATGCAGTGCCATGGTGTCAGACATCACAGTAAACCGTGGTTTGTGCCCTACGCTCTGATTGGACTACCAGATGAAATAACTAATTCTGCTGTGTACATAAAACTCTGGTTTATCTGCAGCAGTGGCGTAGGAGGTTAAGAGCTCGTGTATCTAATCTGGAGGAACCGGGTTTGATTCCCAGCTCTCCCGCCTGAGCTGTGGAGGCTTATCTGGGGAATTCAGATTAGCCCGTACACTCCCACACACGCCAGCTGGGTGACCTTGGGCTAGTCACAGCTTCTCGGAGCTCTCTTAGCCCCACCTACCTCACAGGGTGTTTGTTGTGAGGGGGGAAGGGCAAGGAGATTGTAAGCCCCTTTGAGTCTCCTGCAGGAGAGAAAGGGGGGATGTAAATCCAAACTCCTCCTCCTCCTCTTCTTCATCATCATGCCTTTCCTGTAGGAAGGGCATCTTCCCTGTAACTGCTGTTTCCGTGGGCCACCTCGATCGTAATTCTTACATGTGTGAAACAGGTTTTACATCTGATATTCTGAACACATGAAAACACTACCAAAAATGCTTGAGAAAATCTAATTTCTTCTGAAGTAACTTTGATATACTAGTGCAATTATAGAAACTCCTGAAACAAAGTTTATAGAGATTATGGTAATTTTGAAACATTTCGCTTTATAGAGATTATGGTAATTTTGAAACATTTCGCTTTATAGAGATTATGGTAATTTCTTGAAACATTTCGCTTTGTCTTGCAGATATTAGATTACATTTGGGGCATGGTTCTTTTTTACTCAACAACTAAGAGCCTTTCGTGAATATTTCTGTACATGGAATTAAAAATATTGAGCGTTGAAAAAAAGGATGCTAAGAGTTTTATTTAGCTATCAGCCTCTCTGCATCATAATTCTTTTTCCTAATTTTACATATACAACGACCACATTAACAGAACTGAATGAGTTCTCAGGATTTTAAATTAAAGATCACACAACATATGATTCCCTCCATGAGCCCTATATTCATAAGACATCAGAAGAAGAGGAGGAGGAGTTTGGATTTATACCCTGACTTTCTGTCCAGTAAGAAGACTCCAGAAGGCTTACAAACTCCTTCCCCTTTCCAGAACAGATACCTTGTGAGGTGGGTGGGCCTGAAGGAATGAACTGTGACTAGCCCAAGGTCACCAGCAGGAATGTAGGAGTGGGGAAACAAATCCAGTTCACCAGATTTGAGTCCGATGCTCATGTAGAGAAGTGGGGAATCAACCCAGTTCTCCAGATTAGTGTCCACCCGCTCTTAACCACTACATCATTGATATGTTAGAAGACTGAAAACCAGATTATGAACATTGACTAAATTAAGGTTTGGAAATTCGGCTTTCACGTATGAAGTTCGGTGAAGAGGGGAGGAGAGCGAAGAAATCAAGAAAAAGGTTATTCTGCAAGCTGGCTTTACTAACCCATTTGTAATTCCGAGATGGTTTCTACCAAGGACCAGTCTAAGCTAAAACCACAGTGAGATTTGTCCATCAAGTTGTCCAGCACTTGTCTCACCGTCTGCCGCTCATCGACCATCATCGTCTTGGAGCTGTCATCGGACATGTGGACACGTATCACCAGCTGGACAGAGAAAGAACAGCGAGTTATGGAGACGGGCCGTGGCTCAGTGGCAGATGTAGAGAGAAGGGGCTCCCACTGTTTTCTCCCTTTAAAGGGCTTTAGCAGTAGAAGGTAGCGGTACAATTCCATGATCTGCTTTGCAGGCAGGCAGCCTCAGGTTCAATCCCTGGTATCTCCTCAGGGGTCTGCAACCTGTGGCTCTTCAGATGTTAATGGACTACAATTCCCATCAGCCCCTGACAGCATGGCCAATTGGCTCCAGGTAAAAAGGTGATGTGAGAGACCTCTGCCAGGGATGGACCAAGGGTCGGATTCAATGGAAGACTGCTTCCTGAGGCCCCTTCTGCACACGTAAAATAATGCGTTTTCAAACCACTTTCACAACTGTTTGCAAGTGGATTTTGCCATTCCGCACAGCTTCAAAGAGCACTGAAAGCAGTTTGAAAGTGCATTATTCTGCATGTGCAGAATGAGCCTGAGTGTCAAGGCTCTTCAGAGAGGAAGCTCAAAATCCTCCAAAGGAAATCTGGAAAAAGGTCTGCTGCCACCTCCTGTTGAAATGTTTGCAATTATTCCCAGTTGGCCATCAATTCTTTCAAACAGCCACACAAGCGGGGCTTAAATGGGACCTTGCTGCAAGTGCCGCACTTAGGAATCGCTGCACTTAAGAATGATTCCAGTGGTCCTGCTGGATTTAAGTAGGAGTTAATAGCGTGTTCAGTAAATTCAAGCATGGATGTCTTTCAGCGTACAGAGCTTTGACTCTCAAAAGCTTACACCCCAAAAATCTTGTGGGCCCCTAAAGTGCTACTGGACACGAATCGAACGGTTCTGCTGCAGAACAGCACGGCTACCCTCTGAAACTTTCCTTTAGTGCAGTCATTTCGTGTCTACATCACCGCACCTCTAAGAAGAGTTAACTACCGTGTTTCCCCGAAAAGAAGACAGTGTCTTATATTGATTTTTGCTCCCCAAGATGCGCTATGTCTTCTTTTCAGGGGATGTCTTATTTTTCTGTGTTCTGTTCGTCGGGCATGCTTCCAAACAAAAACTGTGCTACGTCTTACTTTCGGGGGATGCCTTATATTTCGCACTTCAGCAAAACCTCTCCTACGTCTTATTTTCCAGGGGATGTCTTATATTCGGGGAAACAGGGTAGAATAAGCTATTTTAACTGCACAGTGCTAGACTGCCAGCATCACCAGAGACACACTGAACTGCTTGGGCATGTGCTACCATTTATGACTTCCAGTGCCTTTAACTAAACCTATTATTAGAACAGGATGCGCTTTTAAGATGCACTTTAACATTTAACTAGGGACTCGTGTGACTAAACCTGGAAAGGCAGCACTGGCTGGCAGCTGGAGCTAAACCTGTGAAGGGCAAATGCTCTGAGAATAACTCAAGACAACAGGTGGTCTGAGTACCATGGAGAGAAGGCGGCATTGAGGCCATACATAGCAGTCAGTTTCAAACCAGCCCTCGAAACCCACCGCGAGTCTAAACTTCATGACAACATGAAACGGAATTACAGCTCACCTTTTTAACTTGTGCTTCTTTAATCTTCTCTAAAGCCACCCTGATCTTTTCGGCCTTCAGTTTAGCAGCTTGTTCCTCCTGCGGACAGAAGAACGCTTGGTCAAGAGAGCCCTGGGCTAAGTAGTAACAACGTAGGAGCTCTAAGAGCGGCGTAGAAATGAAACAAACGACAACTGCAAAGCTTCTTTCCCCCCCTGAACGCTTGCTGCCAGTTGGAAATGATCGTGGGACTCCATGCAAGGTCGGGGCAGCTTTTGAACAGCCCCCCCCCCCACCCAAGCCACAATCTTTATCACTTCCCTACCTCCAACCCCTGTCTAGCACTCGCCTCTACTCTGTTTCTTCTCCTCCTGCCCACCCTGGTCAATTATTAAATGTCTCCTTCAGAAAATGAAGATGTAGAGAGCAGGGCCTTCCATTGTTTTCCAGCTTTAAAAGGCTTTAGCAGCAGAAGAGTGCGATACAATTCCATCGTTTACTGCAGGCCTTTTGTTGATTAAAAAAAGAGGGGACACTCCAGTTTAAAAACATTATCTGATGTAATAAAAGATATAAAGCATTTCCCCTCCTGGTTGAAGACAGGCCGCTATTTTTGTCCTCTCCGAGAGCCCTGCTCCGACATGCCTCTTCTCCCAGTCATGTGCCACCATGTCCTACCTCATTATGCTCAGCCTGTGCCACTGTGAGCAGTGAAGCAACAGCTGCAGATAGCTGCGGCCTTGCCCGTCAGTAACACAATCATCTTCAATAAAAGTGACGGGTAAGTTGATAACAGCCGTAATAAATGGGGGCTGAAACAGTATCCGAGCAGTCAATTAGGCAAGAGACAAAGTTGGTTATCAAGCGGGTGGGAGGAAGGATCCGTCCTTATTCTCCCTGAAAGATGGTTCCATGGAGCTCGAAAAGTAGAACGAGACTAATAATTTTACTTTAAAAAAATGCCACGCAAGCAATACAATGTTGGTGGGGGAAGACCCTTTTGTTTTAAACTGTGCATGAAATTGAAGCCTTTCGACAGACTGATAATTCTTCTCCGCAGCCTCTTTAAATTCCTCAGTTTCCTGACAGTCTTTTAGGGTTGAATCCAGTCAAGTGCAAGGTGACTTGTGGGTACTGGAGGGTGAAGAGTATGTGTGGGAGGTTGGGAGCTGCAGCAACAAGGCAGACAAAAATCACCCCCTCCTCCTGCGGACCAAGGGCAGAAGTAGCCTCAATTCCATACCCCTTTTCTCCTTCCTGCACTATGCAGGTAGCATGGCTTGTAGTCCTTGGGGGTCCCACAATCTCCAATCAGTTTATAGGGGATGTGCTTCTGTACCTAAAACAACAGCTGCATGGCCTCTACTCTACCCAGCATTCTCATTAGGACTGGAAAGCTGCCTGTGTCCACATCTCCCCAAAGAAGTCAGTCAGTAGATTCAAAACCACACATTTCTGGCTAGTTCAGAGAAAGTGAGTGCTTCAGATTTGCCAGAAGTGATGCTCGGGAGTGTGCCCTACAGTCCTCACTAATCATACACGAAATGGACCCAGAATTAAAGAGCAGGAAGCTTGGGCACAGTTCCAAAAGGAAGGATGGAACCATGAGGGTTCTGCTTGCTATCTGGCCAGCCTACCTCGGGAAGAGCTCCGTTTCCATAAATCTCCTTTGATGAAGCTACTTCTAGTTTCAGCCTGGGCAAAGCCGTTGAAGCCGAGCCCCCCGCCCCCCCAAACCCAAGCCCAAGCCCAAACCCAAAGCAAAACAAAACAACAACAAAACTATCTGGGCCAAATGGCCAAAGTCTTAAAAAGCTGGAAAAAAATTGGCTTTCACTCCTGCTAGTGTGGGACGGCTAGCAGAGCTGTGTGAAGGGATTGGGTAACCCAAGCTGGCTTTTGAGGCAGTGGGGCAGCCAGGAGAGCTGCGCGCAGGGGTTAGCTGAGCCAATTCCTGCATCCAGGTCTGCAGCTGCATTTTTTCTGGTTCGTGCAATTGTATGTTCTCTGTGTTTCTGGTGACGTGTTGCTTTCAGCACTGAATCAGATTCCTTATCTATTACAACAGCCTTTGGAGCGTCCAGTCGCTGAGGTGCGCCCCCCCGCCCCCCTTCTTTGCTTTGCTCCCTGGCTCTCTTGCTCCCTATTTTTATAATCTGTTCTTGCATATTTATTGCTATTTTTAGGGAGGAGTTTGGATGCTCCCTTCTTTTTGGGGTGGTTTTTAAAGGAATTGGGTTGCGGGACGCCATTTTTATTGTTACTGTTTTTGACCGCTGTTTATATGGTTTTAATGGTTTTAATGAATTTTAGTACATATGGTCACTATTGTGACCCTTGTTATATATTGTACATAGATGATGTTGTGCACCGCCCAGAGCCCCTTGGGGATTGGGCGGTCTATAAATTTAAATAATAAATAAATAAATAAATGTAAGCATGGCATTCTTCCTATTTTATCAAAGTAAACCTTTACTTTGACTCTTAAATTATTTCATCAAAGTAATTTTTCATACTGAATTCACAATTTGAGGGAGGCTACCGTCTATCTACTTGACACCTCTCCGAAGAGGCTCACAAGCAACGTATTTGCTTCATGCCCACTCAGCTCAGCACAAGATTCAGCAAAGTATATTGAAAGAGGGCAGAAGTTAACTAAACTATCTGTTCCCACAACTGCAGTTTCGGGTAGCACATTTCACTTGTACACAAAGATAAGCACGACCAGCTCCAGACATATTTATAAATCATTATTTAACCAAAGGCTTTACCAATACCACCAAAATATATTGTTGCTCGTTCAGTGCTGAGAAGAAGAAGAGTTTTGGATTTATATCCCCCCTTTCTCTCCTGCAGGAGACTCAAAGGGGCTGACAATCTCCTTGCCCTTCCCCCCTCACAACAAACACCCTGTGAGGTAGGTGGGGCTGAGAGAGCTCCGAGAAGCTGTGACTAGCCCAAGGCCACCCAGCTGGCGTGTGTGGGAGTGTACAGTCTAATCTGAATTCCCCAGATAAGCCTCCACAGCTCAGGCGGCAGAGCTGGGAATCAAACCCGGTTCTTCCAGATTAGATACACGAGCTCTTAACCTCCTACGCCACTGCTGCTCCTGTGGGACAGCTAGCATGTTTCGCACTTCTCAGGTTTGCAAAAATGCCAAAGAAAACATCTACCATCAGAGGTGATGAACCTCTCACTAATGATAATGGCAAACAGTGAGGGTTGGGGGATGGGGAGAAGAAATCCATTCATGCCCTTCTTTATTTTACAAAAATTATGTTGGAGATTGCTATTTTATTTTGGCTTTAACTGAAAATGTTTTTAGCTATTACTGTAAGCCGCCTTGAACCACGAGGAAAGGCTGGATGGAAATGTTTTCGAATACATTTTATTTGACAAAATAACAATGGAGAACTGTCGAAGCAAGATGGAGGAATTGAGGGACCTTCAACCCAATCTATCAGGGTCCTTCAAAAATGTAAAAATATTGTCTAATTGCTCCGTTCAATTTGTGCAAATGAGTCCTGCTGTCCCTAGAATTATTAACAGAAAGCAGTGAAAGATAGCGGAATAATTAAACAATTAAGCGGAATAATTAAACAAGTTCCATGAACGCAAATGGGCTTCATCGCTGTTTGCAGTGAAGCAACATTGGGCATGCAAGCAGACGCCCCATGTCATAAGGCAAACTGCTTTTGAATCAGACAAGAAGTTTCGAAACCAGAGTGTGATATGGCCTGGAGGTTAGGCGACAAAAAGCCATAAAATAAATTCTGCAGGGCTAATGTGATTGTGTCCAGTTTTTTTGGATTGTGGTCTGATGGCTGATCAAAGCAAGAGATCGTTACTGCAAAGTGGCTAATTAACCAACAGACCGAAGAGTTTATTCTGCTGTTCCAAACACCACTGCTTTATCGCTGCAGGCCATCTACTCCCCTAAGAAACTGTTTTGGCTGCATAATTAAAAGCAAAATCCAGAAACAAAAACCTATTCTTTTTTTAAGACAACCCAAAACGATGCAAATCTTTCAAGATATCCAGAACTCTTTCATCAGGATGGAGCTATTTGTTTTGGGGGTGAACCCCCCCCCCCCCCGTGTGTGGGTGTCTGGGGCCACGATCTTAGGGCCTTGTCTTCTAAGCATCCTTGGTCTTCCAGGACAAAAAAAGGAAGGGAAGAATCCCATTTGCTGCATCTCCCTTTCCTCAAAGACCAAGTGTGCAACCTTGAACCAGCACTATTTCAAATCTGCATACCTGCTTAGAATTTCATATTTATTTATTTAATCCATTTGTGGCCTGCCTTTCTCTCCTGTGGGGACCCGAAGTGCCTTACATTATCCTCCTCTCCTCCATGTTATCCTTCTCACACCATACCTGTGAGGTAGGCTAGGCAGTGAGAGTATAACTAGCCTAAGATCACCCAGTGAGCCTCCACTGCATGAGTGGAGATTCGAACCCAGGTCTATGAGATATTGGCTGACACGCTTAACCACTGTGCCACACTTGCAATATTGAAAAGAGGGTCCAAGAAACCTCCCAGCCCTGCCTTAGGAAAAGAGATCCAGCCCGATGAAATGTCCCAGAGAACTCAAAAACCTGCACATTTAAGTTTCTTTGTTGTTTCTAATATTATGTGTGTTTCTTTGGTTTTTTGCTACTTTTTTCAATACTTTCAACCCCTTTCCCTGTTTAAAAGTGGTTTCCGAACAACACCTTATCATAAATGCTAATGGTATAAACCAGTGGTGGGATCCAAAAATTTTAATAACAGGTTCCCATGGTGGTGGGATTCAAACTGTGGCGTAGCGCCAATGGGGCTTGGCGGGCCACGACGGGGGCTTGGCCGGGCATTCCGGGGGCGGGGCATTCCTGGGAGGGGCTGTGGCAAGGACGCAGCCGCTGCGCCGGTCCTTGGACGGGAAACAAATGAACGCAGGCTGCCACGCACACCAGTGCGCCTCCTGCTAGACTGCTTCAAGTTTTGCACGCTACTGCTGAGAGGAGGGGCAAAAATCACGTGGCAAAATCACCAATTAGTAACCCTCTCTCGGCACACACAAATAATTAGTAACCTACTCTCGGGAACCTGTAAGAACCTGCGGGATCCCACCTCTGGTATAAACCCACCAAAGCAAAGCTGATATCATTTTGTGATTTCTCTTCTCCCATACAAAGGCATGAGATGCAACTTGAAAAAATGGCTTGCAGGCAAACATTCCAAGTAAGAGGATGTATGTCTAAAAACATTTCCACAACAAAACCCACAGTGCTCACAGAGCACAATTTCATTGATGTTTGATTTTTTTTTTGACTCTGCAGACAGGTACTGAAACATATATGTAAGTCAGGGGTCCCCAACACGGTACTCACGGGTACAGTGAAGCCCGCCGACACTTTTCTCCTAGCACCCAAGTATTTTTAGAAAGTAGGTGTGGCCAGGTAGGACTCTCCAGCAAGGCTTCTGGCAGGCTACTGGAGATTTCATTGTCTGTACAGATTTGTAAAAGCACTGTTTTGGCAGCAGCAAGGATCTTCACTGTGTGAACGTAAGCGACGACACTTTATGGTTGACTCCACCTTTTGCCACAGCTGTTTTTGTAGCTGCGCCCTCCAAACTGTGTCAGAAGTTGAAAGGCGCCCGCGGGCTCAAAAAAGTTTGGGGACCCCTGATCTAAGCATCTTGCACTTTTCCAAAAGACATCAACATGATTCACATTAGAATGATTTCAGTTCATGCCACCATTTCTGAAATTGCATGCATCCCAAGCAAAAGAGTTTAATCCAGAGATTGTGGAATAGCAGAAAATGACTTTTGTTCTGGACCACGCAAGGAAACAGTATTTACGATCTTATTTCATTGCGGCAGCTGCATTTAATCCCCTCCAAATCTATGTGCATTTATCTAATGCAGCCTGTAACAATTTCCTAGATGGGTCTAAATTCCTAGGGCTGACGTGGTATTTATGGTGAGCAGTTCTCTCGCCCCCCCCCCCCCGAAAAATGAATGTTAGTCATGTTTAAATCATCCATACTCCTAATTTTAAAATTTAAAAGTACCTCACAAGGCAGTTTAAACACCTTTTTTGGGCCAATAAGTCACGGCTCATTTATGGAAACCCCATAGGGTTTCTGAGGCAAGAGATGTCCAGAGATCTGCTGTTGTTGGCCTCTGTGTAGTGACCCTGGGCTTCCTTAGCGGTCCCCCATCCAAGTACTAATCAGGGCTGAGCCTGCTTAGCTTCCGGTATCTGACAAGATCAAGCTCGCCTGGCCTACCCACGTCAGGGCTTAGCACCCTTGTGTATAAAGTGCTGTCAAATCGCAGCCGACTTATGGCAACCCCATAGGGCCCTCAAGGCAAGAGATGTTCAGAGGCAGTTTGCCACTGCCTGCCTCGGTGTAGGTATTCCTTGGTGGTTTCCCAACCAAAAACTGACCATGGCTGAACCTGCTTAGCCTCTGAGACCTGATGAGATCAGGCTAGCTTGGGCCATTCAGGTCAGGGCACCATCAAGATCAGGGCAATTCACCACCCCCACCCCCAATCAAGTTACATCTGACTTAAGGCGACCTCTGGTGGGATTTTCAAGGCAAGAGGCGTTCAGAGGCAGTGGTGTAGCTAGAGGGGCAGAAGGGGATGACGCCACAGGGACCATGTGCAAGTGTCACCTGGGGGCGCCTGCCTGCCTGCTGTTGCCCCGCCCACTGGAGAGGTAGGCAAGCAGTCACCCTTTCCCTCCACCCCTCCTGAGAGTGCAATTTGGGGGAGCACAATTTCAGTTCTTGCTCCGGGTGCCATTTTTAATAGGTGTGTCACTGTTCTCGGGTGGTTTGCCATTGCTTGCCTCTGTGTCACAACCCTGGTATTCCTTGGAGATCTCCCATCTAAATATTTGCTTATGTTCTGAAATCTGACGAGATCAGGCTGGCCTGGGCAATCCAGGTCAGGGCTCAGCACCCTTCGATGGAGCTATTTACATGTTACTTTATGTTCAGCTTAATGGTAAAGGTATATCTTCTGTGCAAGCACTGGGTCATCGCTGACCCATGACGTCACAGCGTGACATCTAATAGGCAGACTTTGTTTATGAGATGATGTGCCACTGCCTTTCCCAGTCATCTACTCTTCACCCCAGCAAGCTTAGAATGATAGAAGACTGAGTCAACCTTAAGCCAACTACCTGAAGCCGACTTCCGCTGGGATCAAATTCAGATCATAAGCAGAGCTTTGATCACAATACTGCAGTTTACCGCTCTGCACCACAGGGCTCTCTACATTCAGCATACCATTGTATAAAACGGTAGATTCAGAGATTTAGCTTTTTAGAATGCTGCCAAACAATGCAGTGGAACTTCTGACAAGGAGACAAACATTTATTCTGGGTTTGTTTTATGAAAAACTGATCACAATTACAAATTTGAGTTGGTTCTCCTCTTCCAATGTTCTCTGTATCGCTTTTGAAAAAAATATTTTTTCAAACTATCCACATTTTTTGCATTTAAATGATTTTGGTGGGGGTATCAGAGTAGCTTTGAAGAGTGTTTATTACATCCCATTTTCTTTTTAAAGTATAAGCATTTTGCTGGAAGGGCTCTTTCTGTGACTGGACAAGAAACTTCAGATTTAAATTCCAAGTCCCAAAAGTATGGTCACACAATTCTCTTAAAAATGCCTACTCTCCAAGATAGGCACCTTGTGAGGTAGGTGGAGCTGAGAGAGTTCTGAAGAACCGTGACTGTCCTAAGTTCACCCCCGCAGGCTTCATGTGTAGGAGAAACCAGACAAGAGTTTGCCACTCACGTGGAGAAATGGGGAATTAGACCTGGTTCTCGAGATTAGAGTCCCCCGCTCTTAACCACTATTCACTATGCTCGGTATATGTGCAGTAGTGCTTTAAAAAACACACATTAAAAATGTGGCTACAGCTTCAGATATTTCAATATTAGGGTTGTTCAACAAAAATGACTAAGTTATTGAACAACCCTAATATTGAAATATCTGAAGCTGTAGCCACATTTCTAGTGCGTGTTTTACATGATGTGCAATAGCGCTTTTCTATTGTAATTTTGATACATGGTGGTTTTTATGCCTAATAAAGGTTTTTTTGATTGATTGATGCTCGGTATATTCAGCCACTGGAATTGAACTTCAACAGGTCAAACCTAGTGATCGGGACCACGTAATTAGTTTCTCTCAAACACAAGCCAAAGTATAATTTTTCTTCTTCGTTGCCTAATTTATACAACCTAATTTATAGATCCTAGACCTTGTGCGTGTTTTATAAAGTTCCACTGATTTTATCAGAACCCACTTTTGGCAAATGAACTACTAAATTAATACAGCTATTTTTTTTCCTGTTTTTCCATCAAGCAGATTTTAATTTTTTTAAAGGAAAACGCTTGCAAAGAAACCACCTATCTCGTACCTCAAACAAATTTTCTGGGGGTCGGGAAAGTACCAATCCCATGGAATTAAAAATGGGACCCATCTTCTCACTAGAAAAACTCAAGGGCTTCCACAGAGGTTCTGCAGAACTGACTAACATGGAAGCAAACAACCAGGTATATATGTACTTGGCAAACATGCAGGTGTTTTCATCTATTCAACAAGGGCATTGCATAGTCATTTCCTGCTGTTGCTTACATGATTTATAGCTTGCTGTTATAATCTGTTTTAGGCAGTTAGCGGTAAAAAAACGAAGCAGAGTTTTGAAATTAATTCTTAGCAATGTTAATTAAGACACTGTTTAAAGACACTGTTCACCTCTCCATAAGCAAATACTGAATGGAATGTGGTGTCTTACAATATTAGGTTTTGCTTTAATACTAATACGTGTAATTTGGGTACAATTTTCAACGAGGGAAGAATACAGATGTCAGGAGCTTCCTCTTTAAGTCATACCTAAATGACCATATCCCCAGCACTGCTTCGACATAAAAATATCAGGCTCAGAAAGAAAGCAAACAAATCAAATACCAAATACCAAATACCAGAGATGGACTGATTTCCATAATTTGTGAACAACAAGGAATCATCTTGGTAGAGACTGTTTTGTGTGTGTGTGTTTTGGATGGGAGCATATATAGATTTATGGAGGAGAAGTTGATTTATGGCTACCAATCTTGATCCTCTTTGATCTGAGATTGCAAATGCCTGAGCAGACCAGGTGCTCGGGAGCAGCAGCAGCAGCAGCAGCAGCAGGCCATTGCTTTCACATCCTGCCTGTGAGCTCCCAAAGGCACCTGGTGGGCCACTGCGAGTAGCAGAGAGCTGGACTAGATGGACTCTGGTCTGATCCAGCTGGCTTGTTCTTATGTTCTTATACTATGAACAGGCCTAGAAAAAGAAAGTTTCCAAATGTGCTCTTTTCTAGAATGTTACACTGACTATATCACAGTAAGAGAAATCAAAAGCAGCTATTTGACTCTATTATTATACGTGATATTCTAAGCAGAGTTTTTTAGTTGTTTACATCAGAAAGTAGCGAGCTTCCCCGTGTATCTCATTATACTGAAGGAATCTCTCTGGCCCCTTCCGCATATGAAGAATAATGCACTTTCAATCCACTGTCAATCCACTTTGCAGCTGGATTTTACTGCGCGGAAATAGCAAAATCCACTTGCAAACAACTGAGAAAGTGGATTGAAAGTGCATTATTTTGCATGTGCGGAAGGGACCTCTATCTCTCAGAAGGTGGATTTTAGGGAGAACATTTATATAATTTTGAAGTTTTTTTTTTAAAAATACCAGCATTAAAATTCTACAGACTACTACCAGCAAAATTATTATTTCAGAAGATTGTGAAATCTCCAACTGCACCCCACCCACAGATACAGATCCCCTTCTGACCAGAGGAAAAGTCATTGTTGTAAACACACAAGCAACTGGAAGCAAAAGTCCAACTGTACATTTGAAAAATGGGAATGCCACTTTAATCTACAAAGAAACAGTCACATGCAGGTGAGAAGTCATAATTCACCTTGGTCAGCAAATGAGAAGGCTTTCCTGCAATGTTTCTCAGAAGGAGGGAAGTTTCCCTGTCCAAATAGGAGTGCTTGTGCAGAAAAAAGAAGAGAGAAAATCAGTCAAAAGTAAGTAAGTGCAGTGATTTTATAGTGTATGATTAGCAGCAGACAGGAGCAATTTTTTTCCTTTTTCATTAGAAGCACATTTAAAAAGAAAAAAAGAATCCCAGAAGTGTTCCAAACTGAAAAGGTCCAAAATGAGCAGTTAGGATATTCAATATTACACTTTGTTCCTGCTTATATGTAACAAGTTTTTAACGAAACAAATCAACAAGTCACGGGATTTCGTTCCTCTGTGAGCTACTAGTAAGCAATTCTGTGGAGGTTCTGAAGAACAGTGTCGGAGGCGTGGCCGGGCCGTCGAGGAGGCATGGTAGTGGTGTGGCGGGGTGGGCGCCCCCCCGGGTGCAGTTTCTCCTTGCTCCACCTCTGTATGGAAGCAAACAACTCCCTACTGGTAACTTATCTTGCAGTTATTCCTATCTTGGCAAATCAACTAAAAATATTTGCACAGACAAACTAGACTTTCTTGGAAGCAGCCAAAGATAGAATAAAAGTCTCAAGCTTCAAACTGTTCTAGTCAAGCAAGTACCTTATCTTAGTCAGACCCTGGGAGGAGTTAGGATCTCAATTTTTCTAAGCAATAAACCTTGTTTTGAACTGTTACACCTTGCTTGTGTGTCTCCCATTCTGTTCCACCCAAGAACAGGGCACCTTTAGATGGTTTTACCTGGGGGACAGAACAAGGAGTCTCCATGCAGCTACCACCATTTGCAGAATGTTCTCAGGAGTTTCCTCTACTTAGACGGTGTCTTTGGAGCTATGAAGATGTCTCAATTTTTTAAAAGGGAGAAAAACAACCCATGCGTAGGATCATCAGGAAAAACAACTTTATTCATCAACGTTTTACAGTGAAATGGCCTTCGGATGAGTTGCAAGCAGAGGAAACTCCTGGGAACGTTCTGCAAACGGTGGCGGCTGCATGGAGGCTCCTGAAGCTGACACAAAATGGCGGGTGCTAGAACAGAACGAGGCAGGAACTAGGACCCCCATGGAGCATTCTACTGCAAATAATGTCCAGGAAGAAGTGGTGGATGAATTTACTATTCTTAGATGTTTTGGTGGAAAAGGGTACAGGATTATTTAAATGGTTATCTTTCCCACCCAGAGAGATTTACTGTGCTAAAACTAAACAGGCTCAATCCCTTTTTACCTCAGGATTTAGTGTCTTAATTCTTCACATGTATGGGACGGTCTTCACAGCACAGGAACTGATTTGAGTAACACAATGGCCCTTAGTCTTTCATCTGTAGTACAACCTAAACTGGCTACTGTAATCCTCCCCACTCCGTTTCCACATTTTCCCATATTGTTTTCAACCACTTATCCAAAGAGTGTTATTTCCAAATATACACCTTCTCAATTATTATAGTTAGCAGCATACACAACATTTTATAAGCTGAGATAGATATACAGATAGAAATAGACAGAGATAGATATAGAGAGGGGGGTATAGAGACATATAAATAAATCAAACACATGCAGCTAATTATAGAAAATTATACGTGCATACACCTAACTTGGTTTTTTAAATACACCAGCAAGACTGAGACAAGAGAACTGAGCAGCGGCCTCCCATACTGTTCAAAATCTGGAACGGCTACAAAAATATAGGCCAAGAGAGTGGTGGCTTGAAAATCAGCAGAGGTCCATGGTGACAAACATAGCCATGCCCCAGGCAACTAAGCTACTCTCTGGCCGTTTCTGCACAGCCATGCTGGGGGGGGGGGGGTGCGCATTGGCGTATATGACGCTGACACACCCCCATGGGACCGTTCGCACCAACGGTCCCGGTAGGGTAGGGAAGATGGCGCAACCCGTGCAGAGGCTGCGCCATCGCCCGAACACCTTAGCATCCCTCTGGCCTACTGGCGCGTTGCCCAGCTCTGGAGTCGCAGGCCGGGGGGGGGGGTGTCCCCTGTCCTGGGCGATGCACCGGAAGGTCGGAGGGACGGTAAGGTGTTCAGGAAAGGGGGGGGGGAATGGTGCCTTTCAGCCGCTGCCGTTCGCACGGCAGCGGTTTGAAGCCGCTGTTTCCGAAAAACCTCACTCAGAGAGCGAGTTTTGGAAACAGTGGCTTCGTGCCGCTTGAGGGTTGCGAGGCCGCCGCCGCAACCCCTCCCCAGGGACGCTGTTTTTAGCATCCCTGGGTCGCTGTATTCTACCCGTGTGGAAACAGCCTCTGTTCCTCAGACATCTCTGTTGACACACACAGAGAGAAATGAGACAAAAAACAAACAGCAAATGTTTAGTAGTGTCCTCTTGAGTTACACTGCGGAGTCGCTCCAACCTGCTCCTTCTTGATCACGTGCAGAGCGAAACATCTTTGAGGGACCTTCCATGAGGGACCTTTTGGGCTGATGCTTTCTCCTTCCTAGAATGGCCATGTAGCTGATACAACTCAATTATGGATTACACCGTGAATGGACTTCAAAGGCTACGTGCCCGATCAGGCCCTTCCGTCTTATCGCTGCCAAGAAGAGGCGAAGGCTACGAAGTGAACACTTGCACAAGGGTGCGTGTGTGAAAAATAATAAACAGTAAAAAGGCATCGCATTACTGCTGCCAGCCTGTATGAACAGTGAAAAATTACAGCTTGCTTGCTCTCAACTGTCCAAATGCATTGAATTTTCCTAGTAAGTTGCCCCACATTTCAAAGCTAAGGTGATTCCTTCTTCCCAGAAGACTGGCAGGTTAAATTATAAATTATTTTTTCAGAGTTCTCATTAGAAACCTTTGTTCTTAAGGCAAGCCGCTTTGTACCATCACTGCAGAACTCAGGCTTGAAATGTTTCCATACCAATGTAGGCTGTAGTCTATTACAGGAGATTTTGTCTATGTTTAGAGACACTAGCCCACGCCTCGTGCTGCATTGTGTGCTCCAGATGTACGAGATAAGGAATTCCTGCTTCCTAAAGACTCTTTTCTTATTAGCGTTATGGAATGATCTCTAACAGGCAGAGAAAGAGGAAGGGAGAAAAAGAGGGCTTTTTACATGTAAAAAGCTTTAAGCCATTTTTTTTTTAAAAAAAACAACTTGTAGAGATGCACAAAGATTTAGAAGTTGTGAAAATTATGCAGTGATCAGGGGAAAAGTCTGTATGTTGTTTTTTTTAAAGTAATATAAAAATCCAGAGAAGGCCAGAATCTAAACAAAAAGATGACAAAAATGTCTCAAAACTGCTGAGTCACCGAAGCAGTTGAGACAGTATGTGAACATAATTGGTCAGGGCAGGTAGAATACCCTCCAGTTTCAAAATCCAGCACAGAATTCCGGCGGGATCCAAAGGCGAATACTGATGTCCCCCATACCTCATCTGATAACATACCGCTGAAAATGTTAAGGACTTTATATTCTAAACATCTTCTAAGTATCTTAACGGGCAACCCACTTTAGCGTCACGAGAAGTCTCTGAGGTTTTTAAACACAGCTTGCTTGGTCAGTTTGAGGTGACGTTACAGCCATTTCATGCTTTGTCTAGGCAGCAGGTGGCAATATTGTGCAACAGAACATTTCAATGTACTGCAACCACACACAGTTGTTTCATGAAATCCAACGTTCACGCACACGCCCCAAACTTGGAATGCCACCTTAAAGGCTAAGCAATAACTGAAGGGATTAATAGCTGGCATATTGTGTTTCAGATTGCGGGGAACAAGCAAGGCGGCCGCAGAGTCCTCTTGAAAGCCCCTGGGCTGAATGTGCTTTTGTCTGAAGCTGACCTCAATGTCGGCGGCAGCCCTTCAAGACAGGTGCACTATCGTTCAGCTGTGCATTTGGCCTGAAAACGGGCCCCACGCTTCGGATGTATGTATCTTGAAATGCCCTTTCCAAGCCAAAGCCCACAAACACCTCCACCACTGCTACAATGGTGCCACAGATGAGACATGTGCCGGAAGATACAAAAGGAAACACACGCCCTTTCTGCACGGGCACTGAGGGTGTGTGTGTGCTCCTTACCTCCGGTCGCCTTCTTTCGCATTGTGGAGGCCAGGGGACACGCCCCCCCCTGCCAGAGCGATAACACTGGAGAATGATGCTAGGGGGCGTGTCTCCTGGCCTGCACAACGCGACAGAAGGCGACCGGAGGTAAGGAGCGTTTGGGAGGGCTGGGAGAGAAACGCCGGCTTCCACCCGGTGCCGTTCGCATGGCACTGAATGGAAGCCGGCGTTTCCAAAATACCTCGCTCCCTGAGAGAGATTCAAAAACACCGTTTGGGCATGAGCTGGGCGCCGCTGCAGCGATTTGGCAGCGGCGCCTGTGCGAGCAGTACTCGCCAAAACGCTGTTTTACCGGCCCGCTGCTGCTGCTTTTGGCCCGAGCGGAAAGGGCCACAGTCAGCTGTCCCCCCCACATCGCTGGGGTTAGGGGTGTGGTGCCCCCCACAATATGGAAAACTGTGTAAAATTGTGATTGGTGGGCCTGCAGACTTTTTGAGCAGGTTAGGCTTCTCTGCGTGGCTTGTATACTGCTCTGGAGGTGGCGGGTGGCGGCATTGGCCACAGCCTCTTGATAGTAGCGGACATGGGGGGGGGGGCTTTTCATTGGTAGCCTCCGTTATGGTAAAGGGGCCCACTTTGGGGGTTCTTTGAGAGGTGCTCATGTTGGGGGGTGAGGTCCAGTGCCGATCTGCGATCAGTCAAAACCACAACGTGGACAGTCACAGTGTGGGAGGGACATCTCTAATTATTTGCCCCCAAATGGTACCAATCACAGGTGACCCATGCAGTGCACAAGTACAATCTCAACCAGATGAATATTTTATTGGTTTTATTTATAGTCCATCTTCCTCATTGAGTCTCCAGGGGAATTAGATAATGTAATGTGCCACACCAACGTGCCACTCTTATCAGTGAACCCATGCATTCCTCATGCCAAAGCCTCACCTTATAGCATGATGTTTAAATACCCCCGAAGTATTACTGGAGCATGCACTGTGCCTGCAATTTGATCTGGTGCAGAAATCGGACCATCCCAAATTGCAGATTTAAATTGGATAGAACTCCCCTATAAATGTGTCCTGGGACAACAGAACTCACTCAAAAGAGCAGAACAGGTGATCAACTTGAATTCGGACAAGCGTGACTCGACCCATCAGGAGGAAAGCAGAAGGGTGAGCGCTGCACACTTTGCTACCCAGGACAAGAATTCCCTTAGACTGCTTCTAGACACTCTGAATCACGCACACAACTAGCAACTTACAGAAGCCAATTCAGTCTCTTCTTCAGAAAAGTCAATGTGGCGCCTGACTCGCTTGCTGGAAGGTTCCACAGAAACAACATGCTGTGAAAATGTCAGAGTGGGAAAGGGAAAGGGAAAAGACAGTGGTAAAATGGGGCAGAGGGACGAAAGGATCTGTTTGTTATATCATGCAGGATGGGGGCAAGGACTGAAAATCAACCAAGGAACCAGTCAGGGGTCTGCAACCTGCGGCTCTCCAGATGTTCATGGACTCCAGATGTTCATGGACCGTCAGCCCCTGCCAGCATGGCCAACCTGCGGCTCTCCAGATGTTCATGGACTACAATTCCCATCAGCCCCTGCCAGCATGGCCAATTGGCCATGCTGGCAGGGCGGATGGGATTTGTAGTCCATGAACATCTGGAGAGCCGCAGGTTGCAGACCCCTGCTTCTACGCACACCCAATGAGCTTCTTTCATATGTTCGCTTTTAACAGAACAGATGCTTGCTTTTTCCCTTTGTCTCCTTTATCGATAATGAGATTTATTAAAGTGAACCAAGTGAACCTAGCCTAATGAAAACCATCACCTTACTCAGACATGCATTCCCTCTTAGCTGCCTTTCTACTACACCAGGGGTAGGGAACCTGCGGCTCTCCAGATGTTCAGGAACTACAATTCCCATCAGCCCCTACCAGCATGGCCAATTGGCCATGCTGACAGAGGCTGATGGGAATTGTAGTTCCTGAACATCTGGAGAGCCGCAGGTTCCCTACCCCTGTACTACACTGTCCTTATAAAGAAGAAGAAGAAAAGTTTGGATTTATATCCCCCCTTTCTCTCCTGCAGGAGACTCAAAGGGGCTTACAATCTCCTTGCCCTTCCCCCCTCACAACAAACACCCTGTGAGTTGGGTGGGGCTGAGAGAGCTCCAAGAAGCTGTGACTAGCCCAAGGTCACCCAGCTGGCGTGTGTTGGAGTGTACAGGCTAATCTGAATTCCCCAGATAAGCCTCCACAGCTCAGGCGGCAGAGCTGGGAATCAAACCCGGTTCCTCCAGATTAGATACATGAGCTCTTAACCTCCTACGCCACTGCTGCTCCTAAAGGAGTGAAACTTAGGTTCTCACTAATAGGTTTAGGAAGAGGACTTTTAGACATGTCAAAGACGGAAGAGTTTGGGGTTTCATTCCTTTGGGCAACTTTTCCATAGTCATCTGAGAAGCTTCAGTTAATCTGCAAAATTTTTTTGCTTGAAGCCCACTTAAACCAGACTATATTTCAGGGTCAGCAGTGATAACATGAGCCACAGGAAACCCAACTACAGTCTTAGGTTCACTAGGAGCAGCAGTGACATGGTGGTTAAGAGCAGGTGCATTCTAATCTGGAGGAACCGGGTTTGATTCCCCGCTCTGCCGCCTGAGCAGTGGAAGCTTATCTGGGGAATTCAGATTAGACTGTGCACTGCCATACACGCCAGCTGGGTGACCTTGGGCTAGTCACAGCTTCTTGGAGCTCTCTCAGCCCCACCACCTCACAGGGTGTTTGTTGTGAGGGGGGAAGGGCAAGGAGATTGTAAGCCCCTTTGAGTCTCCTGCAGGAGAGAAAGGGGGGATATAAATCCAAACTCCTCCTCCTCCTCCTCCTCCTCCTCCTCCTCCTCCTACTACTACTACTACTACTACATCAGCACACAAAAGCAGTAATTCTGAAAGAGTGAAAAGAATGCTCTCGCCCCAACTATAAAGTGATGAAATGGGGGGTGGGAAAGGAGACCAATTCAAAGCAACATACAGGAAGGTTGCCTGACCTAACACAAGGCATTCTGTTCTGCCACCATAGATACACTTAACATAAGTTGCTGCAGTCAGTCATGGGCAGAGGAAAACAGTGACAGCATCAAACAGCAGTATCCACAAATCACTAGATACTTGATGCCGAAAGCATACACGCTTGTAGACCCTGTCATTGACTGTCCTAGAAATTTGATGTGTATGATGACGACGACGGACAGTTGGGAAAAAGCAAGTTCTTTTAAAAAGACTGTTGACTAGTCTTAGCGTTAAATAAGGAACACCCTACTCTGATCCAGAAGATGTTTTCCTCCTCATACAAACACTGTCCATTTCAGGGTTCATTCGCAGCAACCTCTGCTTTTGATTTTGTTAGCAAATCATGCATTTCCAAAGAGACATGAATGAAGAAGTTGCTCACTCAAAACTGGAACTGTGTTATTAATTTTTTTAAAGGCAAGGGGAATTTTTTTGACCTAGAATACACCAAATGAAGCAAAAAATACATTTGAAATGTGTGAGGCTGGATCTCCTCTGACCTGGATAGCCCAGGCTAGCTCAATCTTGTCGGATTTCAAAAGCTAAGCAAGATCGACCCCCGTTAGTACTTGGATGGGAGACCACCATGGAACGCCAGGGTCCTGATGTGGAAGCTGGCAATGGCAAACCACCTCTGAATATCTTTTGCCTTGAAAACCCTACTGGGGGTTGGCATGAGTCAGGTGTGACTTGACAGGTAAAGGGGGGGTGGGGCGCTGGATCAACTCCCCTCCACCGACTGAGAGCTATTGAAATATTTGGTTGAACTACTGACATTTTCCTGAGTTAAAACAAAATAATTTTACTCCAAATAAAGAGCTCCTCCAGGAATTTTAACACTGAACTACATTATATGAAAGACTTGTGGGACTGATTTACTGTATATTAATGAGAATATTCATTTCACTTGAAATCTGTAATACCTGGTTTAATATTTGCAAACTGATACCCTTTTTTTGGATAGTTCCCCTGAAGCTGTTTGAATGGAAAGGTGAAGTTTTGTTTTTATTTTTGTTCCAGAAACAGATGTCGAACTGCTGGTATTTATGCTGTCAAGCCGAAAGCAGCATGTTAAAAACCGCTGCTGAACATTCCGGCCAATAATTCTATTCCAAAGAACCAATATTTCACAATCCTGAACTGTGTAAAGGCCTGACTGCAGAATTTTAATGCATTTCCAAAACATTAAATTTCAAAATATTTATTAATTCCAGATTAGTGTCTGGAAAAGTGCCCATGCATGCTTGAATGCTAAGAGCTGCCTGGGAGGCAACGTAGATATGAGCCCCTCAATTTCTGTCTGCATCGTTAAGATTTAAACTAGCAAGAAGAGGTCAAGTGACATTATGTAGAGCTTCAAAAACTGCAAGTGAAAGTCTGTAACAGGGCCAGCCAAACAAGAGTTATATCCTTCAGTGGACTTAGAAGGCCGTAATGCTGCTTAGGATAACACTATAAACGAGACCTCCAAGAGCCCACAACTTTTCTACATCAGCGGTTCACAACCTGTGGGTCGCGACCCCTTTGGGGGTCGAACGACCCTTTCACAGGGGTCGCCTAAGACTCTCTGCATCAGTGTTCTCCATCTGTAAAATGGATACATGTTAGGGTTGGGGGTCACCCCAACATGAGGAACTGTATTAAATGGTCACGTCATTAGGAAGGTTGAGAACCACTGTTCTAGATTCTGCAAAACTGAATATGTTTGCTAAAACTGAACTTGGATTAGTGAAATTATCTGAAAAAGGGGAGGCTTTTTACAGCTGAAGACGCAAACTTCGTGTTTCCCAAGGTATCAACAAAACACAGATCACCCCTCTTTGCTCATTTTCTTCCTTTTCACCGGATTCATATGAACATGATGTCCCTCCCATGCAGACCAAAAAAATCCACACAGCAAGGCCACCCAGTGCTAGAAAACTGGCAGGCAAAATGCTGATTGAAAGAGACCTTGTGAGACTACTTCATAAGATCATGGCCACCATTTGTTGTCCATCCCATCACATGGAAGTGGCACATCGCTGAGAAGAACTGTTTAAAAAGCAAACTTGATTGTTTGGGTTACATCATCATTGTGTCTTCCTTGCCCCACATGCCCTAGGCCAGTGGTGGCGAACCTATGGCACAGGTGCCAGAGGTGGCAATCAGAGCCCTCTCTGCGGGCACGTGCAAACAGATTGCGCCCCCCCCCCCATCTAGGCTGGCCTGGGCTGCTGGACTCAATTATTAGCATTAAACCTAAGACCTAGTTTTGGAAAAGCAGTGTAGGTAACCCTGTTAAGCACTGTTAAACCCCACTGATTTTCATGTGAAGAACTAAAGCACGATCCTTTACCTGGGAGTAAGCTCGGTTGCTGGCAATGGGGCTTGCTTCTGCGTAAACCCTCCTAGGGTTGTGATTCACCCGTTGGAAGAGTTGCATGGTTGTTTCAAAGCAAAGCCACCGACTACCACCAAGCTTACTCCTGAGTAACGCACGTTTCGGAACCAACCATTTTTTCTAAACTAAAACCTAAGTAGTCAGGTTAAATTGCCATGTTGGCACTTTGCGATTAATTAGTGGGTTCTGGGTTGCAATTTGGGCATTCGATCTTGAAAAGGTTCACCATCACTACCCTAGGCAAAGCTCCTTTGGTAGACTGTTGCCTTGTTTGGGATCCATTGTCTCTGGTATTTGGTCCTGTAGATTGTCGTCTGAGGATGACAATATGTGCTTGGACTGCGTGTGTGTGCTTACATTGTGTGGGTATCCCACTGTACTGAGATCCAGCAGAGACTATGTCTTGTTCTAACTAGTCCATACAACCTACCTTTAGCAATACTGAGGCTCTCTGATGGCTCTGTTATTATTTTTTTTGCCGTCAAGTCACATCTGACTTACAGGTAGTCCGCCACTGCCTGCCTAGTCTACTTCGTGATCCTGGCATGCCTTGGGGATCTCCCATCCAAATAATAACCAAGCCCAACCTTGCCTAGGTTCCGAGATCTGGTGAGTTGGGTCAGACTAGGCTTTGAGAAACTGACCTTTTTGATTGGTTTGGGGTTTTTAAGATGCGTTCTTCTGTAACACTGGATGAAGGCAAACTAGCGCGTGTTGCCAAGATCTATTTATCCTTGTACAGTAAGTGTTTAGTGAATTAATGAATTCTGCCAAGATTATTCGAAGCAAATTTGTACAAAAAAAAAATCATATAGCAATCGTCACATACCTCAACAAATATTCTTTGGCTCTAGAACCCAGACCAAAAATTTAGGAGCCAGATTATATTTCTACCTTCAGGATTATGTGTGATCTTATTTTCTAATTATTGCTACCAGAAAAAATGCTAGATCAGTGAAATTTCTTGGTGCCATGTTGACCTTGTATGTGGGATTTGTCAAACCCTGGTTTATAGACTGCTTGAAATTTCACTTTTTTTGAGTAATGTATATTAATTAATGATTAATTAAGGTTACAGGATATTTCTCACATACACACCTTCACATTTTCTGATACATGGTTATTCTATGGTTATCTTGAAATAATGAATCCCTGATGAAGACACTGATGAAACGTGTGGTTTTATGTGCTATTTTGCAATTAAGGACTGTTTTCTATGTTAACAACTTTGTGATAGCACTGTTTATTAAAATCCAAATCTAACTGCTTTGTAAATAACAGATTTACTAATATGGTTACTGTTTCCTCAACTTTTTTTTGCTTTTTCCAGGTTTGATTTGGTTATAGGTCCATTCCATTTCCTTCCTTCTAATAAAAATATCTGTATGTGCATGTGACCAAAGTGTTGGACATGTGACCAAAGTTTTGGACGTGCACGAGTTACATAAAGGATAGATGCTGACTAAACCAAAAAACGTCTACGTGAAATGGAGAAACTCAACTTATTCATTTAATGTCACGTGGACTAATAGTTCATTCAGAACAATTCTGGAACACAACTGCTTTAATTAAAAAAAAATTGATATCCCAGCTTCTATAAACATTGCTGATTCACCTGAATCATTCAGCAGCTTCCAAGAAAATAAAAATCTAGCTGCAATTAACCGTATGCTAGTCACTTCCATGCTGGATTTTGCATTCTATGTAAATCTGCTTTTGAAGACAACCCAGAAATGTCAATTAGTTAAAGATGCAGTGACAAGGCCAAAAGATGCTAACTGCAGCAAGCAGAGGCGTATCAAGGGAAAATTAGCCCAGTGCAAAATCTGAGTTTTCCGCGCCCCCACCCCGGATGGGTGACTGCCCTCCCCCACCACAACCAAACAATGTTTTTTTTGTACCAGGTCAGTGTATGGACCTGGGGGGGGGGGAGGAGAAGGGGTGTGTGTGTGTGTGGGGGGGTGATTATCTGTCCCCCACACGACTAAATGGCCACAGCCCAGAGACATTTGAGCCCATATGTGCCGCTGGGCGGTACGCCTCTGGCAGCAAGCAGACAACCGGACAGCTTCACTTCCAATCCTTTTCCAAGCTCAATCCAAGGTGATTTGGATCTAGAGAGAAGCCTTTTGGTTAGCCTTAGTTATTTGGTTTTAACACATTTGTATACTATTACCACTTTATCTTATGCCATTAAAGGTTTGTATACTGTGCACTGTACAAGGTGATTTTTCTTTTAAGAATCCAGGGGATCTAAAGGCCCTCTTAATTGCATATGAATTACATGCCATTAACGGCATTAATTAATTGTCTATGAAACTGCCCAACAACTGTGGTCTGGTTGGGAGCCCTGTGCCACTTGGGTGCATTCCCAGATTTGAGATCGGCGGCCACTAAGAATTGGGTGACCTGGACGCCCCAGGAGAGTCCCATCTCATCAGATCTTGGAGGAGAAGTGAAGTCAGCACTGGCCAGTATTTGGATGGGAGATCACCAAGGGCCAATTGGTCATGCTGGCAGGGGCTGATGGGAATTGTAGTCCATAACATCTGGAGTGCCAAAGGTTCGCCACCACGGCCATAGGGTCACCATAAGCCCTCTGTGGCTTGACAACAACGAAGGACTGAGTCTTCTTTGCCATGGCACTTGATTGATGGAATGCCTTTCCTCTGCCTGGCCCCAAACTAGGGCACCTTTTCAATGAAAGGCAAAGACTTTAACAGCTCAGGAATTTTTAAATCATTAATTGTTGCCGGCTGTGCCTGGGTGTGTGTGTGTGTGTGGGGGGGGATTGTTCTTTTTTTGTTTTCCCAGTGTTTATTACCTGCTGTTTTATTATCAATTACTGCTGTAGTTAATTACCAGGTATGGGTAATTTACCTGTTTATTCAGGCTGTTGGTCTTTAGTTATTTTAATGTTGCTTCCTTACACTCCCTTTTACTTTATTTATGCCTTCAATGCTAGAAACCATCTTGTATACAACTTAAAAACGGCCCAGACTATCATTTGGCCCATATAATAACATATAGACGCTTTCTTTGTATATTATAAAGCAAAGTATTCCAAGTGATTCTGAGAGAAGATCCACAGAATGACCTACAGCCAGTGTTCCACAGGTGTCAAACTCGCGGTCCTCCAGATGTTATGGACTACAGTTCCCATCACCCCCTGCCAGCATGGAAACTGTAATCCATAACATCTGGAGGGCCACAAGTTTGACACCTGTGCAGTAAGTTGAGATACTGTGGGGAGTAACCCTGATCCAAGATTTCATACGAGTTCTGTCTCCTTGCTGCTACTTTATTATACCATTGAACATTTAAATAAATCAAATGAAGTTTTAGATCCTCAGCATTCAGCCTAAAAGCAAGATGTTAAAGGAAAACTCTCATTTTCATGTTGAAAGTGAGCAGAGTTGTCATATTATGTGTATAGAATAGCCATAGTTTGCAAAAGCTACAGGTGTGGGACTTTCAAATTACAGGCTGGCTCCCAACACGCCACTCCATGGGTAACATTCACGCACATGGGACTTTTCTTTGGTAGAAGCTGCTCTTCTGCAGGAGAAAGGCTTCACACCTAGCTGAGCAGAACGCTTGGATCCAACGAGTGGTGGGATCCAACATTTTTAGTAACAGGTTCCCATGGTGGTGGGATTCAAACAGTGGCATAGCGCCAATGGGGCTGGGTGGGGCACTATGGGGGCGTGGCTGGGCATTCTGGGGGTGGGGCATTAATAATTTCTCTGTTACTGTAAAAAACTCTTACTGTAAAAAAAAGTTCCTAATTTCCAGTTGGTATCTTTCTGTCCATAATTTAAACTCATTATAGCAAGTCCTATCGTCTACTGCCAACAGAAACAACTACTTCTCCTCTGACTGCCTGACAAATACTTAATACTTTCAAATACTTAATTTTGTTTCTAGAAATCAAAAGAAGGAGACTTTCCTTAAACAAGGAACTTTACCATATTTCTAAAACATGTTTTTCAAACAGCCCAACAGGGAGAATTATCCCGTTTTCTACCTTCGCTAACCAGCCACATAGGAAACAACAGGACTTTATGATGTTTGGACCTAATGGAATTTCTAACGGAAAAGCAGACCCAATTAGTAACCCCCTCTCGGCACACACAAATAATTAGTAACCCACTCTCGGGAACTGGTGAGAACCTGCTGGATCCCACCTCTGGATCCAACTCAGTGTTTCAAAAACTTACTATGAAGAATGAGTCATGCTGTACCTCACTAATTGGTTGTGCTTGTTGAGTCAAATCCAGTTCCTGAGGTCTTGTCACCTTATCAATATCCAGGGAATCCATACTTGAGGCTGCAGACGTGATGCTGGAACGGGAGGAATTGCTGATGGAACGGACGTCCGCGTCGCTCACAGTGCCAGCCGACGCTGTCCTCCTGTGCTGAGTAGTAACCACAGGCTTGATGTCTTCCATGACAGGCTGCTGAGCTGCTTCATCCATACTCAGGGAGGCTTTTTCTAATTGTGCAGTAATGTCGTCCAGAGAAAAGATCGCGTGGGAAGGCTTCGTTACCCGATTAGAGGACGAGCAGGACAATCCCTTCATGCTACTGTGTTTGCCCGCAAGACGGCTACCACCAGGTGGCCTCTGGACCATTTTTCCATCTGGGGCAAAGCGCTTCATGGATGTACTGTTTGCAGACTGTGACCCAATGCTGCTGAGTTCCTGCTCTATGGAACAAAGGTCAGCCATGAGGGCATCCAGATCCACAGTCTCTCCCTGATTCAGGGCTTCTGCAATGAATGACAGGAATACGGTCAACTATCAGAATGCTGTTTCCATGCTCCACTGCTTTAAATAGTTCATTGTTTTGCAGCCCAATTTGCTTCATCTGGCTACCACAATGACTTCCTAAGGAATCCTGTGATACTAAATCCTGTGATAAGGAATGCTGTGATACAAATTATGCTTACTTGGTCTCACCACACGTTCACATGAAATGAGCGTGCAACCAAGACCAAATAAAATTCTTGCTATGATGGTGCAAGAGAATTATCTGTTGCAACGGGCAAACTGTCTTTCAGGAAATATCACAGTTAACTGCTTATTTTCTAAATACACTTCAAGGAACATGGATTAACTGGAACATGGCTTGAAAATCACAAGTCTAAGGATTAACAGAGGAAACACATATCAACAAAACTAGTTTATTTTAATAATTACCATTAATTGCAAAGTTCTATCGCATACATTCCTAAATATCTGGATAAGCCTTTCCATTTTATCTTGTGTTTCAAAACAATGCTCATTTGTAAAGATTTTTTTTCTGGAACTTTCCATTACAGTGCTGTTACACGTGTCATTGAAAAGTTTTTGGAGTCACCTTTTTGGGGAGGATTTTATATTTCACTTTAATTATCAAAATAACACCCTGCACTCTTGATATCCTGCTTTTAAACCACTCCACTTAAAACAGGGGTCTGCAACCTGCGGCTCTCCAGATGTTCATGGACTACAATTCCCATCAGCCCCAGCCAGCACAGCCAATTGGCCATGCTGGCAGGGGCTGATGGGATTTGTAGTCCATGAACATCTGGAGAGCCGCAGGTTGCAGACGCCTGACTTAGAAGCAAGGCTTCGTCCTGCTGTAGTTCTTGCTAGTTAAATACCCATTCAGAGACTGAAATTGTGAGATTTCCTATGAGGTTAGTATCTGATTCCCATGGTAAAGTACATGTGCTGATTTGTCACATGGACACAAGCTTATCCCAAATACTGGTTAACCTTGAAATTATATTATGCAAGTTTTAATGATTCTGACACTGATTAAAAAAAATGACAATATCGTAATGTTACCTTTCTCAAGATCAACGATCATATTAAAACTGAGTGCATTCACTATTGCTTAATAAACCCCGTTCAAAGGAGAGCCATAATGCTCGCCAGGTTTAATGTTATGCCTTCTGCCTTGTTACATGGAAGATTTAATAAGCAAGAAAAGGCTAAAAGATTGTGCCCATGTAACGATGGCTCAGTTGAACCTCTGGCCCACCAATTACTTCACTGTCTCAGATTCAAGGAAATCAGATCCAAGTATGTGAATCTCACTCCTTTACATTTACCCCATCTCCCCGATTTAATTAGATTACACTACCTGTTGGACAACGCTGATCCTTCTCTCTGAATGATAGTGGCAGACTTTCTCCTGGAAATTACTAAACGCCAGTAGATTTCCTTCGTCCTAACATGTATATCCTGTATTGTATATGCTTTTTAATCTGTTTTTATTATCGTTGTACTGCTGTCTATGCCAATAAAGGCTTGCTTCAACATTCGCCATACCCTGACCTGGATAACCCCGGCAAGCCCGACCTAACCAGGGTTGACCCTGGCAAGTATTCGGATGAGAGACCTCCAAGGAATACCAGGGTCATGATGCCGAGGCAGGCGATGGCAAACCACCTCTGAACATCTCTCGTCTTGAAAACTCCACCAGGGGTCCTCATAAATCAGACGTGACTCAACACAAAACAAAACCCTACAAAATAGCATATTGTGTTTTCACGAGCAATTCCAAATTATACGTCCTATCTAAGCCCAACGTTCACATTTTGGGACCGAGTGTCGAGTTCAAAGAACCAGCTTGTCCTACATTTGAGCTCGACTAATCCGCCGCTCCGCAGCACAGCTTTCTTCGTATTTCACACCCAATCGGGATTTGTGAAAATTAACTGTGACAAATTACTTTCTATATTATTTCAAAAATGTTTTACCCCACCTTTCTCAAGATGGCTGCTACACACTGCTTTGAGTAACACCTCTTACCATTCAAGTTATACATTGAAAAGCGGTAGGAGAAATTGGCAATATTTGTCTCCTGACGAAGAGGGGATCTTTTAACTGGCTCCATGGGTTTGTCAGTATCCAGACTCTAAATGGAGAAATCGGAAAAAGCATAAGCTAGAATCATGCATAAAATGTAGACATATTACTGCACAGCTCTTCTAGACATTCGGATTCTTGATAGAATTCAAAACAAAAAAAAACTCCAACATATATCTAGACACCAGGCAAAAGAAACTAGGACGGAATTTATTCCTCACCAACCCACTCACTCCATAGATTGATGAACTGTCTCTCGTTGTTTTTCTGACTCTCACTTTGGACAAAAACCTCTTATTTGTTTAAATCAGAACATGGCAGAAGAGGCTGAATGATTTAAGAACTTTATGCCTAATAAAGGTTTTATGTATGTATGTTATGTATGATTTAAGAACTCAAAACAGCTTTATTTTTCTCTTTTGGGGAAATGGTAAAGTCAGGTTGTCAGGGAGGTTTCAGAAATGAACTTGACAGGTAAGTCAACAACAGGTATGAGGAAACTTAGGATAATTATAAACGACCACTATTTTGTATTCAGAGGAGCAGCAGTGGTGAAGTGGTTAAGAGCAGGTATACTGTAATCTGGAGGAACCAGATATATTGCTTGAGCTGTGGAGGCTTATCTGGGGAATTCAGATTAGCCTGTGCACTCCAACACACGCCAGCTGGGTGACCTTGGGCTAGTCATGGTTCTTCAGAGCGCTCTCAGCCCCATCTACCTCACAGGGTGTTTGTTGTGAGAGGGGAAGGGAAGGGAGTTTGTAAGCCCCTTTGAGTGTCCTACAGGAGAGAAAGGAGGGATATAAATCCAATTCTTATTCTTCTTCAGATTGTAGCTGGAACATTTCACTGATGAGTGTTTGTTACTTCTGAGAGATTGAACACCAGCAGTCATTGCTTAGTTGAACTGACATATGCTTCTTTGAAACAATATTTCCTAAAGTTGGAACGGACACACAAGTTCCCAGTCTTCCTCTTTAAAATTGGTTAGGAATCACTCCATTTTCTTCGGAACTATTTTCCTCAGGGAAGGACACTCAATTCATTTTCAGTACACAGGATCCTTCTTAACCCTACACACCACTGCATTCATTCTACCCTGGTTGCTAGCCTCCAACTGTCACACCCCACAACTACCCCACGACAAACCACAGAATTCTGTTTGAACCCCCTGTCAATCAAGGGGTCCAGGATTGGGACCACACATTCAGCTTTCTGTCACAGAAACACAGAGATTAAAGCTCATGTTTCAACCTGAACACTTGAATAAATAACTCCCATTTTAAAATATCACCTCATTACAGTTTTAAAAGCATTTACCCCCCCCCACAGAAGTCTTAGTTTGTCCATTTATGAGAAGCAAGAAACTCCACTGCAAAGACAACCATTATCCCAAAACATCTGAACTGCAATTCCGATCCCCCAGTAACACTTTCAGTGCAGTTTCTGAATCAGGCCAGTTAACCACACTGTGATATTAATACATTCTACAGTAGCAACTGGTTCTGTATCCATCTCACTTCACTGCTCTGTCACTGCTCAGTAGCGCAGAGAAATATTTTACAATGCGTCCCTCCAATGCTGCTCCAACATAGCTCCGTATATCACTGGCAAGTTTATTTTACTATGGAACTTCCAACCTGTGTGAGTTTATCCAGCTCTCCAAGCCAAGCCCCAAACATCTTGTCCAGATCTTGATCTTCTTTATCACTGTCTTCTTCTGCGCCATGATCAAGTTCTTCATCTGACAGCTGCTCCATCTAAGAGAAACAAGAAATAGATCTTGTAATGTACCGCTGAAGGCTTTCACAGATCCAGTCATAGGTGCAGGCGAAACGTCAGGAGAAAATACTACTGGAACACAACCATACAACCCGGAAAACCCACAACATTGTAGATCTTGTAATGCTTTAAGGAACCATGCCTTTTTCCCCTGAAGAAAACTACACTAAGTTGCTGCAGTACACCATTTTCATCTCACCAACTTTTTCAATACAGTTCTTAGCAAACGGCATCACTAATTCAGTAAAAGGTATAATATACAGACTTTAAATGGTAAAACAAAAATAAACCATCACTTGTCTCACAATTAAATGCCATTATTCCTAGAAACAAATGGAGACCAATAATCCAGTCCTAAATATAAGGACACAAACCTCGATGCTGAAATTGCGTTCCATTCTTAGATCATGATTTCCATTCCTCTTTTTTAAAAAAAGAAGGAAAAAGAATTGGGTATTTCCTCTTTACTCATTACCAGGAGAACACCGCATACCTACCTACATCCAACTCTTCCTTTACACACACACACACACAAATGCAAAACACAACTGAACCCGGAATACTAGGTAGTTATTTAAATACTAGCACTGAGGCCCATTTTACTAGCACTAAAGCTCATTTTAAATTAAAATAAAATGAGCTCAAGAAGGAGGGGAGGGAGGGCGGGGGTTCTGATCCCTCCTCTTCCTTCCCTCCAATTGTTTGGGGGGGGGCCTCCTGGGTTGGGGGAAGGTGGGCAGGGATGGGATGGAGTGTTGTGAGTTGGGGGTTTGTTGTTGGACATTCCATCCCTTGGCAAAAATTACGTATAAGGATATCAAATGTACCTCCAATAAGAGGAATTTTGCTGAATTTTTTGGACAAGTTACAATTTCCTTGGTATGTGGGAAAACTAGTTTGGAGTATGTACAGTCAACTGGGGACCTAGGGATCAAATACAGCCCTCAAAGGATTCCAGTTCCAGTAGAGTCCTGCCCCCTAAGAACATTGCCCTCCTCCAAATATTCTTGCATTTAATCCCACACTGAGACGAGGTCATTTAGTCCCAAGCTAAGATGCAGGCAACGGATTCTAAGATCGTTTCCTATGCTGTGAGCCTTTGGCAGAGCCCTCACATTTAAGCAACCTGCCCCAGGTGCAAGCAAATATACAAAGAAACAACACAAGAAGCTGAAGTGCTTAAACAAAGGTCTCTGTCAAAATGTCTGTTACTATTTACACAGTATTATTAGAGAATCTCAGCTTCCGTGGGAATGAATCATCAGGCAGAGACATTGCTGGTCCTCATCCCTCACTCAGTTGAAATTCAGACCCAACTGAAAAGCTTGAACTATGGTTTGGAATTTTTAAAGAAGATGCTATTTTGGGGATACTTGCCCCCAATACAAACTGCTTACTGTGTTATCTTGTTAGCCCTATATATACAAAAGATAGCTCTCCAATCACGCAATCGCAATTGGGCAACGATTTTATAAAAGTATCGGATGCGCCTGGACAGAACAAAGGACTTTTGCTTACAGATACAATTTCATATTCTATTCTCATAAGCCTAATCAATGTTGAAAATAATACCGTTAGCAGTTGAATGGCAGAGCAGCACTGTACTTTGTGTGATGAATTAACTAAACGCATGCATACGCACAAGCCCAAATTGAGCAGTCTGCTGAATCATTGAATACACATCAAAACTCCCTCTGGAACTACAAAAATGTCTGTAGAAGGATTCCTACATTAGAATCTGACAGTAACCCCGCAGTAGTAACTTCCAGCCAAGATACAGCTCAAAAGTCAGAAAGAAGAAGACACCTACATCGGTTTGACACCTTTCCTGGAGGAAGCAGTGATAGCTTTCTCCTGGAGAAATGTCAGCCATTGTTTTCAGAGTGAAGATGTCCCTGCTTTTGTACATAAGAAGTAAAAGAACTCAAGGGTTACAACCAGTGGTGGGATCCAAAAATTTTAGTAACAGGTTCCCATGGTGGTGGGATTCAAACTGTGGCATAGCGCCAATGGGCCTGGGCGGGGCACGACGGGGGCGTGGCTGGGCATTCCTGGGCAGGGCATTCCTGGGCGGGGCTGTGGCAAGGACGCAGCCGCTGCGCCGGTCCTTGGGCGGGAAACGAATGCACGCAGGCTGCCACGCACGCCAGTGCACCTCCTGCTAGACTGCTTCAAGTTCTGCGCGCTACTGCTGAGAGGAGGGGCGTAACTAAGGCAAAAATCACGTGGCAAAATCACCAATTAGTAACCCCCTCTCGGCACACACAAAAAATTAGTAACCTACTCTCGGGAACCTGTGAGAACCTCCTGGATCCCACCTCTGGTGACACCCTGCTGACAGTTCTCACGACACTGTATGCTTTACCAGCAACAAATTTTGCGCTAGCACATTCCAGGGAATTCAGGCTGACCATAAGTTGTGCAACATCATCCAAACCACAGGAAATGCATCCTTTCAAATGGCTGACAACTCTCTTGCTCCAGAAATTCCGCTTATTGGGGCCAATTAGAATGCCTTGATGACATCCTGTCAGATAGCTTAGATGCTGGATGCTGTCCAGATTTCTACAGCTATACAGTATACTGTATGACCTCTTCCAAGAATATAGAAAAGAAAAAGCCTACGAGTAAACAGAGATAGTTGCAGCTGAAGATATTCCGACCATCTGTTTTCACTCACCATTTTACTGAGTTGTGGTAACTATCCAACAGGAAGGACGGTTAAGTATTATTATTATACAGTCCAAGAGGTACTATTCTCATAGCCAAGGAAATGCTGTGTTATTAAATAGTAAGTACTGAACGTTTTCCACAAGTCTCTCAATGGAAAATAATACAGTCATGCTCAGTGCATCTATAAGAAATAATTAGCATGAATTTGAAAATGTGACTTACAAATCCAACATGCTGCTAAAATGCTTTCACGCTGGTCACACCAGAGCTCTGGAGGGATCACAGCTCAATATTTATAACATACATTCAAGTATTCCCAAGTGCTCCACATACATTCTTCCAGCAATCCTTACAGAAGCCTGTGAAATAAGTCATTATTGGTCGATTCCACACTTGCGTTATCGACCTAAGTTCGAGCTGCATTCGACCTAAGTGCTCCGCACAACCACTGAGATCGACGTGGTTTTGTACCAGTTTCGCCCTGTGGAACGGTCAAATTTCCGACTGTAGTTGGGAACTACTACTTTTTCAGGGAACCACGCTCGAACTCAGCTCGATTCCAGTAAAGTGCGGAATCTCTGGTGCCAGGAGTCCCCCATTCAGCCAATCACAGCTGAGTGTTTCGGGCACACGTACAGCTGGAGAACCACCGCAGCGAAAATCGCGCCTAATTTTTTTCCCCTCTTCTTTCTTGCATTCGAAGCGATGGCTGGTCGCACAAACGGTGCACAATTTCTGCGTACCAATGTAAGCGGCCAATAAAAAAACGCCACCTTCGTCCCTCCATTCCTGTGGCAGTTTTTTTTAATAACGTGTGTGGGGATAGACGGAACATGGCTGTAGAACAGTAGCCAATCGGAGAGGAGTGGTGAAGAGGCACAGGATGATTCCGCCCTCCGAGCTGGGATCAAGCTGGTTGTAGTGGGGAACAACAATGGCTTCGACCTAGGTTAGTACCCTTCTCAAGGAACTGGGTTGAACCTGTTTTACTTGTATGCGGAATCGCCCATTATCACCCTTTCATTGCAAATGGCGAGGATGAGAACACAATGCGTGACCATTATGGTCTAATCCACCTGTGGTCCAGGTGAACTTTGAACTTAGCATTTCACAGCTCACACTGTTGACTGCTCTGTTGCACCTGCTTCTCTTCTTCAACATCACTACCAAATTCAGTTTTAAAAAATAACATGTGGCTTTCAGTTGTGTCCTCAAGATGCTCCAAAAACCTTCTGTGTAGAAGATTTTGTTCTTTGTTATTGCTCTTTGTTTTGTGGCAGCTGCAACCAAAGCAGTACTTCAGGAAACGTTCCCTGCAAGCTGTGGATATGCATGGCCACCACATTGGTGCTGTGTAGATAAGGGGCCGATCAACAGGGTGAGCTCTCCCAGGTGGCTCAGTTCCACGCAACGTTTTCAGACTGATGTGAAGTTCCGGGGAATGCTCAGAGGGGGTGTTCACTTCAGGGCAACCCGTAATGTCTTCCTATTGCTGCTGTAGCCACTAACCTGGATAGCTTTAAAAGGGGCTTGGATAGATTTATGGAGAAGTCGGTTTATGGCTACCAATCTTGATCCTCCTTGATCTGAGATTGCAAATGCCTTAACAGACCAGGTGCTCGGGAGCAACAGCCGCAGAAGGCCATTGCTTTCACATCCTGCCTGTGAGCTCCCAATGGCACCTGGTGGGCCACTGCGAGTAGCAGAGAGCTGGACTAGATGGACTCTGGTCTGATCCAGCTGGCTTGTTCTTATGTTCTCCTTTAGGCTACAGCTGCCCTCAAGTAAATATCCATCATCATCAGATACAAATGATCAAACTGACAGTCTCCAAGGGCAAAAAGACTATTCTTTACCTGTGTTTTGCTACTGTGCTATGGAACTGGACTGCTTCAGTCCCAACAACAGCCATGAACGTTGTTTCAGTTTCCTCTCCCCAACTGTAAACTGGCTACTGTTCCTCCTTTGAGCCAAAGGATAAATAGTACTACTTACCCACCCCAGAAACAGGCTACTGAACAGCTGGATGTTGGTGATCTGTGCCAAAGTTCCCACTTGACTTTAAAAAAAATCACGTGAAAACAGAACCTCGGGCCCTTAAAGTGAGCCCACACTAGCTTCCCAAAGCAACTGGTCAGACATGTTGCATCTGATCTTTTTTCCCTGCATTTGAATCTTCCCCTTACTCCATAGAGTTCAAAGCCTTCTCTTCCCACATTTCCCACTATGGGGATCAGAGTGCTCTAACTGATGGGATCCATTGGGTCCTGAAGGCAAGAAGATTCTCCAGCATCCTGTCTCCATGGGAATGGGTCATTCAGTTCTTCTCCTGTCTCAGGAGTGAGAGCCGTATCTCACGGGGGCTCTGAGCTTCCTAGGCAGGCTTCCATTTTCCAGTGAGCCTTGGAAGTCAAATGAGATTTAATAAAAAAAAGAAAAAGTAGGGAAGTTCTGTGGCTGGCATAATCCCCTCTAGCTTACGTGTGGCTGCCATAACTGGACATGTCCCATGGGATCCCTAAATGGTTCAGATGGTATACCAGGCTGTAGCTAAGGAAGCAATCAGTAGAAGAAGACTATTCAAAAGGTTCACACATTGGAAACAAGTGGGTCACATAAGCAGGGGAATAACTGTTTTTGTCCTCCATTTTAAAGTACTTGTCTCAAAACTGGGCAAAAATAAGCAGGAGCGTCCAAGGATGAGTTGAACAACACAAAAGAGTCTCTATGGTTTCCTTGTACACTAGCGACTTCAGTCCCTATTGGTCAAGGCCACCAGGGTTGTAGAACTTCATGAAAGAAGAGAGAACTGCAACAGGACCCAATGGAGATAGTAGAGAGATGTTTTCTAGAGGGATGGCAACAGAGAATGTAGTCCTGTTTTTTTTTTCCAAAACCACCACAAAGGAGAAGTGGGATAAGCCACAACCAAACAAATCTGATTGAGACTTCCTGAGGAACCTCTATACGTGTGGTTTGTAACCTTTAGTACATTGGTTGTGGTGAATTTTCCGGGCGGTGTGGCCGTGGTCTGGTGGATCTTGTTCCTAACGTTTCACCTGCATCTTGGCTGGCATCTTCATAGGTGTATCACAGAGGGAAGTCTGATACACACTGTGTCCAGTGAGAAGGGAATGTTTTAGTGGGGTATAAATTGTCATGTCCCCAGGTGGGGAACCAATCAGTAAGTGTTTGGGAGGAACTTGCTATACAAAGGTGTGGTTGATAATATAGTATTACAGGTGGGGTTTTTCAGTCCAGGGAGTGATTCACTTTTGCATTCTCTGCAGGGCGTGATTCACATTTGCATTCAGTCCAGGGAGTGACTCACATTTGCATTCCCTGCAGCAGCAGCAGCAACAGCAGCAGCGGCGGCGGCGGCGGCGGCAGCAGCAGCACTAGTGAATGCAAATCCTGTATTGGTGAATGCAAATTCTGAATTGTCCAGAATTTCAGTTTTTTCAAATAAAATGTTTTCAAAAGTGTTTTCAAATAGACTATTATGTCCAGTTTTGTTTAATACATGCTCTGAATGCATATTTTTCAGGATGGTTAAGCCGACAGTGTATTTTGTGCTCCTTGTCTGCTCCTTATCTCCTTCTGAAGTTGCAGAACATGTATTAAACAAAACTGGACATAACATTTTATTTGAAAACACTTTTGAAAACATTTTATTTGAAAAAACTTCTGGACAATTCAGAGGGTTATTAAGTCAGACTGCACAGGGAGGCCATTGAAATTCACAAACACCAAGACAACTCTACCAGGTTGAAGAGACTCTGAGAATTCAACAGAAAGTTTGGCTAACAGCACTAAAAAACACCAAAAGCAAAACCCCAAGGCATGCTAAGTTCATGGACAAATGGACTCCACCCAAACACAAAGCTTCCCATGGGGTTCTGTTTGCTTTTTAATCATAGGAACTGCTCTCCAGAGTGGATCATAGAATCTCCCCCCGGCCGGGAGATGATGGGGAACTGTGTCCATAACATTCCGAGGTCGAAGTTTGACACCCACTGTGTTGAACTATAAACCTCGGTTGGCAAGATGCCGTTCTGTAGTAGGTGTAAAATGTATTGTTGCCACAGCACGCTTTCTGTGGGTGCAGAACATGAGATCAATAAGGCGTGGGAGTTGCACCGAAGACCAAGATATACGGCTCATATAGGCTGGTTTCAAAACAGATCAGCAGCATGGTGGTCTCCAGATAGTAAAAAAGAAGCCCCACTGGAGGCAATGCTTAAGTTTGCCATGGTTCCAGGGTGTTATGAATTTCGTGAAGTCTTATAGGTACCAATAGGTTTCAAGGCTGTTCATAGCCACTGGGTTGGATCCTCACACCCATGGGATTCCACCCATACCAACATGCCATTTTCCAAGAGTGCGACTAAATGCCACAAAGCTGCATAACAGCAGCCAGGCCCTGCCAACCCGGTAATCACTCAAAAAAAGCATATCAAAGAGATAGAAAAGTGGCAGAGAAGGGCAACGAGGGATGAGATTTGAGGGATTGGAGCACCTTCCTATGAGGAGAGGCTGCAGCTTGGGGCTCTTTTAGTTTGGAGAGGAGACGCCTGAGGGGGGATAAGGATTGAAGCCCATAAAATTATGCACGGGTAGAAAATGCTGACAGAGAGAAATTTCTCTCTTCTGGCCACAATACTCAGGAACCAGGGGGGCATCCATTGAAAATGCTGGGGCTGGGATTATTCATTAAAAGGAAACACACTTCACGCTAACGCAGGATTGGTGTTTGGGATATGCTGCCATGGAGGTGGTATGGTGGCCAACAACCTGATAGCATGCTTTTAAAAAGGGCTTGGATAGATTTCTATAGTGAGAAGTTTCATGGTAGAATCGATGTTCAGGGGAAGAATTCCCATCAGCTCCTGGGTCAGCATGGCCAATTGGCTATCTCTCTGTAGGGGCTGATGGGAATTGTGTTCCTGAACATCTGAGAGCCAAGTGAGGTTCCTAATTCCTGATCTATGCTTTCACCACCTTGACCCTCCCTTGATCTCAGGATTGCAAAATGCCTTAGCAGACCAGGGTGCTCAAGGAGCAGCAGCAGAAGGCCATTGCTTTCTACATCCTGCATGTGAGCTCCCAAAGGCACCTTCCAAGAGCCACTGCGAGGAGAGACACTAGATGGACTTGGTCTGATCCAGCAGTGGCTAGTTCTTATGTTCTTAAGGTACTGTCCACCCTAGTGAAGAATTAAACTGTCATACTACTGTATTCTGTCTGGTGCCTTGAGGCAGACCCAAATCACCCTTGCACTGTTCCTGAGGGAGACCTGAACTCACAGTGCCTCGGGGTGTCCCTCCAATATTTCACACACACCCCTCCTCTCTGAAAAGTAAATGAATGCTGGAGCAGCAATCCTGTAGGCTCAGGCGAGAGGCTGATTTCCCCTTCAGGGGCAGGACAGCCTCCTGCCAAAATATGCTATACAAATATTACAAATTAAGATTTTGTTCTTAGATGATTGAAAATGTTTCAGCCTTTTGAAGCCGAAACGAGCATGGCCTCAATAAGACGCATCTATCTGTTATCACCTGATACCCTGGATATATTAGGAGAAATAGTCATTGAGTTTCTTTTGTGCTGTATTTTCAACCTAGCAATCTGACCTCTGATGACAACAGCTTTGTCAAAACATGAGGTCTTTTATAGCTGACATCTGAGTATTATATGTTTGGATTGTTTTGTTACACTTATGGTATATTTATTAAAGGATATTAACTTAGTTCAGAATTTACTCAATTTATAATTCAGATCTGGCATACACATAAAGCTCAACCTCTCCTTTTCAGATCTTGGGGTTGATTGTGGGTGGGGTTTTCTCCCTTTCGTGGTGCTGAACAAAATGATGTTATATTCATCTTCTACCTTTAGGAGTGAGGGTTCAAGACCAAGAACACAGTCCTTTCCTTCCTTTGGGCCCCCGCAGGGCCCTCCTGCATTGTCAGGAATATCTCAAGCAAAAAAAGATATATCTCAAGCAAAAAAAGCTTTCACAAAATCAACTCATTACCAATGGAACAGCTGGACCACTACAGAAGAAAGAGAAGATGGGATGTCCCAAAGCGTTACAGAATGTGGCCAGTTGAAGGATGAAGAGATGATCCACAAGTTTAAGGATTGGAAGACAACTTCCCTAGACTGCTAGGGAAGTTGACATGGAAATTCCACAGGACATGGACATTTGACATGGAACTTCCACAGAACTACAAAAAAAAAAAAAAATCCATCCTGACAGATTTCTTCACTCATCAAACTCATTGTGGCCAGAAAAACAAAGGACATCAGAAGTCGTCAAACATTTCTTGGCAATTAAAGTAGCAGAGTCAATTACACGAGATATGTGGTATGCAGAAATATACAAACCAACAGCATGACCTCTGATTGGTCTAGCACAGTGGTATAATCCCACGCACGGGTGCCAGAGGTGGCACCTTCCAGAGCCCTCTGTGGGCACATCGTTAAACAGAGTGCCCCCCCCCCCACACATCTAGGCTGGCCTGGGCCACTGGGCTCGATTATTAGCATTAAACCGAAGACCTACCCTGTTTCCCAGAATATAAGACATCCCCGGAAAATAAGACGTAGTAGAGGTTTGCATTGGCCAAATATAAGGCATCCTGAAAGTAAGACAGTAAAGTTTTGTTTGGAAGCACGTCCGAATGGACAGAACACAGAAAAATAAGACGTCCCCTGAAAATAATCTTGGGGAGCAAAAATTAATATAAGACACTGTCTTATTTTCGGGGAAACACTGTAGTTTTGGGGAGGCAGTGTAGGTAACCCTGTTAAGCGCTGTTAAACCCCCACTGATTTTCATATGCTAAGAGCCATCCTTTACCTGGGAGGTAAGCTCGCTGTTGGGTACGGGGCTTTGTTTATAAACCCTCCTAGGGTCGCGGATTCAACTACAGAGAGTTGTAACGTTGCTTCAAAGCAAAGCCACCACGATCACCAAGCTTTACTCCCGGTAGCCACTGGTTTCAACCGCTTCCCGCAACCAAACTCAGCATTCAGGCTAAAATTCGTCAAGTTAAAATCTGTTGCAATAAATAAGTGGGTTTTGGGTTGCAGTTAGGGGCACCTCGGCCCTGAAAAGGTCTTCGGCCACGCTATTCCAGTATGGGAAAGCATTCAATGTTTTCCCGCTTGTCTGGCATCAGTACCTAGGCTATTGACAGAAATCCCACCCATCTCCCAAACACCCACCAAAGGGTAGCTGCATGACAGTGAGGGGAACCTATGGGTGCTGAGGTGGCACCCCAGAGCCCTCTCCGGTGGGCACGTTACCTGGCACACGCAAACAGAGTCCCCCCTCCCCAATCTAGGGCTGGCCTGGGCCGCCAATTACGCTACCAGTACTAAACCTAAGACCTAGTTTTGGGAAGCAGTAGGTAACCCCAGCTAAACCCACTGATTTTACATATGCTAAGAACTAAATCTCCTTCACCTGGAGTAAAGCTTATCCTTTACCTGGGAGCAAGCTCGCTGCTGGCAATGGCTTGTTTCTGAGTAAACCTCCTAGGGTTGCGATTCACCACAGATGCACGGTTGCTTCAAAGCAAAGCCGCCGAATGCACCACCAAGCTTACTCCGAGTAACGCGACTTCTCGAGCCAAACTACATTTTTCTAAACTAAACCTCAGTATTCAGGGGTTACCCCACAAGCAGCACTTTATATGTACCGGGTGGGTTTTGGGATGCAAATTTGGGCACCTCGGTCTCAAAAGGTTCGCCATCTGTGGGCGCTGATGTTCTCATTTTAAATAAAGGTTTACTGTACTGTTCTCATTTTCTTTTTTTTTAACATTACTTATTTTGTACCAAACGCTGCGACATAACACAGAAAGTAGAAAACAAAGAACACAGGAAAGAGAATAGTAATAAATGGATCTGTATTATTATGTTGCAGATCTAGAAAATAAAGAAAAAAAATACAGTAGGCCCCAAAAAAGAGAACACCCAGAAAAAGCAAAAGTAAAAAATCTAGAGAATGGAGGGATGAAGAAACGGAAAGGACGCTTTTAAAAGCCAGGCAGCTGATGCACACATTATTGATCCTGGGTGGAATCAGAGCTAGTGGGTCTTTTTAAAAAAGACCCAAACCAGTTCACCTGTTGAAATAAAGATCTCCAGAAGTTGTTGGAGAGGCTAGGATCAGACCTGGTCTACCCTGATGACACAGCGACTGCCCAGCAATCATTTCAGTAATGTGCAGCAGCGAGATCCCAAAGGCTCATCTCATTCAAAGTGCCATTTCTCCAGCAGTCCAATATTCTCATTTTCTTGATGAACCAGAGAGACTGCCCTGAGAGATGTCCAAACAGCAAACTGCCACCTCAGGAAAGAAGGGGTCCTTTTCAATGCAGAAAGAGTGCTTTGAATCCTTCTCAGCAACCCCTTCATCTGGGAGTGATTATAAAGACACCGCAAGAGAAATTCATCTTGTCACCAGAATGTGTGGAAAGACAGTTCTCCGGGTCTCCTGGCTCTTTATCGTGGTCTCCAGAAAATACTGGAAGTATTATGTGTATGTATTTCTCTAGTGATTGAAGAACTGACTAAATCGCCTTTGTTCATCTTGTTCATGTTAGGTTCACTCAGGCTCTCCAGACTCATGGATATTTCCATTGCCCCTGCCAGCATGTAGGACCACCACAAGGCGCTGGCAGGGGCTGATGGGACTTGTAGTCCATGAACATCTGAGAGCTGCTGCTGTAGACCCTGGTCTATAGCTTATATGTGAGACAAAAGAGGTATGTGGGACAGATCCCCCAACCTGCTAAACAGTGGTTCTCAACCTCCCAATACACCATTTATCATAGTTCCTGTATTGTGGTGTGACCCCCCAATCTTACAACATGTATCCATTTTACAGATGGAGAACACTGATGCAGAGAGAGTCTTAGGGCTACCCCCAAGTGGCTGGTTCACACCCCAAAGGGGTCAGGGTCAATCTACAGGTTGAGTAAAGGTAAGTACCTGGTTTCATTGTAATTCCATTCCCAGGTAATTCTTCCTTTCCCCCAGGCTTCTATGTTTTGGGAGAAGGAAAGGCATACGCTGGAAGTTCTTATAGTTCTTCATAAGCAGAGCTGCTTTCAGAAACCTGGACCATCCAGGCTGTCTCTGAACAGGTGGTTAAAAGAATCTTATCTCCTTGACACACGCAATGCAGAGTAGGCAACCACCTGCCGGTATCATGGTGAATTCCATTTGATGAACAGAAATGTCATAGAAACCCAGAATCCACAGCAACACTGTAGGAGGCTGGAAAACTGGACCATGCTTGCATACACTGCACAACCGTTCACTGTCAAGACAAAACAGGTTTGTACAAATGCACATTTGGATACTGTGCAGCAGTTTTTATAACCATCACAAAACACCCAGGAACTGCTATTCATGGAACATTTTTAGTATCTGCTATTGCAAGAGAACTAATTTTTTTTGGAGCACTGAATCCTCGTGAACACGGAGAGCGAATGTGCGTACAACACAGTAGAGGAAGTCCGTTGTCTGATAACAGTTAAATCTGCTATCATTCAAAGTAAGCCTGACTGAAGAAGAAACACATTATCTCTCCCATCTTCTCTGAGAGTGTGTACATAGAGAACAACCAATTTCCAAAGATATGAAAACACCCATTTCTCTGTCACGTCGAGGAAGACACAAATACTCGAACTGCTGGAATGTCAATAGAAAAACATCTCTAGTTTGTACCGCAGAAAATGCACAAGGTAAAAATCTTTATTCCTGCATGTTCCAAACCCTGATATGCTAGCCTACCATACCAAGGGAAAGAATTTAATCATTTTGCTGTCTATCACCGAGACAAGGGCATCACTAAGAAAAGCCCAACTAGTTGTCAAAGGGCCTACTATTATTCCAATAGTATACCAGCAATAAATCAAAGTTTCCAAATGCATATGAATTCCAGCCCTTTCAGCTTAAGACTAAAGTTGCTAGTGAAATCCCTTCTGTAAATTAATGTTTTTTTAATTATAGCTTCCATTGAGCTATTTCTAGTATGCAAAGAAGGAAATTCAGGAAGGATGTGAGCATGGTGTGTGTTTCGTTTGTTTAAAGCCAGAGACAGCTGTTACATTGTCTGAAGTGTCTCATTATTTGGCTGTCTTGTGGGAAAGATTTCTAGCATCACTTGGAGTTTCTCCTTATTTGGAGAATGTCATGTTCATGAAAGCGAAGGATGAAGTAGATAATCATGGAAATAGTGACAAATCCCCCCCCCCCCCCAATAATGGGTGAATGATATCCCTTCCCTAAATATTCCCACAAAGGAAACATAACACATAACCTTTAATTCTGCATTTTGGTCCATTTAGGCAGCTTTCAAAATCTGTCACTTGTTGCAAACACTGACAGTTGTTCCGAGGTTAATAAGCTCTAGCCGTGCTCTGTTTTCCCAAAGTCAGGGATCCGAAGGCAAAATGTAAGTCTAGAAACCAGCAGGGGAAATTCCATATTGCTCTCCACCATAGCAACAGAAAGTTCTTTATTAGCTGCCTGCAATACTGGGAAGCAGAGAGTTCAAAACGATGCCAGAATGTGGAACTGCTACATATATCCCAGCTGCCATCCTCTGTAAAATCCCTTCACTAGCAAATAGTGACGGAAGACTCTCGTTTTGCCCTACAGGAACGCAGAAAGAGAATGTCTCCAAGTCCACGTGACGTTTGTAGATTTCTGTTCCAAGTCTTAAAGCACACACAAATACTCAAAGAGCTAAGTCCTTCTTGAAACAGTCTGCCTGCCTTCTAAGACTCACCATGAGCTGCTTAAGGAAAAAGGAAGTAAAACTAGTAAACTCTAGTGCAGTGATAGTGAACCTAGTGATAGCGAACTAGTAAACTCTAGTGCAGTGATAGCGAGTGCCCAAACTGCAACCCGAAACTCACTTGTTTATCACAAAGTGCCAATACAGCAATTTAACCTGAATGAGTTTTAGTTTAGAAAATCCATTGGGTCTGCCTTCTGCACCTTTTAGCATCTCTACTCCCTGCCTCTGTCTCACACTTCGGCAGCAGCCACCCAGAGCACAGGCACCAGGTCCGCCAGTAAAGTCCTCCCTGCTCGCTGTGGGGCACACACGTCATGCCCAGTGGCCCAGACAAGTCTAGATGTCTGCCATGCTGGCAGGGGCTGATGGGAATTGCAGTCCATGAACATCTGGAGAGCCACAGGTTGCAGACCCCTGGAGTAGACAATTCTGAACATGAGGCACCAAGAGTCTGATTCACAATAAGGCAATTCCATATATGTGTGGTTGTCAAAACCATAATATATCAATATGTGCCTAAATATACTCACACAAAGGCAGAAAGAAGGGACTTGGGCTATGCTGAAATTTGCAGGTTATCTCAAAGAGCGGTCTCATGAGGTTGATTACAGCAATCAAGTCAAGTATTATTTGAAAGCTTGTATTAAGATTCAAATCTGTTCAAAAAAGGTATACAGCAAATGCTGCTGGTAGAACGTACATTTAGTGGCTATACCTAACCGGACATCAAAACTCCAAGCAAAGTTCACACCTATGTTCAGGTATCCAAGAAGTAACTTGGCCCAAGTAAATATGGGACTTTGACTTTCCAGAATTCAACTGAATTCAACCTGACAATTATAACAGATTGCTTTGATCCTCCACAAACTTTAGCAAAAAAAACCCGCAACTTTTTGATCAAGCACTAAATTAGAATTTTAAGCAAAGTTGAAAACTGTGGATCACTTCCATTCATCTCTTGCTCTAAGAATTTGACAACTCAGGATTGCGGCATACAGTCCTAAATTTCCACTTCAAAATACGACCGTCAAAGCAGCAAAGCAGATTACCTAAAACCTGTAAACCCAACACATTTAACAATTGTCCAATTTGTCTAATGCATAGGTATGATTAGAGATGTAAAGGTCCTGAAAATTTTGAAGCCATCCCAAAATCCTGAAGGCACATTTAGCAACGTTGAAATATAATGTTAACATTGTCCTGTCAAACCTAAACTACTTTTACTGTTTTAAAATGCTTCACTTATAACTTAGCATACAAAATTGCAATACTGCACATATTTATGGAATTTAAAACAATTAAATAACTTTTATATAGACAAACCTGCATTTGCAAATATACCCACTGCTTGAGAGAGAACCACAAGCTGATGCACCCTGTGTTACCTTCGCACATGTTCCTTAATTTTTGCTCTCTGGTTAGAGACAGTTAAGTTTTCCTCTGAGGCTTTGACGCCGTTTCTACCCCACCTCCTTCTGCTCTTTTCTCTCCTTCCTGTGATGTAGGACAGTAACCTACTTTTGCCCAATCTGCCGGGTGTTACAGTGGCTGGAAGGAGAGGCCAAAAGGTCAACTATGTCAGGCCAAAAGGACAACAGAGGGCATATTACTGTACCAGGAAAGCTCTCTGCACGCTGCCCTCATGAATATTAGGTCTCCTTTTAGGTGTAGAAATGCATTTTGGATTTAAGAATTGTATACATCGACAGCAGGCCCAGCAGGCCTTTAAAAGCATTTCATTTACCTTTAAAATATATATATATATCTGCTCTTTCTGAGGTATCTTTCAATTTTGATGATGGAAGAAGTCGGAAATTTTAGTGGCACTGACAAACTCCCCAGAAATATATATATTCCGTATTCTTTCTGAGGCATTTCCTTTCAATTTTGGCTGATGGAAAAGTTGGGAAATTTTAGGAAGTACTGACAAACTCCTGTGAAATATATATATTCCGTGCTCTTTTCTGAGGCATTTCCTTTCACTTGCTGATGGAAAAGTTGGAAATTTTAGGGAAGCAATTGACAAACTCCTGTGGAAATATATGATCTGCGTTCTTTTCTGAGGCATTTCCTTTTCAATCTTGATGATGGAAAAGTCGGAAATTTTGTGGCACTGACAAACCCCTGTGAAATATATATATTCCGTTTCCTTTTCTGAGGCATTTTCAATTTTGCTGATGGAAAAGTTGGAAATTTTAGGAAGTACTGACAAACTCCTGTGAAATATATATATTCCGTGCTCTTTTCTGAGGCATTTCCTTTTCAATTTTGCTGATGGAAAAGTTGGAAATTTTAGGAAGTACTGACAAACTCCTGTGAAATATATATATTCCGTGCTCTTTTCTGAGGCATTTCCTTTTCAATTTTGCTGATGGAAAAGTCGGAAATTTTAGGAAGTACTGACAAACTCCTGTGAAAATATATATATTCCGTGCTCTTTTCTGAGGCATTTCCTTTTCAATTTTGCTGATGGAAAAGTTGGAAATTTTAGGAAGTACTGACAAACTCCTGTGAAATATATATATTCCGTGCTCTTTTCTGAGGCATTTCCTTTTCAATTTTGCTGATGGAAAAGTTGGAAATTTTAGGAAGTACTGACAAACTCCTGTGAAATATATATATTCCGTGCTCTTTTCTGAGGCATTTCCTTTTCAATTTTGCTGATGGAAAAGTCGGAAATTTTAGGAAGTACTGACAAACTCCTGTGAAATATATATATTCCGTGCTCTTTTCTGAGGCATTTCCTTTTCAATTTTGCTGATGGAAAAGTTGGAAATTTTAGGAAGTACTGACAAACTCCTGTGAGAAAAAATATATATATTGAAAAGGAAATTGAAAAGGAAATGCCTCAGAAAAGAGCACGGAAAACCCTGCTTTTCCCCTCAGGTATATTATTATTATTATTATTATTATTATTATTATTATTATTATTATTATTATTATACATAACAACACAGCACACAAGTGTCTCGAATTCATCTCTGAATATCGAACCTTCCTGCAAAGGACCTAGGATATTAGAGGTATTCTATGAGAATATGGCTGCAGTTCTAAGAGAAGTGCTGCTTTCTGCAGCATATTGGATACCTGATGTTCCTGTCCAAGAGTTTGCAGAGGGTTGGCCTAGATGTTTTTCAAGATTATTATTATTATTATTATTATTATTATTATTATTATTATTATTATTATTATTATTATTATTATTATATTTAATATACCGCCCCATCCCCGAAGGGCTCTGGGCGGTGTACAACATAAAACAGTATATATAAAATCATCATAAATACAATGCCCATAAATACACTTAAAAACAGCAGTTGCTTCCGAAGATAGGCGTCTCGCGAAAAACCTTAAACTTAACCCTCCTAGAAAGAAGGAGGGGGGGGGGAGGTAATGGGTCCTGATGACATTAGGGGCCCATGGATTAGAGGGGGGGGGGGCATGACAACATTTTACACCCTTGGCATGACAACATTTTAACACAGGGAGTTGCTTCAGCAATGGGGTATTATTCTGAGTGACTGCTTGAAGTGCTCCATGCCCAGCAACAGTCCTCATTTATAAGTGCACTGTATAAGAGATAAGTAGGCACTAAGAGAAGCAACTAAAGAGAGACAGTATGGTGTAGTGGTTAAGGTGTCAGATTGCGATCTGGGAAACCCAGGTTCAGACCCCACTTGTACTGTGGAAGTTTGCTGGGTGACCTTTGGCTAGTTACATGCTCTCAGCCCTGACCCTGGGTAGTATCTGGATGGGAGTTCTCCAAGGAATAGCAGGGTTGTGATGTTGAGGCAGGTCATGGCAAACCACCTCCTAATGGCCCTTTCCCCACTTACCGTTTGCAGCGCGCTACTCTCAGCGCGAGTCATTTCTGGTGCGGGGTCGTGTTCCCCACTGCCCCGCACTCTGCATGGGGTCATCAAAAGGTGCTGTTTTTTCAGTGCCAGAAATGAGGCGCGCTGAGGGGACGCGAGAGCGGCAGAGTTGGGGCGGCTGCGTTATCGCCGCCCGGACTCGTGGGGAGTGCTGCTGGACCCCGCGCTATTTGGGGAGAGTAGCGCGCAGCAAACGGTAAGTGGGGAAAGGGCCCTAATGTCTCTTGCCTTGGAAAAAACCCTACAGGACTGCCATAAATCACCTGTGACTTGACGGCAAAAAAAGAGAGGTGGCAAGAACTATTAAGAGTGTCAGACTAGGATCTGGGAGATCCAGGTTACAACCCCTACCCTGCCATGAAAGCTTGCTGGGTGTCATTGGGCCAGTCACACACACTCAATCCAACTTGTGTTGCTTGTGAGGATACAATGGAGGACAGCAGAACAGTGTAAACTGCTTTGGCTCCCCAATGGACAGAATGGTGAGTATAAACAAAGTCCATAAATAAATATCAGTGCCAGTTCTCCAACCTCCTGTAATATAAAAATCTACCACTGTAGCATTTTCTTTTTGCTGCATCCAAAACATAAAGCACAGTACTATTATAAGCCCAATAACAGCCACACAGTTCTCATCTTCAAAGCACACGGAAGGGTCCTGCTATCGAGCTAGCCTTACTTAATGTATTTATCAATGAACACATTCACTATGAACAAAGAAACACAAACTTTTTATGAGTTAGAGCTAGAAAGGTGGGGTATGAATTGAAACTTCTCTTATTACTATATTCTGTGTGATGCGTTGGTGCCTATTAGCACAAACACAAACCAAGAGTCTTTCACCATTGAAATTGCTCACATTGGATCTGGAATCTAATTATCGGTATTTTCGGATGTAACATCAACAAAATGATAAAACGTAAACATGCCCCTGTGCTTGTCAAGCAAGTCCCGTTCCCCCCGCATCCTATCATGGAGGGTCCTCCAGAAACATTATGTTGTGAAAATTAGGAAAGTCCCTCAAAACTCGGATCCAACTCTGGATCTACAAAGGCATGAAAAGATAATGTTATATTTTCCATGGCTTTTAATAACCAAATGAAAAAATAGCATGCCGAGATATTGTAAATATCAAAAATGTCCTATCAAAAATATCCTTCATTGTTTAGAGCAGTGTTTCCCAACCTTTTCGAGGTCAGGGTGCCCTTGACCTCACTCTTCATATCTCACGGTACCCCTGCCGCCACCCTCCACCTTCCCCTCCCATTGCCCCTGCTTGCCACACACCCCACCTTCCCCTCCCAGGGTGAAGGGAAGCACTGGGGGTGGTGGTGGCTGCTGACCTTGTGGCAGGCCGTGCCCCATGGGCCAGCTCCATGTCCTTGCTGGCGCCGGTGGGAGACACCACAAAAATGAGGGGGGGGGGCGGTAGTGTTGCTGCGGTACCCCTGGGACATGCTCACGGCACCCCAGAGTACCAGGGAACCCTGGTTGAGAATGGCTGGTTTAGAGTATAGATGAGCATCATAAAATGATGGTACACTAGCTGATTATGTTAGTGCTAGGATTCTGAATTTGTTTGAGTGAGTGTGAGCATTGGAGGGTTTTTTTAAAAAAGCAGTTACTGCTTACATTATAGTTCCTTAAATCGCAAGCATCTGGAGGGGGCTTTAAGCTAAAAAGTAAATCCCTGTGACTGAGTGTTCCATCTGAAGGAAATAGGAATGAAGCATCTCTTCCAAAAATTGGAAGGTAACTTTTTTTTATAGAAACATGAACTAGAAAATTATTGTGACAGACTTCTCCTTGTAAGGTATTTATTGCCACATTTCCAAGCCTTATTTTTTAAAAGGAAAGGTTTCCAGAACTTACTGATTGATGCCAAGAAACCATGAAGACAAGCAAGGAAGAAAAGGGGATTCCAAGTAAGGCTGCTTTGTAGCTCACACATTGTTCATGACCAGTATTCCGTTTTACATCTTCAGCAATGTACTTAATTTCTTGCAGATGCAGTGATCTAATTTCTCAAATGTATTTTGAGTTTGTTTTTTTAAATTGAGATTTATTGGTGTGATCCAGATGCGGATCACGTTGGAGGACAGCAATTTGAATTTACAGGTTTTTCGTTTTGTATTGAGTTTTCTGCCTGCAATTCATTTTGTCTTGGTCATAAAAAGTTGGCCTTGGCCAAGTCTATGTCTGAATAAAGTGGGGATTTTTTTCCCTGTTAGATTCATGCAAATTATGCTTTATGAATCATTTCTAAAATATTCAAATCAGATTCAGGCCTTGGTTTCAAGCCATGTTTGTAGTGGTGACTTCCATGGTGAGCTTTTTAGAAAGCTTGAGTGCCTGTATAGACTTGTATAAAACAATATCCTTGGAACTGTGCGGGCCGTTGTGTCTTTATAATTCAAAGACAGAACTGAAGGACTTGCATCCCTAAGGCAATCTTCTTTTGTTGAATGAAATCACTCCCTTTTGCCTGGAGCAGAAATTCAGGAGTTGAAGCTCTGTTATTGCTTAATAATTACCTTTGTAATTATGCAGGAAGAATGGTTCACTCAGTCTACTGCAGGTAACAGTTCAAAATTACAGGTGACATATTCTGATATTTTGGCCTCCTTGTGTGGCTGTCAACTCTGCATCGTTGTTAAGGAGTCAGGGTTTTGGGTCTGCGTGTTGTATGTACGATACCATTTTCCAGTTCTTTCTGGTCTGTGCTAAAATATCTACATGTGGTTGTTTTTTTAAATGGGCTGTGAGAAGAGAGCAAAGTTGATCTAACATAGACTGCCCACTGCAGCTCATGAACCACCCTTTTGTGGGATGTAATTCAGCTGATGTAACAGCAACTGAAGGAAAAACTTGTGCTGTCTCATAGATGTTCACATGGTTATGTGGCAGCTTTTGTGTGGTTCATTGTGAGTTTTCTTCCAGTAATGATCTCATAGGTACCACGTGGCGTAGTGGTTAAGTACTTGCACTGCCACTCACACGGTCAGGAGTTCGAGCCCCCTGTGGGTCAGATATCCTGGCAGCTGGCTCATGGTCAACTCAGCCACCCATCCATTTCTTGGTCGGTAAATGAGTACCAAGCTCATAGCTGGGGAAAGAATAGCCAGGGAAAGCAATGGCAAACTACCCCACAAAAGAGTTTTGCCTATGAAATCACTGCTCGCAGTAGTACCCCAGGGTTGGCCATGACTGAAGGGGAAACTTTACCTTTTACCTTTAATAATCTCATATCTTCCAATTCCTAGTAAACCAGGAAAAGAAGGGTCTATGTGATCATCCCTGCCTGTCGCCCCACATTGCTTAGCATTCCACACTGACCAAGGTTTCAAGAGCCACAGATGTGACTTATGAAATCTCTCCAACACAACCTGGATGCCAGTAGGTGGCATAGGCCCTCCAGAGCCATTTGAAGTTGTCTCCTGCTTATGGAGGGAGGAGTGACAAACCCACCCGTGCCATCAGCTGGTATCAGTGATATGAATACTGCAGTTGTCTCAGGTCGGCCAGGAAATTGCTTGATATTGAGAAGTAGATCCCACATATGCTTTTGTCCGTGAGTCAGTCTAGGTGAATGATGGGCAGAAGGAACCGTAACCTGTTTGTGGTACTGAACACAATGAGCACAACGCTGGCCACCGTCTGTGAAAAGAGCAGTGCTGTTAGGGCAGCGGTTCTCAACCTGTGGGTCACGACCCCTTTGGTGGTCGAACGACCCTTTCACAGGGGTCGCCTAAGATTGTATCAGTGTTCTCCATCTGTAAAGTGGATAAATGTTAGGGTTGGGGGTCACCACAACATGAGGAACTGTATTAAAGGATTGTGGCATTAGGAAGGTTGAGAACCACTGTGTTAGGGTATTACAGGCACTGGCCCACCTCCAAGTCAAAGTCAATGAAGGTACAGATACTTGGCTGCCACAGATAACTTGAATACTAAATCACCATTGGACTGACCCATCTTGCGATTGGACAGCTGCTGAGATTCTACAAAGACATTCGCTGGAGAGGTTTATAGGGGTTGATGTGGATTTGTCTTCCTTCAGTCAGAGTAGACATGACGAATTCTGTTGTGTGAGATGTGGTTGAAATGTCAAGGACTGAGGGAAGAGCTGGCTGGGGAATTACAGTTCTTTCTTTTCCTGGTTTCCAGCATACAAAAGGAAATATGTACACTTTTTTTTCCCTGTCACGCCACAGCTGACTCGTGGCAACCCTAAAGGTTTTCAAGGCAAGAGATGTTGCCTCCGCGTCACCCTGGTATTCCTTGGAGGTCTTCCATCCAAATACTAGTCAAACACTGGCACTGTTGTATTAAAGGACTAGGAATGGTTTGTGCACATGTAAGTGCCATAAAGTGGCAAACGAAGTATGGTGACCCCAGCAAGTGGCTTTCAAGGCATGTGAGAAGCAGATGCGGTTTGCTAGTCCCTTCCTCTGCCTTGGTGGTCTCCCATCTAAGTACTGATCCTTCTTAGCTTCTGAGAGCGGACTATACCATGCTAACTTCCCTCCCCTAGAAATAGTAGGGACTGGAAAAATAATTACCATATATACTTGAGTATAAGCCGACTTTTTCAGCATATTTTTATGCTGGAAAAAGTCCCTCCTTGGCTTATACTCGAGTATATACAGTAATTCCAAGATGGCGGCTGGAGCTGGGGATGCTGTGGGGATCCGGTAAGCATGTTGCTGCTTTTTTTCTAACTCACCAGAGAGCCATAAAAACAAGCTGTAAGGACAGCCTGCATAGCATTACAACTAGGTTTGTGTGTGTGTGTGTGTGTGTGTGTGTGTTAAAAGAAACCGAGGCATTTCTCTCCTAAGGGTTATTGGTGTGTTGCATTCTAGATGAATACAATTCTTCATACAGTAGTTTACTGCCAAATACTGATGTTGCTGAAGACAAAGACTTTCTCTGGAGCAAAGTTTAGGCTGGCATGGCTATGAATCCCAGAATTATTCTACATTTGGAGGAAAACAGTGGTTCATTTGTGTTCCTAGAGTGCTGGAAAGCTGCTCATCCCTAATGCAAACTCTGTTAAGCAACTCTATCTCATCTTGCTCCCAAATCTTCCGTTTTTAGCTGATACTTAGTCAAAATCAAAGGCTTATACTTGAGTCAATAAGTTTCCCAGTTTTTTTGTGGTAAAATTAGGTGTCTCTGCTTATATTTGCGTCGGCTTATGCTCGAATATATACGGAAATGGGAAAGGGTGCATTCTGGAGAGGAACAGAAAATGACCAGAATGGCAGTGAATGTTGAGTATTGCTCTGATGTTTTGAAATGTAAGTGGCTAGCTGTAGCCCAAACACAAAAATTGGCTGTTAAGAGTAGCAAGAATTCTTAGCCACAATCATATTGCAGCTGAGTTTAATTAACTGGTCTTGGACCATAATTATATACTGTGTATGAATATATAAACAACGCATGGGGGAAAATTGTTTTTATTATAGCAAAGGAAAAACTGTATAAAACAAAAGACTTTATAAAAACATAAACCACAGTTGAAATGCTGATGCTAAGTTCTCGTTGAAAGGAATTTGGCAGCTCCTATAGAGTTTTACCGGATAAGCACCCACATTGTTAGTTTGCACAATGTCACTCATGGTGGAGAATCTAAAAAGTGAGAGGGCAGGCGCAGTTGCCACTTAAACCCTCCCATAAAGAATCCCTTTAGATAGGAGGAGGGAAGGTTATTGATATAGAAAGCCAAATCCTTGTAGGGTGGTTCCTTATAACCCAGGACCATACTTATTTATAAACTTTACATCTTCTACAATGGGAGTTTCCTGCAGTAGCAGCCCAAAATCTTTCATTTTAAACCAGTAGTTCATACATAATTCACTTCTTATTTATTCCATTTATGATGATTAACTATTGGAAGTACATGAGAGTGAGTACTAGGAATTGAGTGAAGTGATGTTGTGTGACTTTTTACGTCAGTTCTGCTTTGTGCTCTGTTTGGTGGTTTTGTATCAAGGGTACTGATAAATATTTACTTCTGTCTGTCTTCAATACTTCAGTGGATTTTGAAAAGTATAACTCTGTTTAGGATTGTGCTGTGAGAGTGGTTACGCTCTCTTGGCAAACCCAGACACTTAAGGAAGAAATTGAAGGATTTATGGATGTGATTGATGTTCTGTACTATATTTTGCAAAAGGGTGGGTGGATGAAAGGAGTGAAAATTGCTTTTGAGCTGTCCAATCCAGATGTCTTCCTTCAAGACCCTAAGAGTTTATTGTACTCAGAGCAGGACAGTTCCCTCTTTTACTGGGCGTCATTTGGTTGTGCTTCTTACTGGGCTTCTTCTGCAGTTAAAGTGTTTGTTCAACTTGCAAAGTAGTACATGTTTGCATACCTGGGGGGGGGGGGGGGCTGACCTCGTCAGATCTCAGAAGCTAAGGCCCTTTCCGCACGGGCCATTTACAGCGGCCCAGGGACGGCAAAAACGCCATTCCTGGGCAGTTGTTCACACAGGAGGCGCTGCTGGATCGCAGCAGCGCCGCCCTGGCCGCCCAGGAGTGGCGTGAAGCCGCTCCTAATAACCTCGCTCGTTTACTGAGGTTATTCTAAAACGCCGTCTTCCCATCAGTGCGGTGCAAACCGCACTGGGCAGCGTGGGTGGGTCCCTGACAGCGTGGGAAGATGGCGGTTTCCCCATTCCCTCCACTCACCTCAACCTCCAGCGTGCTCTGGAGGCTGTCAGGGACCCACCCACGCTGCCCTCCGACCTCCAGGGGTCGGAGGGCAGCATGGGCGGGTCCATGATGGCCTCCAGTGCGACGCTGGAGGACAAGGTGAGTGGAGGGGGGGCGCAGAAGAGGCGGCTCCATGCGAAGCCACATCTTCTGCACCGGCTCCTTGAGGCTTCAGATCGCGGCTCCCATACACGAATCGGCTTCCTCAAAGCCCTCCACACGGCATAATTTCTTGCCGGTGGAGAGGCCCCGTTAATCTTGAAGCAAGGGCATAAGATTGGGCCTTGGGTAGTAATTGGATGCGAGACCTCCAAGGAATGCCAGAGTTATTGTGCAGAGGCAGGCAATGGCATACCATTTCTGTCAGTTTCTTGAGCTGAAAACCCTACTGGGTTGCCATAAGTCAGCTGAGACTTGGTGTTGCTTTCCACACATATCTGGGTGCTTTCCACACACACCTGGAGAGGCCTTCCAGTATGCTGAAACCTCTGTCTCATCTTCAAGTAGTCCTGATTTATTCTTACACTAATGGATCTTCTAAGCATCATTTGCCATTAGAAGGAAACTCTTCCTTCCGACCAAGATCTCCCTTCCATGATATTTTCATCCCTTAGGGACTTGAGCAGACCAGTGTGCCTCTACTTGTTCTCTTCTGTTAATTGACTTTCAGCTACTTTGAATAAATGAAAGGAAATGAGGTGCTCAGTTCCCCATCATGGTAGGGGTTTTTTTTTTGGGGGGGGGGGGGGTTGTTGCTTTTTATTTATAAAGCAATATTTGTCTTCTTACGTAGGTAATTGTTAAGAGATGTAAGGACCCTGTTGGGGGAAAAAAACCTGCTGGGGCATTCAATTATTTCCTGAAGAATTTTCTGATCAGTGGCTTTGACATTTTCTAGAACTTTAGATTTGTCCAAGTATATAGAAATCCTTGCTTTATTTGCAGATGGCACAATTTAGCTGCTTTCCCAAATAGGCAAAACCATAAACACCAATATTGGAGAGTGTGATGATTGTTTTATCTACATTTGATGTTACATTTTAATATCTTGTTATAAACGACTAAAACTTTTTTGATCAGTAGACTGAATTGTACTGTGTTGTTTATTTAAAAAAGCAGAATTAAGTTGTGTAGTGCACTGTAGGACATAATCCTAAGCAGGCGTAATAAGAAGTCCCATTTTATTTAGTGGGGTCACTCGCAGGAGAGCATTCTTAGGTTAGCAGATAAAGTCACAACTGGACAAAAGAACTTCAAGACCACAGGTTGACTGCTCTTACTTTTCCTACTTGTGTTTAGAGGATGCATAGTATATTAAGATAAACATAGATATGTATGTAAAAATAGATATGTATATGAAACTGTTGTTTCATCTTGGTTTCCTGATGCTAAATTTATGTTCTTTGAAGTGTCTCCCAGATTCCAGCAGAGCCTGTTTCCAAATAGCTGTTTTTAGTATGTTGTAATGATTCCTGGATCATATGGTATAGCCATATAGCTTCCTTCATGTGCTTTCTTTTTAATTTTTTTAAATTATTAAATATACATATAGAACAAAAAAATCAACAACAAAACAAAGAACCACATAGTAACCTCATATCCAGTATAAAAGATACCATCAAGGTACGGTAAAGAAAAAAATACACAGCAGAAAGGGGGGGGGGAGGGATGCTTCCCTCTAAGATGGATGAGACTTTACATATTCATTTCTTCAAAATGTATTTCTCCTCTGATATAACTGTTCAATACCTCATTCACAATTTTTCTGCAAGTCCCTCCACCCATGAAAGAAAATTCTTTAGCTAGTTGTTCTCTTGAAGTTCTGTTAAAATAAAATAGGGCTGTTCCAAATAATCTTGAAGTCATATTTCATTTTCCTCCTCTAAATTAATCTAACCTTATTTGCTAAACTTTCAAACGTCATTATGTTCTTTTAATTTATCACACCACCAATCTAAGGAGAGCTCTTTGGTATTTTCTGAACACTGGGCCATGAGAATTCTTTCCTGTAATTCCTCTCCATATAAATTCCTTCCCTTCCTCTCTGCCTAGCAGACATCTTGTGAGGTAGATGGGCTGAGAGAGTTTGGAGGCTTCATGGACCAAGGTCACCCAGCAGGCTTCATGGGTAGGAGTGGGGAGACAAACATGTTTCACCAGATGAGAGTCCATTGCTCATGTGTAGGAGTGGGAAAACAAATCCAGTTCACTAAAAGAAAGTCTGTGCTCACATGGAGGAGTGGGAAATCAAACCTGGTTCTCTAAATCAGAGTCAACTGCTCTTAACAACTACACCACATTCCATTTTCAGATAAAAATACCTGTAAGGTATATTTCTGGATGTGTTATCTTTAATAATCTTGCTTGTATGTGTAATCGCTAAGGAGTCCGAAAAGGCCAAAATGTATATTGTCCCTTGATGGTCACTTACACAATTGTATCAACAGTGTTTGAGATTTGTGTAACCATACATGCTATTATTTCAGACCTGTATTTCAGACCTTGTGTTTTTGGGTACGCTATATAATATAATTATAGATTTTATATTTTCAGCTCAACTTTTGAGGGTCTCGGCCCCTTGGATCCCTCTTCAAAGGCCAATACATAACTTTAGATACAACACTAAACTTTCATATCAAGTATTTTGTTGGGCACCAAATACTAGCGTTGTTCGAAAACTGTTAGAAGCCAAAAATCTGTTTTGATTCAATAGTTAGAAGCTACAGTCATGACCCTGTCAAGTTATACACACACACAAATATATACAGGCTACAGTTTTTATACACACACTCAAGCTCAGTATATACAGGATACAGTTTCTTCATCAGCCATTCCAGAGAATCTGAAATATGGAATAGTAGAACTAGCTGTAGCAGTAGTTATAGTAGAACCAGAAGGAAAGCTCTAGCTCAGTGTTTACCAACCTTTTCGATGTCCCGGTACCCTTGACCTCACTCTTCATATCTCACAGTACCCCTGCCATCCCCCCCACCTTCCCCTCCCAGTGCCCCTGCTTGCACCACCCCCACCTTCTCTCCCAGGGTGAAGGGAAGAACTGGGGGGGGGGAGGCTGCTGACCTTGTGGCAGGCCCTGCCCCGAGCCAGTTCCATGTCCTTGCTGGCGCCGGTAGGAGACACCACAAAAAGTGAGGGGGGGGGTTGAGTGCATTGCCACGCAGTACCCTCTGGGACATAAGCCTCACGCATTTGCACCCCAGGGTACCACGGAACCCTGGTTGAAAATCACTGCTCTAGCTGAATATGCATTTTTCACCCGCACCTTTGTACTGGGATTCAGGCAAATTGTTTCGGTGTACAGAAAAGCATATTTTACACTTAAGCTAATTATGAGCGGCAAGGTACTAAAAATAAGTCTCTAATCAAACCTCTGGGGGGAAAAACCCCAAGACCATGCTGTGTACGTTCCATATCACATCCAGTGTCTGCGTGGGAAAGAGCGGCACAAACCAAAGCATTCTTAAGATGAACCACACAAAAAAGCAGTAAGCTCGTTTTATCAGTAACTGCACGACGAAGCCCAAATCACAACTCTACACAGAGTTAAAACAAATATGAATGAAGGAGGAAGGAAGTTCTTATTTACGCCCTTAGAGAAACAAAAAAACATTATGTCATTTTAACAGCTGTGTAACAAATTGGCATGCTTCTCATTGATTTTTTTTTTTGGGTTGGCTGTGTGAATAATACCCCCCCAAAGAAACATTATTTTCTTTTCTTCAAAAATATCCACTTTGGTATGAAGACATGAGTCTCATGGGAATTACACGAGCCAATTCCAGGACAAAAAGAGCAGAAATCCAGATCAGCTTTTAATTCTGACAACTTATCTATAGAGCTTATTGTAACTGTCGAAAAACTCAACCTGGAATCCAGCGTTTTTCATACTAGATATAATGGGCTGGACTCTTACAGAGCCATTCCTCTAAAGACAGCACTTTCTTCCACCACAAAGAGCCTTTGTCAACACAACAAGTGCACTGGCAGACACCTCCCCGCCCCTCACCTTTTTTGCATCAGAGGAAAGTAGCCCCTTGAAAAAGGGTTTCCCCCTCCCCCCAAAATGAAATCTCCATCTTTCAGAAGTCTCTCATCTTTACAGAATCACCACTGAGAGAATGGAACTATTTAACTCTGGCAGGGAGGAAAACTTGTTCACCTTTACATCTATCAATCCCCTTACAACATAACAGAATGGCCTCCTATCTGTATCATCTGACCAATCCAGATCAGAGAAGAGTTTTTTCACTCGCTCGCTTCAATGTTTTCCCTTCTGCCATACGAGGTAGATATAACAATCTAGAAATGTGCACAAGGGTGTGTTCATGTGGTGCAAATCAATTAGAAACATTAACTCACCAATTATTCCATTGCCTAAATCGGCAAGTATTAGAGACAAATACTCTAGGTTGCTTTCTATGATACCTAGCGAGCTGGATGAACTAAGCAGACTATTGTTCTTATTAAATAGTTCTGATGCTCCATTCTGTGAAATGGCTGCGAACTTTCTGCTGGAAATATCCCACAAGCAACAGTATGTATGAATCAACTTAATTTGTTATATGTTGCAAGTTTGTATTTTGATGCGATTTACATGTGATTTTATACTGTTTATGCCAAATAAAGGCTAAATGAATGAAAAGAATCACCACTGCATGATGGCGAAGACGATTCTCCAGAACAAAACCGGTGAACACAAACCCCCTTTGGATTACGGTCATAGAACATTCTCTTTTATAGTAATATGCGCAAGACTGGCCACAAAAAGGTATATGAAACTCTTAGCAAGTTAGTATTATCTGTTTTCATTTGCCAGTGATTCTTGGAAGGAAAAGAACACAATAGTTTCGCACTGCAAAGGCAACTCAAAACAGAAAGGAAAAGTAGGCTTTTATTTTTTTAAAAAAACCAAAATTAACTTAAAGAAAAGGAAATCAAAATTGGCTACAGAAAGACGGGGCCAAAGAATAGACCCCACCCCCACAACCTCTGCTCTAAACACCAGTTGTTTGGAATGCCAGTTTTAATCTACGGCTAAAGCTGTTATCAATCAGTCTGCTCATTAAGCGATTAAAATCTTTACAAGGTTTTAATTTTAAAAAAATAGACCACATAGAAGTGTACATTGAAATGCTGGAACTGATTTGTACATTCACTTCTTTGAAGAGCTCCAGTTTGGAGGAATTTTTGCTTCCTGTGTTCAGGCTCCTGTGCTATCCTTCACGGTTCCATAGGACAACTAGAAGTATCCCGGTCAGTTCCTGAAGAAGCAGGCCCTAGTCCAGCGGTTCTCAACCTTCTTAATGCCGCCTAATCCAGGTCCTCGTGTTGTGGTGACCCCCAACCCTAACATTTATCCATTTTACAGATGGAGAACACTGATGCAGAGAGTCTTAGGCGACCCCTGTGAAAGGGTCTTTCGACCCCCAAAGGGGTCCCGACCCCCAGGTTGAGAACCACTGATCCAGTCCATGAAAGTTTACACTGGAGTAATATTTAGTAGGTCTCGAAGACAACGTTCCTGTTTAATTAGACATCCGTAGCAAAGATGGTTGGTGCTCAGTGGCAGGGAGCCTGCTATGTATGCAGAAGGCCATACATATGTATTCAGTCTCCAGCTTTTCCATGTAAAAGACCTCTCTCTGAGGCCCCTTCTGCACACGCAAAATAATACATTTTCAAACCACTTTCACAACTGTTTGCAAGTGGATTTTGCCATTCTGCACAGCTTCAAAGAGCACTGAAAGCAGTTTGAAAGTGCATTATTCTGCATGTGCGGAATGAGCCTGAAACACTGGACAGCTACTGGCCGCCGAAGTGGACAATGGCAACCATGACTGACCACTGGTCTGACTCAGTATAAGGTAGCTCCAAGCACTCAATTGATGGCACCTGGGATGGCTCAGTATTACATCCAAGCCTACGATTATGGAGCCTTCAATCAAAAGAATGTATATGAGTGGTGAAGAGGAGTTGATTAAAAAGCTCCTCATGGAAGCTAACTCCCCAGTTACGGTCCAGGTTGCAAAATACTGTGCAATATTACTTAAGGGCTGAAAACTCATTGTATTCTCGATGAATTAACTCTGTAAATCCTGCAAATTCCCGGTTTTACTTTCCTTAATTTTATTGTGATTTGTTTTATATGCTTGGGTGTGGTTCTGTTTTTAACTGGCGGAAAGGCGTGAATAAATTTTCTATTAAATCTGATATTTGAATCCACTAGATCACAATCCTCAACTCAGGTCACCATAAACCACATGCACACCGCCAGTGCTAGATGCAGCAGGCACGATTGCTTATAACAGAGCAACCGAAAGCAAGCTCTACCAGGACTGTTACACCTTCCGCTACCAACCACGCTATATTCTACAGGCTACATCAGCAACCCCGAAATCTAACACCTTCCTAACCACAGACAACCAGACTAATGCCGTCCTAAATACTTTAGAAGAAAATTGAACAGGTAGCATCTTTCTTCTGCCTCCAAGACACCCAACAGCAAAAACACGCTCAGTTATGAAGACAGATATTTAAATCTAATCTGAAAAGCCACAAAGGAGAAGCAACGGCACATCAGATAGCCTGCAATTTAAGATTTTCGTAGGAGTACAAGTTATCACTACAAAAATACTAGTTATTACTAGCGCTGCGCAGCGAAAAACCGCTCAGTCTGAATCCATCCATTCCAGAACCATTGCTGATGTCTGTAGACTGAAGAGGTGCAACGCAAAAAGGCTTCCATTACACTTAATTTATCACTCTTAATCCTGTGCAGTTTGTTGATTAACTTCGGCTTCCAAATCCCTATTTTTTTAAGTATCACTAACTTAAGAAGAAGAAGAAGAAGAAGAAGAAGAAGAAGAAGAAGAAGAGTTGGATTTATATCCCCCCTTTCTCTCCTGCAGGAGACTCAAAGGGGCTTACAATCTCCTTGCCCTTCCCCTCACAAACAAACACCCTGTGAGGGTGGGTGGAGACTGAGAGATTTCGACGTAGCCCAAGGTCACCCAGCTGGCGTGTGTGGGAGTGTACAGGCTAATCTGAATTCCTCAGATAAGCCTCCACAACTGAAGTGGCAGAGCTGGGAATCAAACCCGGTTCCTCCAGATCAGAGTGCACCTGCTCTTAGCCACTACGCCACTGCTGCTCCTTAGAAGGCAAAAAGTTTACAGAAGGCTATAACCGTTACTTAAAAATTCAATACCTGTGGTGTGATCTTCAGGACACTTTCCTGAGAGTTAGCATCACTGAGCAGACCAGAATGGTTCTCAGGAAGGCTTGCGCACCCCGTCACCCCAAGGTTCCTGAGCTGAAATCGCAATGCCTCATAAAACGTCTGCCGGAACAAGTTAGGTGAGGGAGGCCTACTGATAATGTTAATTAATAATTAATGCAGATCGCAAACATGGCCCATGCAGATAAGATGGGCTGCTACTGGTTCAGACTCCCGCACAGTCCTCTGAAATAGCTAATGTCAAGAGAGTAAGCGCACTGAAGGCAGAACCAGCTCCTTCGCATTCAACCTCACAATGGTTTTCAGGCCCCGAACTTAATGGAACAAAGCCACCGATTCACTCTGAATATCGCAAGGTACACAGAACAGAACTTATAAATATGGTTCTCTTTCACAGCATGCTTTTAAAGGATACTTCGGGACACAATAGACCAGAACAATATTCATCTATTAGCCTGGCTGAATTTGAAAACGCCATCCATACGGTGCAGCAGCAGCGGCATAGTGGTTAAGAGCAAGCGCACTCTAATCTGGAGAACCAGGTTTGATTCCCCGCTCTGCCACTTGAGTTGTGGAGGCTGATCAGGTGAACTAGATCAGCTTGTGCACTCCAACACACGCCAGCTGGGTGACCTTGGGCTAGGCACAGTTCTTCTGAGCTCTCTCAGCCCCACCCACCTCACAGGGTGTTTGTTGTGAGGGGGGAAGGGAAAGGAGTTTGCAAGCCCCTTTGAGTCTCCTACAGGAGAGAAAGGGGGGATATAAATCCAACTCTTCTTCTTCATCTTCATCATATAATTGTGTAAGATCTTCCAACAGTTATCTCAGGTTATGGATTTTCTCCAGAATGAAAACCAGAAGAGTGAGTGACAGACATTTGTAAGCACTTACAAGATACATACCTGTTGCTTCCTTCTAATCCTACGCAGCATCGCCTGCAATCACTGAAGTATTAAATCAGTCTTATCTTTGTTCACTTCGAAAATCTGCATGCTGCCTCTCCAGAGAATGTGCTCCGCCTGGAGGTTCAATAGCTATTAACACCACATACTGATATAGAAGAAGATGTGGAATCAACTAAATCAACAACAGCCCCATGACTTCCCTGACTACTAATGCAGCCACAAGGATACTGGCTGTAGCTAGGATACTCTCCCACAAGGGCCTTGTGCTTGTAAAGTCATGAAAATAGCACTCCAAGGTCTGTACTGCCCCAGTTGTAATCCTTGAGATAGTCAAGGATGCTCAACAACTTGCTACTCAGAGGACAGAAATGAGCAAAGCAAATGTGTTGAACCCAAGTTGACAACCAGTTGTCTATTTAAGAAAAAATGGCATATTTTGATTTGAGCAAAAGGGTTTCATAGCCAGGAATACTGGTTTTATTCATTGGCCATTTGACCATTCGATAAAAGGTACTGGCAAAGGGGATCGAAAGAAGATTTAGTACAGCCCTCTTTACAAAGAGGACATGAATTTTTATCTTTACAAAGTTTAAATAAGGTGTGCTACCAATGCTACAAGATTACCTTTCCCCAGGCCCATCTGAAAAAAAGATTAACATTGCGGTCAGTGCGCCAAAATCATACAATAAATACTCACGTTGAGGTATTCTGGGGGCTACTCTACATTAAAACATTTTCAGCTATGGATAGTCAAGAAACCTATCTACTTCCAAATCAACATAATTACACAAAAGTGAAACTTCCCTTTATTCTGCCATGTTGTTGCGCTATGGCTAAATTGGCAGTAATTCCTTTATTCCAACTCCCTATGATAATTTCAGGGAATCTTTCAGAGCTACTGAGTTTCCGCTTAGAAGCCGAAGTGCTCCAACGCAGAAACGCATCTCGACAGAATTTTTTTTCTTACTTAAAAACCACCGGTACACATCCATGTTTTAATTTAATTTCAATACAGCTGGAAGATTTTATGAAGCAAGCATAAAAACAGGCACCTATCCAAATGACAGAGCTTCTCTTGGAAGGAGTATCCCGGCCAAACAGTTTTCCCTTGTGAAACGCTCTCGACGCTTTGCCCATTCTGAAGAAAAAGTTGTGCAGATCGCATCTTGCGGAAAGGTGCCGAGTAGAAGCAAAACCTTCAAAAAACCCCCACACATATGTTCCTACACATTAACTAATTTCATATCAAGAGACACGTAAGCCTGTGGGAAGAGACAACTGCATTATGCGGAGAACAACTAACTTGGGGGTGGGGAGTAATGCTTTTGGTTGCTCTGTTTCAAAAACGAAGGAAATGGACGAGATAATTAGATCTTTGTGTCTCATCTGTTTCTAATGGTAAGGAGAAACAAGCTTCAATGCATTGTACAGGGGGGGAAATCTCACTGGTTGAGAGGCGTGTTTTAAAACCTTAAGTTCTAAGAAATGCAGAGTGCATTTCAAACACACACACCACAGCGAGATCTTTCTTGCATGGATGTGCCCTATCCTCTCGGTGAAGCTGGCCAGATTTTTATTTGCGGTTGAATAAGGGTTTCTCTGACTCATCTTTGTTCATCATGTGAAGGTCCTAAAAAGAGGCAGTTCTAAACCTTAGACAGAAGAAGTAATCAAACACCGGGATTTCTTAAGAGCTGCCATACAGCATTAGAAGTCAAAGCGCATGACTGTTCAGCTGCAGGCACAATATTTCAGGGTACTTTTTCAGCGGTCTCAAACTGTGAAACGACACTTATCCTTGCAAGTAAAACTTGTGGTTGACTCTTAAGAAGGGAAGTCTAGATTTAACCATATTACAGACGGAACTTAAAAAGTGCAGCATTTTTTAATCCTTCCTGCAGGTTTCACTAATGGAAGTAGCTGTTTCCTATGCTATTACATACCTATTTGATTTCCATTTCATCATACAGAATGATTTTAAAAAACCAAATACCATATCTAAATATATTGTACAGAAATTAAAGTTTAACCTAACTCCTGCTGAAACCTGACCCATATGAGCCTAGCCAAAAGCATTTCTGACTGAGAGATACATGGGGAAAGACTTTCACAATTGTGTTAGGGGTGGGGTGGGGGAAGTCACGAGTAGTCACAGGATCTTGTTTGCTGCTTGAATTTAACACAGGGGTGATGTTCTTTCTAGCTACTAAAGTGTGGAAACACTACAAAGAATGCGTCTTAAGTACTGAAGAGCTGACTCTCTTGATGACTGCAGATGCCCAAGACCAGCTACTCAAGAGGCACCAACAAATCAGGATCGTGTACAGCAGTGGTTCTCAACCTTCCTAATGCTGCGACCCTTTAATACAGTTCCTCATGTTGTGGTGACCCCCAACCCTAACGTTTATCCATTTTACAGATGGAGAACACTGATGCAGAGAGTCTGTGAAAGGGTTGTTCGACCCCCCAAAGGGATCCCGACCCCCAGGTTGAGAACCACTCGTGTACAGAATGAAATAAGTTTAGAATTATAAAGAGGAGTCTGGATTTGGATTCCTATCCAGGACTGTTTTGGATTCCTATCCAGGACTGCTGCCCCAACCTGTAAGGCAGGTATCTGCAGTTATCCATTTGTAGACTGGCAGACAGAATTGCTTCCCCTGTTCGATGATCTTTGATGAAAACCACCAGGCCAGACAGGATTATATCTGTGCTGGTACCACCACAGTCAGTTCGCCTTGCGAGAAATCTGCCAATGGAAAGGTAAGAAGAGCCATTGAAGAGGTCTGGAATGAAACCTGCCTCATTGAAGGGCATCGAGGTTAGAGATAAATAGACCTATGAGGTTGGAAAGGAAGGAGAGAGATGATGTTCAGGTGGTGATTAGTAGCTAGACCATGCCTCTGATCTTCTTGGCTTTTTTGGTCCGTGATGAAGAGGGAGCCCCAACAGTGTTGATGACTGCCCCCAGATGCTCCAAGGTCTGCATTGGGTGCAGATGACATTTTGAGAAGTTTATCAAGAAACCATATTCTTATGGGCTCTGAAGGGTTTCTGAGTGTTGGTCTACGCTGCCTGGAAGGATGGTGACCAGATCATTGAGGTAGGGGTGGATGTGAATGTCCTGTCCACAAAGCAGAATCACCAGGTTGACAAGTAGCTTCGAGAACACTCTCCGTGCCATGCAGGAAGTGTTCTGTACTGAAAACAATGGTTATTGATGCAGAATCTCAAGTACCTCCGATGACTGTGGAGAATGGAAACAGTGAGGTTGATTGAACTGAGGTCTTGGTGAGGTCGACTGAAGTGAGGAATTCCCTCGGCTGTAAGGACACAAGGCCTGGGGCTTGGAGTGCTGGGATAGGGGCATCAATTGGAGATATCTGCAGAATCTCAGAAGCACAGGATGACAAGGCATACAGTTTTTTGGCAGATCCGGAGAACTGCTTGGTGCCCATTGGCGTTAGCCGCTTCATCTTTAGCTGGATCTTCAAAGCACAGAGGGAAAGGGAACACCTTCTTGGAGGGGCTGACAATTCCCCTTTACCTACATGTCTAGACTTAAGGTCTAGCTTGGCAGTCTCCTCTCCACCTTGGGCCTTTTTAAAGTCAAGGGCTGCCAAGGGCTTTGCTAACAAATAGTAATAGTCCTCCCCATTAAAGTTATAGGTTAAGAGGGTTGTATATCCTGGCCATCTTCTTCATTCTCGGAAATGAACTGACCCTCCTCCCTGGATTCTTCGCTATCAGAATCCTACGGTGGCTCACATGGTCCCTTTTTCTGCCTGCTTTTGTAAGACAGGAAGAAACTTTCTCCTCCGCCCTGGAAGGTTCTCTGGATAAGGAGAGACGAGGGGTCCCAGATCTGCTGGCCTTTTTGAGGACAGGGACAACCTGCTCCAACATGACCCCAAACTCCTCCCTCATGGTGGATTTAATAATTGCAGCAAAATCAAAGTTAATGGACCCGGTATCGGAGTTAACAGGCATCCATTTGTCTAGCTCAGGGGTAGGGAACCTGCGGCTCTCCAGATGTTCAGGAACTACAATTCCCATCAGCCCCTACCAGCATGGCCAATTGGCCATGCTGACAGAGGCTGATGGGAATTGTAGTTCCTGAACATCTGGAGAGCCGCAGGTTCCCTACCCCTGGTCTAGCTCTTCCTCTTCTGGATCCTGCGAGGCCCCTGGTGGAGTCCTGAAGGGAGCTCCCTTACCCGAAGCTCCAGAGCCTCCTCTGCCTGAGGGGCTGCTTTTCATGCCTACTCTGCTTCTCTGGTGGCCATTTTGTCAGCAGCATCTCGTTTGGTGTGCTTTGCCACCAATGGCATGGCAGCTCTCACGGAGGGAGTGACAAACAGGAGAAAGGGAGAAGGAGTACAAGTAACAGCAAAGGAGCTAGTAGGGAGCCATGCCACAGAAGGGAGGGAAGAAACAGAAGAATACAGCTAATAGTCTAGCACTGCAGTAATAAGGCAATAATAGTAAACAGTAAAATAGTGAACGCAGTGCAGGCAACAGACAATTGCTCTCCCATAAGGCAGGAACAGAACTGGACCACACTGGGTAACTCCCACTGGAAGCAGGAAGCAAAAGAATTGGTTCCTGCCTCCCATGTCTATGGTGGGAATTACCAGGAAGATGTCCTCCAAGCTCAGATGGAGAACAAACCTGGTCCTTCAGATTAGAGTTCATCGCTCTTAACCACTACATCACGCTGGCTTTCTGTAGCGACAGCACTACCAAACACAGCAGAGTTATCTGTACTCTACATTACACATCCTGACTCATATATGTTGACAGAGAGAAATTTTCTCTCTTTCTCACAATACTAGAACCAGGGGGCATACATTGAAAATGCTGGGGGGAAGAATTAGGACTAATAAAAAGAAACACTTCTTCACACAACGTGTGATTGGTGTTTGGAATATGCTGCCACAGGAGGTGGTGATGGCCACGAACCTGGATAGCTTTAAAAAGGGCTTGGACAGATTTATGGAGGAGAAGTCCATCTATGGCTACCAATCTTGATCCTCCTTGATCTCAGATTGCAAATGCCTTAGCAGACCAGGTGCTCAGGAGCAGCAGCAGCAGCAGCAGGCCATTGCTTTCACATCCTGCACGTGAGCTCCCAAAGGCACCTGGTGGGCCACTGCGAGTAGCAGAGTGCTGGACTAGATGGACTCTGGTCTGATCCAGCAGGCTAGTTCTTATGTTCTTATGTGGTAGATGCATTAATAAACATTAACTGAATTGGTGGCTGCTGAACGTATCATAAACAGAATATGGATGGCTGTGGAAGCACAGAACACTATGCAAGATAGTTGGTACGATTATAACGAATAGCTACCTGCATTATGAACTTCCACAAGCCAGAGGTTTTGTGACCGTTTCCACCACAAACATTGTTTCCAAGGAAGAACATCCAAATGTTTCTTTCAACAGTGGCATAAATGCCTCCGTAACACTATACCTGCCTGTGCGTCAGGATGTATATCAGATAAGGAATTCTTCTAAAGTAGACAGGGGCTTCCATTTGAATTTCAGTCTGGCACGTCACATGACAGACATCGTTAACAATCATATCCACAGCTTCAACAGGAGTGGAGATTTGTGGCCAGGCTTTATTTGTACATTTGAAAGTTACAACCAAAAACAATTTTTACACAACCGAGATGCTGAGCTTTAGCTGTGTGGGGGAAGACCAATAAGCCATCTTGGTCCAGCTTCTTTTAGTGGCCAACCAGATACCCCCAGAAGACCTACAAGCAACGCATGGAGAACAAAACCTAGTTCTGTTGCTCCCTCCCCCCAGCACTGATATTTATAGGGCTGCTGTCTCTAGATACAGAGATTCCATTAAATCATTGCAGCTAACAGTCAGTGATGAAATTCTGTGCTAACAGACCATGGGCTATATCAGGGGTCTGCAACCAGCGGCTCTCCAGATGTTCATGGACTACAAATCCCATCAGCCCCTGCCAGGGGCTGATGGGAATTGTAGTCCATGAACATCTGGAGAGCAGAAGATTGCAGACCCCTGGGCTATATTATGGGGTTAAGGAGGTATGTGGCCCGATAACTGGATAGCCCAAGCTAGCCTGATCTCATCAAATCTCAGCAGGGTTAGCTCTGGCTAGTATTTGGATAGAAGACCACCAATGAAATCCAGGGTCACTATGAAAAGCAGGCAATGGCAAAGCCACCTCTCTTATCTATGAAAATTGTACAGGGTCATCCTAGGTCAGCTGAGACGTGATGACACTTTCCACCACCAAGGAAGTATGGGGTGGGGATTATCATGTTAGCACAGCTATTGTAATCCAGCCTCTGGGACATGCTTCTATTAGAAGCGAAATGAAGTATATATATTTTTTTATATGAATAAAAGTAATTATGGAGTAATCTCTTTGGTAGAGAATGAATCAGCTTTACAAATCAGCTTTTTTCAATGTGTCAAACTGTGTCAAACTGGTTGTGCACATTTTCATTCAGAAACGCGAAGTACACATGGAAAGCCTGATTCAAAATCATTTCCTCCTGTCGCAAAATGTGGCACAGACTCTAGTTCCGCCACGCAGAGAGAAGCTGGGGGCTCTGCAAACTAATTCTTGTATCTAAGATGCCTCAAATCAAAAATTTAAATACAAGTGTTCAGTGGGATGCTGGAATAACATTAAGTCTCCACACACATTTCTTTTCAGTATCTAAACGGAGTACACAAATTAAACAGGATGTTACAACCTACATGGCTTGGAGAAGGGCTATGGCTCAATGGTAGAGCAGATACAGATGGGCAGGCAGAAGGTCTTAGATTCAACCTCAAGCATCACTTGCTGAACTTCTAGATGAGACTCTGGTGAGCTGCTGTCACTCTGACTAGGAAGTACTGACCAGTGGTGAGATCCAAAAATGTTAGTAACAGGTTCCCATGGTGGTGGGATTCAAAACTGTATGAAAGTGCCAATGGGGCTGGAACGATGGGGAGGCTGCAGATACAGGGCTGGCATTCCGGGCGGGCATTCCCTGGAGTAGGTGGGCTGTGGCAGCAGACGCAGCCTTGGCCGCGCCGGTCCTTGGGTGGGAACGACCCATCGCAGGGCGCAGGCTGCCACGGACGCGCACCTCCTGCTAGACTGCTTCGGAGTTCCCCCCGCCAGCGCTTACCGCTGAGAGGAGGGATGTGAATCCAAGGCAAAAATCACGTGGCAAAATCACCAATTAGTAACCCCCTCTCGGCACACACAAATAATTAGTAACCTGCTCTCGGGAACCTGTGAGAACCTGCTGGATCCCACCTCTGGTACTGACCCTGGTGGACCAATGGCCTGATTCACTATTGACAGCTTCACATGTGTTCGTGTGTCCCAGGGGCATGATTTTGAGAAATTAAGCACAGCTGGCTTACACAGAAGACCACCTGAGTACTCTGCGTATGTTATGTGGAGCTTCACAGAAAAAGTGTGGAATATTTGTTATTAATGGTTACAGAATGTTCTTCCAGAATGGACCCCCATGACATGTTTAGGCCAACATTTTTCAAATATTTATAAGAATACAAAATAAGGTCAGCCTAAAAATAAATCAGGAGATTTAAAAAGTCAAGTCCAACAGAGGTATAAAATGATTACATCACTCCTTTCCCACCATCAACCTCTGCCCAAGGCAGATTACAAAGGCAAATGTAAACCAACTCAGGAAAAAAAATCAACTTAATGCACTGTCATCGCAAAATACACAAAAGAGGCCCTATGCACAGCTCTTCCACAGCCACCCCACAAAAAGAAAGGGTGCCCACAAATGCCTTTTTAATCAGAGGCCCCTTCCGCACACGCAGAATAATGTGTTTTCAAACCACTTTCACAACTGTTTGCAAGTGGATTTTGCTACATTCCAAGCTATTGCAGCTTCAAAAAAAAGCATTGAAAGCAGTTTTGAAAGTGCATTATTCTGCATGTGCGGAATGAGCCAGAGTGACTTTACAATGTCACTGGAAGCACTGTGCACTGATCTCCTCTGGGAGACTGGACCCATAGCTGAAAAAGGCAACATTTGAGGTATGGGAAAGAGATGAGACAACCTAGGACACAGGTGTCAAACTCGCGGCCCTCCAGATATTATGGACTGGGGATGATGAGAACTGTAGTCCATAACATCTGGAGGGCCGTGAGTTTGACACCTATGTTCTAGGAGGATCTAAGCTGCCACAAAAAGTCATACTGGGAGAGGACTGGTCCTTCAGGTATGCGAATTCCAGGCCACAAAGAACAACTTCATTTATAAAAACCGGAACCCTGAGTTGAACCCAGAAGCATACAAGTGAGGTGGTCTTTTTTGTTTACAAAATGCCTTTCGCTTAAACTCGAGGCAGAATACAAAATAAAACAATGTACTATAGGATAAAACATTCAATGAACAGTGCTATAGGACAAGGATGACGCAATCAGAAGATAATGTGAACAAACTGCTCAGGTCAAGGTATACCATAAACAACATGGTAAGTGGCATTATAAAGATGGAAGACAATATCGTAACAGCAAGTTAATACATAGCATAATCATTGCAGTAGTCTAAAATCGTACTACATTTCCTTCTAGACAGCTGCTGTTATTATGATGTAGGAAACTACAATGAAAAAACTTATATGTATTTGAACTTTCTTAACTTCCTTGCCTGTAATGGACTCACAATGAGAGACATTCAAAGCAGAAAATCGCCTTACTTTAATGATGATTCAAGCAGGAAGAGGTAAAGAAACTCTACTGAGGCAAAAAGTTATTCAAAGAACAGAAGGTCAATGGTTAAAGCTAAGCTATCAAGTGCTGGAAAAACTAGGATGACAAGGAGTACTAAGTATTAATAGGAAATAAGGAGTATGGACCAAATACACTAATTATTAAGCAAGATGGGGAAACATGAATATGCCTGTTTTGTGAATCAATACCGATATTTTATACAGATTATGATTTTCGATTCGAGAGATAGGTAATAACTGTTCTCCAGATGTTATGGATTCAGCGTCTAGTTCCCATCATCCCCTGACAGCATCATGCTGTCAGGGGATGATGGGAAGTGTAGTCCATAACATCTGGAGGGCCGCGAGTTTGACACCTGTGGACTATAGCTTTCAGGTCCTATTAAGAAAAAAATGTGGGTATATTCTTAAAAGTTCCTTTAAGTACAAAACAATTTATTTGGAAAACCAAAAATCCTGATAAACTTGAGGAGAAATGGTTAACTATATTTCTCCGCTTCAACAGACTTTCCTACTATATGAAACTACTTTAAAAAATGATACTTGTTTCAAAGTTGTTAGCCTATCAACCCAGGATCTACAAGGTTAAATACAGACCCAGCAATTCCTGAATACGTCTGGAAGCTTTACCGTCAAAGAACAGATATTCCTTCATAGCACTTATGTCCCAAAACTCTTAGCCAAATCCATTTCATTCCTCAGTAGCTTATTCAGCTACAAGATTTTCCACAGCCATCAACATTAAACTCTGAAGACTAAGAGATGCTCTTAAACAGGTAGAAGAAGATTTTTTTTCCCCATGGAAAGAGTTCAAGGTATTCAGTGGTGTCTTTTTTTCCAAGTGGCCAGAATGAAAACTGCTTTTTTTTAAAAATTCTCAAAACTGCTAATTTCCAATCCTCACATTTCTGGTGTCTCATCAGGAAAAAAATGTATATTTATCATCTGTTAAAGTGAATTTAACTTTTTAAAAACCCTACCTAGAAATTAAGAAATGTGACTTAGATAATTCTTATTGATCATTTTAACACTATGTTTAAACAAATTCTAATTTAATCAACTGGCCAGCAGATTCTTATCATTTATTTTTGTGGAGAAAATACACCATGTTGGATGACTCCTTATCGGATAAATCAAACCTCAAATCACCTAGAATTGTATGCAGAAAAAAAGCCAAAGTAGCTTTTTTTGACAACAGCTGTAAACACCAGTTTGTTACTAAGTGTAACGGAAACGTTTTCCGTGACCAATAGTATTTGCATACCATGGATGAAAGGAACATACGGTAGTACCCAATCTGAGATCATCAGTGCTTTGTTACAGTTGCTCTTATACCTACTAATTGATGAAAAGTGTCCAATTATCTTGGGCTAGTCACAGCTTTTCGGAGCTCTCTTAGCCCCACCTACCTCACAGGGTGTTTGTTGTGAGGGGGGAAGGGCAAGGAGATTGTAAGCCCCTTTGAGTCTCCTGCAGGAGAGAAAGGGGGGATATAAATCCAAACTCCTCCTCCTCCTCTTCTTCTAAGGAACAGTTACAATTCACCTAACTTACTTCTATGGAACACATGACTTTTAAAAAGTGATAAATGCCAGTGATCCATTGTCATATATCGATGAGCCCATAGCCATATTTATTTATTTTATTTTTTATTTCATTTTTATACCGCCCTCCCCCGAAGGGCTCAGGGCAGCGAACAACACTAACAAACAAGTAAAAACAAAATCAATACAAATTAAGAATTAAACGGCAGCATTCAATTATCGAACCCAATTAAAATAGATGGCATCCGACTATTAAAACTCCTCTTGAGAGAAGGACAGCGGGTCTTAAGAGTGTTTCGGGCACCCACATCAGCAGCTGGTCTCCCCAAAGGCCTGGTGGAATAGCTCAGTCTTGCAGGCCCTGCGGAACTCATTAAGGTCCCGCAGGGCCCGGACAGCTGGAGGAAGAGCATTCCACCAGGCAGGGGCCAGGGCGGTAAAACCCCTGGCCCTAGTGGAGGCCAGCCGCATCATAGAGGGGGCGGGGATCACCAGCAGATTGGCCTCTGCTGAACGCAGAGACCGTCGTGGGACATATTGTGAAACATGTACCAAAATTCTCACTAAGCTTAGATATACATCAAAGAGAGAGAAGGAATGACATGTTGAAAGTTGAGGGGCACTGGCGACATGTGGTCCCAATATGGATCAACTTTTTAACAGGAAAGAGGAAAAATATGTGGCTCAGAAAAGGGGGTTAGTAAAAGAAGGGAAGAACTTGAAGGTAGTGGTACACTCGAAATGGTCCAGGCGTGACATTCTGCAAGTTTGGGTCAACCCTGCAGGCAGATATTGTTCTCGGTCAACCGGTGATTAGCTACATAGACATTTTGCAGTTGGATTCCATTGCGGACATTCTCCTCCACTGCCCACTTTACCAGAATCCAAGATCCAGCTTATTATTACAAATCATTGACTCTATGAAAACACTTACAGAGCTTGATAAAGTAAATATGCTCTTAAACTGTAATGACCTTGACTGTTGTCTCGCAGTGGCAAAGTTTCTGGCTGAGGTTTGCGAACTGAACTTATGATCCAGTGTGAAGTTTTATCTAGTAATTTTAATTGTATTTATATTGTATGTTCTGTATGCCAATAAAGGCTTATTGAAATTGAAATTGGTGACTTAAGTAACGGTTTCATAAATTTTTTTGGGGGGGGGAGTAATCTGTTTCAACTACATTCTGGGCAGTGGTTTGTATTTCACCTCATAGACATTTTACATAAGGATATTTGTGTAACTTGGTGAAGATGATCTGAAGATTACAGAAAATTAAGGGGCAAAAGCTTTAAGATGGAGTATAGAGGGACTGGACCATATGAAGCAAGATGAAATAAGGGATGAAGCAGAATTGGGATAGCTTAGGAAAAAATGACTGTAACTAGCTTGGGTGCAAAAGAACAATTTTTAACATTTAAGAAGTCTACTGCCTATTCAAATGATCTGCAATAGTGAGAGATTTCATTATTGAGGAGCAGTCATGTACCTGCTCCCCAGCAAGGAACCACTTTTTAGTCCTGATAATAAATCTTCAGATAGACGAACGAAACAATAAAGCTATAATGTGTTGATAGAATTTGATTAAAAATAATAAGTTAAAGCGTATACACAGAGTTGCTGTTGAAAGGAGAAAGAGAACATTAAAATGAGCACATGGGCGAACTCAAAAATATTTTGGATGAATATGAAAAAGTGGTATGGCAAGCACTATATATAATGCAAGTTGGATGCGTCAGCCAAATTCATGTCCTGTGCATAGTAAATCTCTATGTCCCTAGAATCAGATGTCATAGTCTGAAAAGTTTAGAACGTACAAGAGCACTGAAGAGTACACCATCAAAAAGGACTGAAATAAGACATTTTCCCATATATTGAACAGAAAGGGAAAGGAGAATACACCCTCAAAATCTGGAAGATTGTAATCAAACTCCATAGCCCCTATAACAGATCAGGTGTAGGCATACCATGCAAATAGTTATGAAAAAGATCTGCCTTACTGTAGTCAACAGTCTGATTCTATCCATGCTTAGTCAAGATGGAAGTCCCAGTGTGTTAAATAACATTTACTTCTACGTTAAGTGTACACCAGATTGCTCATAAAAACTTGGCAAACCGGCCACAAATAATGTAATACATCTACAACAGTTGCACTGAAGTTGGCTGGTTTCAGATATGTCTTTGAAACCAGAGTTGGTTTCAGATATGCCTTTGAAACCAGAGTAAAGGCTACATGCTAACTGAAGCATGGCAAAACAGTTAGCTCTATATTCTGCACACATACCCCTAGCAAAAACTGGCACATTAACAGCCGATGCTGTTAAATTTAGTCACTGGAAGGGGGAAAAAGCCCTGAGACACTGGATTCTGATTCAGCATTTTTCCACATTCTTAAACTTCTCCTCCCCCATCATTTACAAGGGTTTCTTCCAGCAAGCAAAAGACTGTAATTTAGCAGGCTACGCACACAGCAGAACAGCCATTCAAACAAGACACTTCTCCCTATGTTTTTTACATACTTCTCGCTATATTTTTACATACATTTGATTTACAATGTTTTCATTCTGCCCAGGTTTAAGACATTTTGGTTTATTAAAATTTAACCATTTTATTACAGCTAAGCGGGACAAAACTATAACAACGCAAGCTAATGACTGCTTTCCAGATATAAAATTCATTCTTGTCTGTCATCAGATTTATTTCACAGTATTCTTCTCAAGAACAATACCTCGCAGTTATTAAAAAAAACCACAAAAACAAAGAAAAAAACCACTGCAGAGTACTAGCTTTAGAAGAACTTTCAAATACATAAAACAGCTTTTTAGGGGTTTCCATGGGCTAAAATATGCTTTTTTTCTCACCTCGCTAGGTTACACAACAAGATTCAAAAACCGGCGAAATAAATGGGGAAACAGCTTTTTAAAGGCAAGTCGGGTTTCTTTCTTTCTTTCTTTTTTTGCAAAGACAGCCACAATTAATTATTGTGATTTTGGTAATTGTTAGGGACAACCGACAACGAACAACCATCTGCAGCAAAAACCAAGGTAAACTCTCCTCCTGCCTTCCCCACCAATAGTTTCCCCCCAACTCTCTCCGTTTCAATGGAAACCACCAGCTGTGCCCACTAGATTCTTCCACACTATGCCAACAGGCAGGCTATTCTTTGGACGGCGATGCCAACGCATTCCAAAAGGAAACCTTTATTTCACACCAATCCACACTTACTTAGACTCCTAGAGAATCATGCCACATGCATTCAAATGGGCTGGAAGATCAGGAAGGAAAGTCGCCTCCAGCTCCGCTGGGTGGAGTGCTGCTGGAATGGGCACTGTCTCAGCACCCCCCTACAGCTCAAGCCCCCCACCCCCCACCCCATACACACCCTTTGCAATCTCCAAGTTTATTTTGAAACCTGGGTGGGGATCGCCTTCCGATTTTTTTTTGACGCTCCAGCCTCCGCAGATTCGACAGCCGTCTCTGGGAATGTCACTCAGACGGGTTTCAGAAGGGAGGAAGAGAAAGGGGAAATCACAAATCTGGAGCGTCACATCTACATGGCCAAACTGGTTTCAGAGGGGGGAAGACAGGGCAAAGGACGGACCTACCAGCTGTTTGGCATATATGGGGGGAGAGCCCCCTCCTTATAGATCCACCAGCTGTTTAGTATTGGGGGGGGGGGAGAGAATCCAAGGGATGTAATGCCATTTTCTGTAGCAAAGCCAGCTCCTTCCCTACCATGAAGGCTGGAGGGATACAGCAACTGCCCCTCACTCTTTCCTCCTAGGGCATTCACACATGCAAATATTTACCGGCACACCCCCAGAAACAGATCCAGACCTCCTCTTTCCCCATCCATCACCCTGCCCAGATATTCCTTTATCTGCGAAAGCGGATCCTTTACACACACCCTATTTCAGAGATGCAAAACATTATCTCCCCCCCCCCACCCTTCCAACAGTTGGGACCCCGGCCCCACTGTGTGGGCATGGGGATGGGGTGCTTAGCCCGCCCCAGCCCCCCTCCACCCCACACCTCTGCAATCCCGGCACACCTTGTTCCACAACCAGCCACCATTTCGGGCCAACCCGACCGTACAGGAGGAGCCTCCCTTTTGGAAAACCGATTTAACGGTGGGTGGAGGGGGAGAGATGAGGAACCCCATAACCCCCGCCCACCCTCGCCTCAGTCCTGCAGGGGCGGGCACAGCCCCCCCCCCCCACCACCCTAAGGTCGGGCGCTTGGAAAATGGTGGTGGGGTGGGAGGTGTGGTGCGCTGCTTTGCCGGGGTTGCAAAAAAGGGAAAGCGCCGAAGCGGGAGCTCACCGTGACGGCTGCGGCTGGATCCCTCCTCCTCCTCGCTGCCTTCTCTCGGGGGCGGCGGAGGGGCTTCTCCTCGCCCTCCCGGGGAGCTGCGCCGCCTCCCGCCCTGCCCGCGCCGGCCTCCGCCCCTCTGCGAACGTCCCCCGGCTGCTCCCGCCGGCCGGCCTCCTTCCCTGCCTCTCGGGCAGCGCCAACCGCTCTCACTTCCGGCGCGCGGGCCTCGCCTCCTCCCCGCCGCCGCCGCCGCCTGCTGCTACTGCTCCTCCCGCGGCGGCTGCAGCAATCGCCGGCCTCGTGCAAAACCCGGCCGCCCCGCTCCACACCCCCTGGGCCGGGAAGCCTGGCCGCGCCCAGCTGCCCCCGCTCCTCCTCCTCCTCGGTCGAGGGTGTTCCCCACCGGCCGCAGTCGCTTTCCCCCCTCAGCCCCTGTGAACACGAAGGGTTCTTCTGAGCATGTGCAGAGCGCGACCCATCCACGCCTCGTGTTGCTGTTAAGGGGATTCTGCGCGCCAGGGAAAGATTGCAGAGCGTAGTAACTGAGGGAGGCGCGGGTGTTGTATTTATCGCCACAGGGTGCGGGGAATCCAAGGGTTCCTCTGAGCGTGTGCAGAGCGCGACCCATCCACGCCTCGTGTTGTTGTTAAGGGGATTCTGCGCGCCAGGGAAGGATTGCAGAGAGTAGTAGCCGAGGAGGTGCGGGGAATCCAAGAGTTCCTCTGAGCGTGTGCAGAGCGCGGCGCGTCCACGCCTCGTTGGGTCGGCTGGAGCGGCCCTGTGTCGTTGTTGAGGGGCTTCTGCACGACAGGGAAGGAGTGCCACAGCGTAGTGGCTCTGTCGCTAAGGAGTGACCATGCTGTGCACAGGGTGTGCGGAATCCACTGGGAGTGAGGGATTCGGTTCAGAAAGGCAGCAACAGAAAATGGGTCCAGCAGTACCTTTAAGATGGAATCTTTTTTAAAAAAATCCTAGTATAAAGTTTATGCTGGAATAAAATCATGTCTTTGAGGCATCACGAAATGCCTGTTTTTATGGCTTGTTCCATGGTGGTTGTCCTGCTTTTCCGTCTTCTGGGCCAACTCGAGTTTGACTCTGGAGAGGTGTTGTGGACACTTTCTGAATAAATTCAATCCTGAAAGATATTTTTGGGAGATGAAAAACAAGGCCAAGGTGTAAAAATTGGTAATATATATATTTTGTCGCTTAGATAAAAAAATTCCCCGTATGTTTCTCCTCTTCTTTCAAAAATGACTGCAGGGCTAACAGATTCTCTTGAAGAAGCCTCTTGGGCGAAACATGTGGGGAATGTCTATCTGTAATAAAATGTATTTTCACCTATTTTGTACCATGGTGCTTGACCTTATTTTTTTTTATCTCCTGTGACTGGTGCAGCCCTTTCATTTCTCCTTGCCTTTAGACATTTTGGGGGAACAAATCCAGTTGACTTCTCTGCAGTAATAAAATAGAGAGCCAGTGGAGTGTATGTCAGATTAGAGCCTGGGAAACAAAGGTTTGAATCCCCACTCTGTCCTGGGAGCTTGCTGGGTGACTTTGGGCCATTCACACGCTCTCAGCCTCGACCCTGGAAAGTGGAGGCAGGCAATGGCCAACCTCCGAAAGTATCTTGCCTTGAATATGTGACAGGCTCTCCATAAGTCTACGGTGACTTGATGGCAAAATAAAATTATTTGCCATCCTTTATCATTTCCTCTATAATCATGTATCAGATAGATTGGGGAGGGGGAGGTCTATCCTGACCCCAGACTCCCAGTGCTTGGAGTCAACATGGGGGAAGTCCTCTACGCCCTTGTTTGTTGACCGTCGACAACTATTTAACCACTGTGTGAAACAAGATGTGTGAACTAGAAGGATCCCTGATTTGACCCAGCAGGGCTCTTCCTAATCATCTTTATCGTGTCACTCTATTTCCTGACCATATTTTTATTTTATTTATTTTATTTATTTATTAAACTTCTATGCCGCCCCATCCTCCAGGGGCTCTGGGCGGTGTACAGCATAAAACAGGGTAAAACAAGTCACTAAAATCTTTAAAACAGCGGTAACAAACATTAATAGTAATCCATAGAATAGCTTAAAACTCATAAAACAGCAAAAAACCATAATACATAATAAAAGGCGTCCGACCCCAATTTAAAACCTACCCCCATGGGGGGGGATGGCAGGACCCCTCAATATGAGGGGACCCTGATGTAACTGCCCTAGGGGCAGGGCAGGCACCATGTCAGCAGCTGGACACTCCAAAGGCCCGTGGAACAACACAGTCTTACACGCCCTCCCTAACTCACCCAGGTCCCGCACGGCCCGGACAGCTGGAGGAGGGTGTTCCACCAGGCCGGGCCAGTGTCAGCAGTTGTCCTGGCCCGCTGTGGAGGCCAGCCGCGATCATAGAGGGGCCGGGGGCCACCAATAGTTGGCCTCTGCAGAGCGCAGAGGCCGAGTTGGGACATATGGGGTGATGCGTCCCGAAGGTACGAGGGTCCCAGGCCGCGTAAAGCCTTAAAGGTCAAAACCCACACCTTGAAGATGATTCGAATTCAACCGGGAGCCAATGCAGCTGTCGCAACACAGGCTGGATGTGTTCTCTGAAGGCTCTCTCCTGTGAGCAGGCGTAAGGCCGTGCATGTTGGACCAGTTTTAACTTCCGGACCAAACGCAAGGGAAGGCCGCGCGACAGCGAAGTTACAATAGTCCAGCCTGAGGTGACCGCTGCATGGATCACAGTGGCCAGATCCGCCTGGGAGAGGAAGGGAGCCAACCGCCGGGCCTGGCGAAGATGGAAAAATGCAGTCCGTTGTATGGGCCACCTGGGTCTCCATTGAGAGAGATCTAATCCAGGTGGACCCCAGACTGCGAACAGAGGGGTCGGCGCCAATGAGACCCTCCCACACCGGGCGGCTGGAAATCCCTAACCTCACCCCTGGCGGTCTAGCCAGAGGATCTCCGCTCTCGATGGATTCAGTTGCAACCTGCTCTGCTGCAACCAACCAGCTACCGCTTCCAAACAATGCTGGAGAGCCGCAGGGCGCAACCGCCCTCCATCAACAGAATGAGCTGAGTGTCATCAGCATATTGATGACAGATCAGCCCAAAGCTCCGCACTAACTGAGCAAGTGGTCGCGATATAGATGTTAAATAATAGCTGGATAGTAGCGCCCTGCGGTAATTCGCACTGAAGCGGCACCTCCGGAGGCTTCATCCCCGCACCACACTTGCTGACTCCGGTCCCGAGAAACGAGGCAATCCACTGAAGGACAGCGCCCCGCACTCGAAGCGCCAGGCGGTGGGTCAAAAGGTCGCGGATCGCACTCATATCAAACGCTGGCGGTAAGATCTAACAAAACCAGCAGCGCCGATCCGCCTGAGTTGCATACGGAGCGCGGTTCGTGATGGCGACAAGAGCGGTTCTCCGCCCCATGCCCAGCACGGAAGCCGGACTGGAAGGGGTCGAAGCCGATGCGTCATCCAGGAAACCCTGAAGCTGCTCCAACACCACTCTCTCAATTACCTTCCCCAGAAACGAAAGATTCGAGACGGGCGTAATTGGCCAGATCCCCTGGATCTAACGATGGTCTTTTCAAGAGTGGGCGGACCACTGCCTCCTTCAACCCCTCTTGAAAAAACCCCTTGCCCAAGGGAGCTATTGATGATGTTCAACACATGGGGTCGTGAGTCTCACCGCAAGCTTTTATAAGCCAGGAGGGGCACGGATCCAGAGGACAGGTAGTAGGTCTAACAGCAGCCAAGGCCCTGTCAACAGCCGCTTCGAGAGCAGGGAGAACTGGGCCAGACTTGGGCCCGAAGACAGCAAGGGAGCCTCCAGTTCACTAATTGTAGATAACGTATGGAAGGTCCCGGCTAAGCAACGTGACTTTATCTGCAAAAGCTCATGAATGCCTCTACAGCTAATAGCCAATCGATGATTTGTAGACCCTTCCGATAAGGAGGTCAAAGACCGAATTATACGAAATAATTAAGCCTGGCGGGAGCTAGCAGACGCAAGAGAGGAGGAGAAGAAAGCCCCTTCTTCGCCTTCTTCGTTGCCATCTCATAGGCCTTCATAAACGCCCTATAAGATGTTCGCGAGCCGCCGCGAGATTTCCGCCACACTCGCTTCTAGTCGCCTAAGCATCCGTTTCATATGGCGCAGCTCCTCGGTATACCAAGGAGCCTGCCGAACACGGGCTAAGAGGACGCCGGGGAGCAACAATCTGATGGCATCGGAGAGCCGGGAGTTCCAGTCCTCCACCTGCTCATCGAAAGGTGCCGGGCGGTTCAGGGTCCCGCAGAGCATTCAGGAAACCAATCGGGTCCATAAGTCTCCGCTGGCTGGCATAATCAGCCCTCGCCTAGACGGGTTTGGCGTGGCAGGGCCATCCGAACCTTCAAGGCGAATGGTCAGACCATGGCATTCTATCCGTAGAGGATATGACCATATTAACCCCCAAACCAAAGACCAAATCCAGCGTGGGGCCGGCCTCGTGAGTGGGGCCAGAACTTACCAAGGAGAGGCCTAGTGCCGCCATGGATGACACCAGGTCCGCAGCCACTGTACATGAGGCGGTGTCGGCATGGGCGTTAAAGTCCCCAGAACAATAAGACTGGGGAACCGCAATGCCCAGTCCGCCACCACCTCCAGCAGCCGCAGCAGGCTGTCCCCTGGTGCGCCAGGGCGACCGGGTGTACACCAGGAGGACCGCCATCCTTCCACGGCCAACCACTCTAGGTCGACACACTCCATGCCGGCAATCTCTGGGATGGGGTCACTCTGAAGGGAATGGAATCACTGATGAACATCGCCACACCTCCCCCCCCGCCCATGTTTTCGTGGCTGGTGGAGGCATCGCCAACCCGGGTGGCGGATTCTCGCCTAAGGCTTAACTGTTTCACCCTCACGCACTCCAGGTTTCAGTGATACGCCAGGTCCATCTGTTGGGCTTCAGATAATCTCGAGCACAGCGGTTTTATTGTTGATGGACCTGGCATTGATCAGCACCACGCTTAATGCAAGCAGAGTAACCCTGAACTCTGCCACCGCTGCCTCTTGGGATAGGGTCGGAGGTCAGAAGGCTAACGAGCATGACCGTGATCTCGCTCGCCTTCTATCATATGGCCGCCGCCTACCGCTATATCTACCCCGTCCCATCAATACCGGGATCCCCTGCCCCAAATAGGTGCCCCCATTGTTCAGCCGCTCTCCCCAAAACCTATAGCCTCGCTAACTACTACCACACCAAGCAGGCAGACCAACAGGAGGGTCTGTCCCAGGCAGGGCTGAGCAGGCTGGCTGCCTTGGGCTGCTGGTGGAACTCCTGTTGTAGCTGCCAGGCCCCACCCCCTGCAGGTGTTCCCAACGGGGTGGGTGGGGAAGGACTCTCACTCCTTCCCAGTGGCAGCAGGCGGCAGCTCACCCGGTGGACTTCTGCTTGGCAGGCAGGCAGGCAGGCAGACCAACAGGAGGGTCTGTCCCAGGCAGGGCTGAGCAGGCTGGCTGCCTTGGGCTGCTGGTGGAACTCCTGTTGTAGCTGCCAGGCCCCACCCCCTGCAGGTGTTCCCAATGGGGTGGGTGGGGAAGGACTCTCACTCCTTCCCAGTGGCAGCAGGCAGCAGCTCACCCGGTGGACTTCTGCTTGGCAGGCAGGCAGGCAGACCAACAGGAGGGTCTGTCCCAGGCAGGGCTGAGCAGGCTGGCTGCCTTGGGCTGCTGGTGGAACTCCTGTTGTAGCTGCCAGGCCCCACCCCCTGCAGGTGTTCCCAATGGGGTGGGTGGGGAAGGACTCTCACTCCTTCCCAGTGGCAGCAGGCGGCAGCTCACCCGGTGGACTTCTGCTTGGCAGGCAGGCAGGCAGGCAGGCAGACCAACAGGAGGGTCTGTCCCAGGCAGGGCAGTAGGGAAGTAAACATATCCTTTATTTTACCATCCGTCAGTCACCCTTATCAGAGGTCGTACACACGTCTGTAACCACCTTGGTTATATGTTGTTGAAGGCTTTCACGGCCGGAATCACTGGGGTGCTGTGTGGTTTTCGGCCATACAGCCCGGAAACCACACAGCACCCCGCCTTGGTTATGTCTGGGCATGCAACAATGGCGAAAGTGAAGTTGTGGATACTACCCCTTTTACATTACGTCACCCAGTGAAGAAAGCGGACTACATAAATGAAATTAATAATAAGTAATTTTTAATCAGAGTTTTATGTGGGATGGGGGAAATGTATGAACACCCAGGGTTATGCATTTTAATCTGGATGAAATATGGATTTTTATTTGCATTTTATTTATAACCTACCTTTTCCTGCAAGGGGTCACCAAGGTAGCTTAAATTGTTTTTCTGTCCTCCATTTTATCCTCATAAATAACCCTGCCAGGTAAATTAGAAGAAGAAGAAGAGTTTGGATTTATATCCCCCCTTTCTCTCCTGCAGGAGACTCAAAGGGGCTTACAATCTCCTTGCCCTTCCCCCCTCACAACAAACACCCTGTGAGGTAGGTGGGGCTGAGAGAGCTCCGAGAAGCTGTGACTAGCCCAAGGTCACCCAGCTGGCGTGTGTGGGAGTCCACAGGCTAATCTGAATTCCCCAGATAAGCCTCCACAGCTCAGGCGGCAGAGCTGGGAATCAAACCTGGTTTCTCCAGATTAGATACATGAGCTCTTAACCTCCTACGCCACTGCGTAGGTTGAGGGTGTGTGATTCAGGCAAAGTTTCCTAGCAAGATTCCAGGGCAGAGTGTGAATTCGAACCTGGTTCTTTCGGATTCTAATCTGACACTAACCACGACACCACGCTGGCTCTTCCTAGGTCGTTTGTGTTCCTACATTATTGAGAATTACTAACCCAGACACGAACCTGCACTGCATACATTTTTAGCCTTGCTTACCCTCCTGATTTATGTAGGCATTATAGATTTAAAATAGATTTGGAAGGCATGGTATAGCTCAGTCCTGTCTGACCTCGGAAACTAAGCAGGGTTGTTATTTGGATGGGTGACCACCAAGGAAGGCCATGGGAAACCACTACTGTTTCTCACTTGCCTTAGACTTACCAGCTCTGGGTTGGGAAATCCCTGGATATTTGGGGGGTAGAGTTTAGGGAATATGAGGTTTGGGGAGGGGAAGGACCTCAGTGGTACACAATGCCTTAGAGTGAGGGTGTCAAACTCGCGGCCCTCCAGATGTTCATGAACTACAATTCCCATCAGTCCCTCCCAACATGAACATTGGCTATACTGTCAAGGGCTGATGGAAATTGTAGTTCATGAACATCTGGAGGGCCGCGAGTTTGACACCTGTGCTTAGACCAGTGGTGGGATCCAAAAATTTTAGTAACAGGTTCCCATGGTGGTGGGATTCAAACTGTGGCGTAGCACCAATGGGGCTGGGTGGGGCATGACAGGGGCATGATCGGGCATTCCGGGGGCGGGCTGTGGCAAGGATGCAGCCGCTGCACCGGTCCTTGGGTGGGAAACGAATGCACGCAGGCTGCCACGCATGCCGGTGCACCTCCTGCTAGACTGCTTCAAGTTCTACGTGCTACTACTGAGAGGAGGGGCGTAACTAAGGCAAAAATCACGTGGGAAAATCACCAATTAGTAACTCCCTCTTGGCACACACAAATAATTAGTAACCCACTCTCGGGAACCTGTGAGAACCTGCTGGATCCCACCTCTGGCTTAGACCCCACTTTCCATAGCAGCCGTTTTCTCCAGGGGTACTGATCTCTGTAACTTGGAGGCCAGTTGTAATTCTGGGAGATCTCCAGCCGCCCCCTGGAGTCTGGCAACCCTAGACTTAAAAGCCCCTTGCTAGGGTCACCGTAAATTGGCTGCAAAGTGACGGCACTTATGTGCACAGGGCTGGTGTCAGCATACCTTGAGAAGCCCATGGCTGCTGGCTCCCTGCTCGCTCATCCCCTCTGAAGCCTGCAGTCACGTGCTTACACTTACCTGCTTCTGAATGCCTGGTCACCTCTGTTCCTGGCTGCATCTGCTGCCTAGTGCTGCCGGAGATGGGCAGTTGGGTGATGCACAAATCATTAGCGTTCCTGGGGGCTGTGACATCAGAGCTCCTGGCTGCACCCACCATCCAGCAAGATGGGGGGGAAGGTGCACAAGCGATTACTGCAGCGATTACTTCAAGTGGCGTGGCAGAGCTGCAAGCGGGCAGGCATGGTGCACAAGCAATTGGGCATGTGGGCGGGTGGGCAAGTAGGGGCAGATGGGGGTAAGGATGCCAGCCTCCAGATCGGACCTGTGGACCCTCTGGAATTGCAGCTTACCTCCACACTGCAGAGATCGGTTCTCCTGGAGAAAAATGGATGCTTTGGGGGCTGGACTCTGGGGCACTGTACCCCACTGAGCTCCCCGCCTGCCCCAGGCTCCACCCCCAAGTCTCCTGGACAGTGGTGGGATCCAAAAATTTTAGTAACAGGTTCCCATGGTGGTGGGATTCAAACAGTGGCGTCGCGCCAATGGGACTGGGTGGGGCACGACGGGGGCGTGACCGGGCATTCAGGGGGCGGGGCATTAATAATTTCTGTTACTGTAAAAAACTCTTACTGTAAAAAAAAAGTTCCTAATTTCCAGCTGGTATCTTTCTGTCCATAATTTAAACTCATTATAGCAAGTCCTATCGTCTACTGCCCACAGAAACAACTACTACTCCTCTAATTGACTGCCTGTCAAATACTTAATACTTTCAAATACTTAATTTTGTTTCTAGAAATCAAAAGAAGGACACTTTCCTTAAACAAGGAACTTTACCATATTTCTAAAACATGTTTTCAAAACAGCCCAACAGGGAGAATTATCCCGTTTTCTACCTTCGCTAACCAGCCACATAGGAAACAACAGGACTTTATGATTTTTGGACCTAATGGAATTTCTAACGGAAAAGCAGACCCAATTAGTAACCCCCTCTCGGCACACACAAATAATTAGTAACCCACTCTCGGGAACTGGTGAGAACCTGCTGGATCCCACCTCTGGTCCTGGAGTTTCCCAACCTGGATCTGGCAATCCCCCCCCCCATTCCCTGCTGGTGGCCAGGGGGACTTGGCAACAGTTCCTGGGGGGCTACTTGGGTACTGTCTGCCCAGGGCCCCCAAAACCTAGAACTGGCCCTGTATGCACACGTGGTTTTATTATTACATTAAAGGACAAGTCATTTGGCTGACGTTTACCTTGGCTGTTTTAGTAGCACTTCACAGCCTCAATCACAAACAAAACACAGAGAGGCCTCTTGCGACAGGGAGAAATCTGAGCCCTGCGACTTGTGACCCACCTGCTACTGTGGCATGGATCAGATCCATGTCTAGTTCTGGCCTGCTCCAGGGCCGTGCGTCAGGTGGTGCCAAGTCGACGGCACGCCCATGCAGAACCACTTGCCCGCTGGCCAAGTGAGGGATAAGGCGGCACACCCGTGGAGCAATGCCCAGGCAAGAATAAACATCCTCCAGGCCTGGGGAAAAAAATCCAGTCGGCCGAGACACACCTAACGGCACCTCCCGCCGTGACCAAGACGGTGTGAAAACAAAGAACGCTGCTTGTTTAGCTGCCACTGATAGCAAACCAATATAATACTTGCTTTGCATTTATAGAACACTTCTGAAGAGTTTCACGTATGGGTGTGTATGAAATGCTGTCAAGTCGCAGCTAATTTAGAGCTACTTCAGCAAGGGGCTTTCAAGGCAAGTGAGAAACAGAGGCGGTTTGTCATTGTCTTCCTCCGCAGAGCTTTCCTTGGTTGTCTCCCATCCAAGTACTGGCCCTGCCTAACTTCCAAGATGTTAGGGAGGAGGGAAGGCTATATTATGCTGCCTTACATTTTACTAGTCCACACCAATGATGGGGTAGGAAATCGCCAGTTTTTACTGCATCGACTTTCTCTTCTTAACCACTTTCCATATTATTTATAACATACTTTCCCCTTAGATAGTTGGTTGTTCGTGTTGCTTTCTAATTCTGTAATCCTCGATCTATTCGTTCATTATATTCTGTCTGCTTAAAGCCAGTCATATGCCTTGAGCCTCAGCGAGAAAGGCAAACTGTAAGTAAAGCAAATAAAATCATCATGGGGGTCATGTAGAAAAGTACAGAGATTTTGGGGAAAAATACATTAAAAAAACACAAATTATTAAAAAAAACTAACTTTGAGACGTTACCAGAAACCTACTTACTGGGACTGTATATAGACAAAAAGTGTATACTCCACTCTAAACTGTTAACCTATTTAGCTTCAGCGGCACGTATCGAATTGGCAAAATATTGGAACACAACACAGGCCAGCAAAATCCAACCCCACCTCCTTGCGGTGCCGGCTGGGTAACGCTAATGGGGCTCTGGTCTTCAGTGACAGGTGGTGCGACACGCTGGCTGAAGTACCCACTGGTCGCATCCAGAGGTGGGATCCAGCAGGTTCTCACCAGTTCCCGAGAGTGAGTTACTAATTATTTGCGTGTGCCGAGAGGGGGTTACTAATTGGGTCCGCTTTTCCATCTCCACGCCCTCGCCTCCTCGAGAGGCATACTGCCTTTGAACGTGAAGGTTCCATATAGCAATTTCGACTAATAATGTAACTCCCTGAACTGGGTTAATCCCTTTCAGGTACTGCAATTCATTGATTCTCAGTACCTTTTATCTCACCAGTCTCTATCAAAGAACCTGTGTGTTTCACCATTGCGGTGTTCAGATTTGTGAGTTGGGGCATTTTCTATAATGTGATGATGATTTAGAAATGACCTGGTGCAAAAAATTTTTTTGGGCGGTCGTGGTGGGGTGGCTGCCCATGGGGGGGGGGGGGGCATCCAACTAAGGTTTTGCCCAGGGCTCAGGTTTGCCTAGGTACGCCTCTTCCCCCTTTGGCGAGGGAACCTGTTACTAAAATTTTTGGATCCCACCACTGGTCGCATCATATGAAAACTGTCTCAATTACCCCAGAAGACCCTTGAAATCGTGACCTTTGGAAGAGACAGTTACAAAACTGACCCTGCACATGCTGGAAACCAGTTCGGAAACAAGAAGAATTGGAAGACAACACAGATCCCTTCTCTCAACAACTGGTTTGTCAGAATATGGATATATATGGACCTTGATCTATTGACCTTCTCCCTGCAGAACAATGAAATCTTAAAGGAGAAAGAAGACAGCTGGACTTTACTAAAAGAATTCTTTGCAACGAGGTTCAATCCTATTTGAAATAATATGCTTTTGACTTGAAGGTTTGTCAACTTTTGATTTAAAAATAACAACTTTGGTTATATTTGAACTTATGTAACAGGCTAGTAAATACCTGATCAATTCTTTTTTTGATTATAATAATTAACAATTGGTTAAGTCACTGGAATGGTGTGTGATAACCATGAAGATATATATGAAAATATAATATGAAAACCCCTATTTTAGGGACTGTAGTATATATATTACCTCCTTTTTATACGTTTTTGTTAATTTTAAATGTTATCGAATCGTTAATTCTTTGTAACTTTGCAATTGAAAATAAACTTTTCTAAATAAAAATAAAATAAAATTATCAGCCCTGCATAATAATGTGTGTGTGTGTGTGTGTGGTTTTGATGGTGTTTGTATGTCACCCCGAGCTTGACCTCGGTAGGAGAGGGTGGAATATTTTAAAGGTGCCATACAATTGTTGCTGTAGCTTACCTTCAGTCACACTGTGAAGTTTCTTCTGTTGTAATTGCAGCAGCCAAATTTTTCAAAATCTGCATAAACAATCAAATCTCCAGTGGCAAATCCATCCACTTTCTAAAAAATGCTTGGTGGGCTCCAGGAAAGGGGTCAGTCGGCACCATGCCGCCCATGGGAGCCCGTGATCTAATTGCCGATATGGCTATTAGAACATAAGCATGCATCCCTGCACTACAATATGACAGCAATATTTAATTCCACGAAACCTGTTCAGAGAATATGCAAACATTGTGTCTAAGGCATTTTCTCAAGCGTTTGGCTTTCTCTATCTGTTGCTCCCCACTATACAGCCAGAATGAACAAAGAACCTTTTCTTGTAATACACCTTCTACTTACCCCGCCAGAAGAAAATGTAAATCTAACTCTAACATATGTTGCAAAAACACAGAACATTGCCTAATACATATTCTAAATTTTCCCATAAAGGCAGCATCCAAATGTATGAATGAGTCTGGAAATTTTCAGACAGCTTCAGGCAGTTGGAAGTAAAAGTTTATAAGCTGAATTAGGTTTCCTTGACCTCAAGGCGACTATGTGATTAAGTCTTTTTTTACAGCAGATTGAGATCTCTTCTTCCCAGAGGGGGTCTTTTTTGTTTTTTTGCATATTCTTCATTTTATTGTTTTTTAAAAAATAATGTTTATACTATACCAGTTACAAGATGGCATACCAGCCACCCCACATAGAAAAATAAAAGAAACAACAGATACGAAATACAAAACATCAACCTCTATCCTCCCAAAAATAACCATTAAGCCAGACAGTGACAGTTAATAAAGAAAAGATCAGAAAACAATGTATTGTCGAGGGCTTTCACGGACGGACTCAACTGGTTGTTGCGGGCTTTACCAGACCATGGCCACACAGCCTGGAAGGCCCACAACAACCAATCAGAAAACAAGATTAAAAGGGAAAAAAATAACTGGTTACAGTCCTGCCTTCCCTTTATTCTGATTTCCCTTTTTATTCCTTTCATGACAATAGCAGCCTCCATGTTTTGAGTTTAGTAAATATAGCCTTGTGTTCAGCTGCGGGATTAAATTCAGAAAAAGCCCCCACTCCCCTTATAGCTGCTTCCACGGCTGGCTATTATCACCAAAACAGAAGTATGACGTCCACAATTACTTGTCAAAAGTGTCTGCTATAAATCAGAAAAGTGAGGCCATGAAAGCGATGACCTCACTTTGAAAACGTTTTTTTAAACCCTTTGTGTTTCTGTTGTACTTTCAAAAACATTTTACCTCAGAAATGACTTGTTCGTCCTCTCTGATACGTCTGTGTTTTGAAATGTTTGCATTTGCCCTTTTGTTTACTGAATATATCTAAATGATCCCCCCCTTCCCTGAATGCCAAATTCATCATGATCAGATCCTATCGCCGTGGTAGTGAACCTATGGCACTCCAGATGTTCATGGACTTCAATTCCCATCAGCCAATTGGCCATACTGGCAAGGGCTGATGGGAATTTTAGTTCATGAACATCTGGAGTGCCATAGGTTCAACACCACTATTGGTGTTGCACCAAATTGTTTGCAAAGTCTCCAACAGCACCACACCCCGTGCTCTTGCAACAAACATTGCAAGCTGCCCTCTGAAATTTTATGGTGGCATTGCTGACACAACTGGGCATGTTGGCATGACCGTCTCAGTGTCAGCTGTCCTTAGGAAGGAGTGGCGCCAAATATCCCCTTAGATGGGATTCAGCTTCATTTGGTAGGTCATTCCATTAAAGTGGAGGGGGAAGCAAAGGTTCTCATATCCCACTTTTCTCTACTATGAGGAGTCTGAGAGCAGCTGACAATTGCATTCCCTTCCAACAGGCACCATGTGAGGCAGGTGGGGCTGAGGGAGTTCTGAGAGAACTTTGACTGACCCAAGATCACTCGTTGGGCTTCATGGGGAGGAGAGGGGACCCCAACCTGGTTCTTGAGATTAGAGTCTGCCACTCTTAACCACTGCACCCAGAGGCATATCTAGGGTGGAGCAAGGCAGGGTACATGCCCTGGGCGCTGTGCCTCAGGGGGAGCTAGCCTGCTCCCTGCAGCCCCTAGGAGTGACTGCACCCTACCACGTAGAATTTGGGGCAGGCACTCAGTTGAACACTAAACCAGCTTAAAGCTCAACCCAGCCGAGCCCGGCATACATCAGGTGTGCCCTGCTCCTAAACTTCATGTGCAGTTTGGGGGGGGGGGGGTAGAGTGAGTTTTAGTAGTTCTTGCCCTGAGTGCTGTTTTTAGCAGATCAATCCTTGACTGCACCACACTGACTCCCCAGCCTAGGGCTGCTCTTGGACCAACCTTGCTGATGGATAAGCAGGTCAGAGCTGTTTCTAGGAGCACCTCCTTTTCATTTCATCTGGCTCACCAGCTAGACTCTGTTGGCCCAGCTGCACTGCCAAATACAGTGATGCCGAATACAGTGATGCCGAATACAGTGACTCCGAATACAGTGATGAGAAGGAGAAGAAGGAGGAGGAGTCTACTATAATATGTTGTATGTGGGGCTGCCTGTGAAGACACTGGTGGGGCTTCATTTGGTACAGAACGCGGCAGCCAGACTCCTCTGGGGCCAGCAGTATGGGACATATAGCTCCAACGCGCCAGTGTCAACTGGCTGTTCACTTCGGGGTCCAATCCAAAGTGCTGGACATTACCTTTAGAACCCTTCACAGCCCAATACCTTCATACCTCTCAGGCGGCATCTCTTCATGAATGCATTCGAGAAGGCATGCCAAACTGTTCTCTTCCAGAAAGCATTCGGCAGAGGGTGAACTGTTTTAGCTGTGTTAACTGTGTGTGCCAGTTTTTGATTCTATCATGGGAGAGCCAGAGTAGTTCAGAGGTTTTAGTGTCAGACTAATGATGGGATATAAATATGGGAAATCAATCAATCAATAAACAAGTGCTACTGACACAGCATTTGGGAAGCCTGGGTTGGAGATCCAGCTCAAACCTGTTATAGTGTCCTCATTATGAGCTTGTGTACATGACAATAAGAAGAAGAAATGAGAAGAAGAAGGAGGAGGAGAAGAAGAAAGATGGAGAAAAAGAAGGAGGAGGAGGAGCAGCAGCAGCAGCAGCAGAAGAAGAACAACAACAACAACAACAGCAGTTTGGATTTATATCCTCGCTTTTCCTTTTGCAAGGAGACTCAAAGGGACTTACAATCTCCTTTCCCTCCCCCCCGCCCCACAACAAACACCCTGTGAGGTAAGTGGGGCTGAGAGAGCTCCGAAGAACTGTGACTAGTGAGAGACCCCAGTTAAAATCCCCACTCTACCACAGAAGATTGCTGGGTGCAGGGGCATTACGAGGCAAACTGGAGCCCTGGGCCAAAACCTGAGTTGGATGCCCCCCCGCATGGGCGGCCACCCCACCACGACCAAAATTTTTTTTGCACCAGGACATTGGTGCCTGCAAGGGGTGCATTTTTAGACATATTGGCACCATAATTTCAGCGTATCATCAGGGGACTGTCTTTATGCTACCTGCCAGGTTTGGTGAGGTTTGGTTTAGGGAGCCCAAAATTATGGACTCTCAGAGGGGGTGTCCCCATCCCCCATTATTTCCAATGGGAGCTAATAGGAGATGGGGGCTACAGTTTTGAGGGTCCATAACTTTGCCCCCCCTGAACCAAACTGCACCAAACCTGGGGGAATCTCCTGATGAGTCTCCTGATGAGACCCTGAAAGTTTGAGACCAGTGCTCAGAATGTCTCTCCCAGCCTGCAACTCTCTATGGAGCACAGGTAACTCATCGAACAGAACAAACGCAAATTTCTGGGATGTTCCTGAGGGGGGGGCGCATTTTTGGATGTATCGGCACCAAAATTTCAGGGTATCATCTGGAGACTGTCCTGATGGCACCCCCAAGGTTTGGTGCAGTTTGGTTCAGGGGGTCCAAAATTATGGTTTGCTCAGGAGATGGGGGCTACCCTTTTGAGGGTCCATAACTTTGCCCCCAAGAATCAAACTGCACCAAATGTGGGGGGTGCCATCAGGACAGTCTCCAAATGATATCCTGAAATTTTGGTGCCGATAAGTCCAAAAATGCGCCCCCTGCAGGAACATCGCAGAAATTTGCCCAAGAATCTTTGTTCTGCATTGAGTTTTCTGCATTCCTGTCAGTGGGGTTTGCAGACTGGGGGGGGGGGGGCACATTTCTGAAGGCACAGTCTCAAAACTTTCAGGGTCTCATTGGGAGACTTCCCTAATGATACCCCCCAGGTTTTGTGCAGTTTGGTTCAGGAAGGCCAAAGTTATGGACCCTCAAAGCTGTAGCCCCCATCTCCTATTAGCTCCCATTGGAAACAATGGGGGATGGGGGCACCCCGTTTGGGAGTCCATAACTTTGACTCCCTGAACCAAACCTCACCAAACCTGGGTGGTAACATTAGTAGGGGCTCCTGATGATACGCTGAAATTTTGGTGCCACTAGCCTAAAAATGCACCCCCTGCAGGCCAAAAATGGAAAACCACTAAAAAAACCCCAAAAAACTAACCCTGCATTTTGATGCCCCCCACAAGGTGATGCCCTGGGCTGGCTGGGTGTCGTGGGGCCGGTCACATGCACTCAACCTAGCCTGTCTCACTGGATTGTTGTTGTAAGGACAAAATGGAAATGGGAAGAATATTGTAAGTCACTGAGGAGCCCCATAAAGGGAGAAAAGAGGGGTATAAATGGAGTAAAATAAAGAAAACAATTCTGTATTGGTTTTAACTGGCTGAACTCTTGATATGCCTGTGTCCTCCTGCGGCCTCTGCTATTTTGTGGGCCTCCTTGACTTTGTGGGGGTGAATGGGGCCGATTGGCCATTTAAGGTACAAGGGAAATTTCTCAGTAAGCCACTACCCTAGAGGGCTCCAGTGGTCACAAACCCCTTCACTGCACTTTGCAGGGCCACTTAGCTGAGACTCTTCATTGGAAATTGGTGTCCGCTCACCAACACTCTCCTCCGGCACTGCTGCCATTTTATGAGAACACAGCCATTTTGGCACCACGTAGTCCAGTGGTTCCTTAGAAGTGCTAGCTTGTATCCAGTGGTGAGATCTAAAAATGTTAGTAACAAGTTCCCATGGTGGTGGGATTCAAACTGTGGTGTAGCGCCAATGGGGCTGTGCAGGGCACGATGGGGGGGCATTCCTGGGCGGGGCTGTGGCAAGGATGCAGCCGCTGCACTGGTCCTTGGGTGGGAAACGAATGCACGCAGGCGCAGGCTGCCACGCATGCCGGTGCACCTCCTGCTAGACTGCTTCAAGTTCTGCGCGCTACTGCTGAGAGGAGGGGCGTAACCACGTGGCAAAATCACCAATTAGTAACCCCCTTTCGGCACACACAAATAATTAGTAACCTGTGAGAACCTGCTGGATCCCACCTCTGCTTGTATCACCACAGAAGCTCAGCCGGGCTAATTCCAGGGCCATTTGCACTTCTCAGTCTACTCCTGGATATAAGCAAGAATATAAATGTTTCAAACAAATTATGAAGTGCAGAAGCAGCACAGTAAAATAGACTAGGGGCGACATTAAAAAAGATATCTACACCTCAAGGCTTATCCCAAAGTCTTGCAAGCCGCATTGGCCAAGCCCTTCAGCACGCCAGATGTTTGGCAGTGAACAGTTACAGCAGGTCTGCTGCGGACAACCAGCGGAGCAAGAAGGCCTTGTAAAGCACTGTGTATAAAAAAATAAGGAACATGGATACATGTTGGTGGGAGTGGAGTGTAAAGTGAGAACTTGTGCGTTTGTGCTGTCTGCCACTTCAGAGGCCCTGAAACACACGATAAGGAGAGATCACTCCCTCCACTTTGCAAGATTAGCAACTTTTTAACTCAAAGGCTAAGCAAAACAAACTTCCCTTCTCGCTTCTCTCGGCGATGACATCTGCAAAACTCATGACGCTATATTAAAAATAAACTCTCGCAGATTGTTTCTTTACAGTGGTATAAATTATTCAGGCAGTCTAGTAGATTTATAGGCATTTCTTTTCTTTTTTAAAATCACCTCTATCTTATCTACTATACACAGCAGACTGAAATATAGTGGGGCAAAATGGCCTTGGGACACAACAGCTGCAATGCAAACAAAATAATAATTCATATTTTCTGTGCAACTGGAAGAGCTGTGGCTGTATACATTGTGTGGGGGGGATCTAGATTTGTTTTGGTGGGGATTAAACAAGCGGAAAATGATGAAGTACGGGTCCATTGGAGGCAGGCCACTTCAACCTATTTATGATGGATGGCTGGAGTTCTATTGATGGAGTCAAATGGATTTCAGTGAAGCTGTTCTGACATACAAACACAAATAACCCCTTAGAACAGTGGTGGCGAACCTATGGCACAGGTGCCAGAGGTGGCACTCAGAGCCCTCTCTGTGGGTACGCATAAACAGAGTCCCCCCCACCCCCACACATCTAGGCTGGCTTGGGCCGCTGGGCTCGATTATTAGCATTGAACCTAAGACCTAGTTTTGGGGAAGCAGTGTAGGTAACCCTATTAAGCGCTATTAAACCCCACTGATTTTCATGGGAAGAACTAAAGCGTGATCCTTTACCAGGGAGTAATCTCGGTTGCTGGCAATGGGGCTTGCTTCTGAGTAAACCCTCCTATGGTCGTGATTCACCTGTTGGAAGAGTTGCACGGTTGCTTCAAAGCAAAGCCACCGACTACCACCAAGCTTACTCTCGAGTAACGCGCGCCTCGGAGCCAACCGTTTTTTCTAAACTAAAACCTCAGTACTCAGGTCAAATTGCCGTGTTGGCACTTTGCGATAAATCAGTGGGTTTTGGGTTGCAATTTGGGCACTCGGTCTCGAAAAGGTTCGCCATCACTGCCTTAAAACATAGGTGTCAAACTTGCGGCCCTCCAGATGTTATGGACTACAGATGTTATGGACTACAGCACATGCTGGCAGGGGATGATGGGAACTGTAGTCCATAACATCTGGAGGGTCGTGAGTTTGACACCTGTGCCTTAGAAGCCCTTCCAGGTAGTACAGAGAAGCAGATAGCAGGTGTTGCGGGATGTTAACAGTGCAACCCATGGAAATCAATGTACTTAGAACTGCACTGTCAGAGAGGCAAAGTGAAAGAGGGATTTATGTGATGCATCCACTAAAAAAGTTCTTTTGCGTGTGGTCATATGCCGTTCCCATGCATTACAACGTGTTGGACGCAGACTGAATTTTCCACTGGTGGAAAGGAATTTCTGGCCATTTCCCCTGCCTGCTGCAGACCCCCCGTTTGCCCCTTGTGCCAACTCTGAGGATTCATTGTCCCCCTAAGAACAGCAGTGGAATGGAGCAGGAGGGGGCAAGGCAGAAAATGTCTGTTCTGCAAACAGAAGTTTTATCAATTAGTGGAAAGTTTGGATCCAACCCACAGGAGGACTTAATTGATGGTACCGCATTAACCCTTACAAAACCCTCACAGCCAAGTCTACTGCCTAGTGGGAAAAGGATGTTACTAGGATATTCTTGTGGCAAATTGCCAAAATATTTTGGGGTGGCCCTGTTACAGTACCAGTTATTTTATTGTTGCACAAGCTTTACTTTAGGTACACCAAAAAGACTAACCATTACTTTTGACTCCACAAAACACTGGTGTTTTTTTTAAAGGGTAGTTTACACCATTGTAAGAAGGACTGGGGGTTCTTTTATATCCAATAATAATAATAATAATAATAATAATAATAATAATAATAATAATAATAATAATAATAATAATAATAATAATAATAATAATAATAATAATAATGCCAACAACCAGCTAAAGATCTGGCAGCTGTGAAATCTACAATAATAATCAGGGTCATTGAGAAAGAACACGAGAAGGTCACTAGATACTGTGATTTGAAAATCGAGCTTCAGTGTCTATGGCACAAACCAGCTGAGGTCGTCCCAGTGGTAATCGGCACGCTGGGTGCCATCCCAAAAACACTAGGGCAGCACTTGAAACATCTTCGAATTGACAAAATTAACATCTGTCAAATTCAGAAGGCAGCCCTGCTGGGATCCGCACGAATACTACGCCGATACATTACAACTTCCTAGGCCTCTGGGTGAGGCTCAATTTGTAATGAAGGCCAACAACCAGCTAAAGATCTGGCAGCTGTGAAATCTACAACAATGGCAACAGCAACAGCAACAACAACAGCAACAACAACAACAATAAAAATAATCATCATCATCCTAGCTGGACACTCTAACCCCAGAGTCCCCAGTGTGGCATCTCTGGGCATCATGGTGCCTGCCAATATCTTTCCTGGTGGTCAAGTGTGTGTGTTTTTTTTAGTAGGAGAGGCCAAATAGGGCTTTTGCCCAGCTCTACTAAATAGCCAGGTTAGATGCCTAAAAAGTTAAGACACAGATCCTTTCCACATGAACCATTTAAAACATTTTGAGGCAGGGAATAAAACATTTCCTCCATGGAGTTCTGCATTGTTTTTAGCCCCACATTTTATTTCCAGCCTCAAAATGTTTTCAACAAATCCCTTTTCAAAATGATCCTCTGGTTGAATCATTTCCAAAACGTCTTCAGCTGCTGTGTGATCTATTGACTAAGTTCCCATGTTTCTCAACTTCCCCGAACTTCTTCCTCAAGTGCTGTTTTCTGAGCTCACTCAGTTCCTTCTCAGTTGTTTATTTGCAGCATTTCTCTCTTCTTTTATTTTGGGGGAACCAACCTTCAAAGCATCGAGTATACGAGGAGTACAGAATACAGCACGAGGCTGCAAAACATTCAAGCGTCAATTCAACACAGAACTCAACTAAATCACATAATGGCAGCCAGAAATCATTTTGCGGTGGTTAATGCAGACACATATCATTGTAAAGTGGGGGACTGAAAAGGTTTTAGAAATGTTTTAGGGGATTTGTAGAAAGGGCCACTAACTGCCAGATTCTGCCAACTTCAGCAGCCATTTTGTGGTGCTACCTGCCACACCGTGTCAAAACTCCAAAGGAGCCCAAAGACTCAAAAAGGTCGGGGACCCCAGCTCTAACTGCTACACTAAGGGTGCTTCCGCATTGTCGTGCTCGACCTGAGATCGACTAGAGTCCGACCCGAGTCCTCCGCACAGACGTAGCGTCGGACTCGTGTCTGACTCGACTCACCTCCCTCTCGCCATTGAATTTCTCGACTCTACTGGGGAGTTGAGTCGACTGGCGGACTCGGGTTGCACTCGAGCCGAAGCCGACGGAGTGCGGAATCTCCGTCACTCGACTCTGCCATGTAGCCAATCACAACTAAGTATTTCGCCCATGCGCAGAAGGGGAGACTCGTGGCGGCGCGAAAAGCTTTGGGCATGCGCAGAACGGGGGACACAGCAACCAATCGGAACGCAGCACAGGGAGGTGGTCCCGCCCTCTGAGCTCGGCTCCGGAGACACGAGTCGGCTGCTGTGCGGAGGAACGGGAGGACTCGAGTCAAGGTAAGACTCCGCCGACACGAGTCACACCTGAGTCGACTCGTGTGTCCGGAAGGGCTCTAAGGTTTGGTGAAACGTTTGGAATTCTGACACAACACGTTGAGTGCAGCAACAAAATGGCTCCTGCAGGAGGTGAAGCCAGAGACAAAGGCCCTTTCTGCACGGGCCAGTTAAATCGGGATAACACTGGTAAAAAAACCTCTGGGTTTGGGAGGGGACTTCACATGGATCCCGCTCCTAACCCAGATCTGCTTCGGGTTCCCCCCTCCTCAAATCCGGGTTCATCAAGAATCACAATTTTCATGATTCTTTTGTTTTAATGTGCCTCGCAGCCGAGAAAATGACTGTGGCTGTGAGGCGCATTATGCGGCAACTTTCTCTCCCCCCCCCCCCGCCATCCTGGCTCCCACCTGTGGAGCCACGCAGGCACTGCCGGCTCCGGCAAGGCTCCGAGGAAGTCTGTGTGCCTGCCTGCATAGCTGCACTCCAGAGGGAGGTACATTTCAAAAATGTTTTTTTAAACAAAAGTGCCTCTGTGTGAACGGGCGTGCCCCGGGTGACGGGCTGCCTGTCCACGGGACAGCCAGCCATGCGAACAGCCTGGGGCTATGCTAGGCTCGTTTATCCCGGCTGCAACCTGGTTTAATTGGCCCGTGCAGAAAGGGCCAAAATGATTGCCACAGATTAATTTCAGTAACACAGTGCAGATCCTTGTGCTGCGGTTGAAACTGCTGTCAAAACAACATTTTGGAAATGTGCACAGCCAATCAAATGTCCAATAGCCAATTAGTAGAGCTGTTCAATAGCCAAATGTCCAATAGCCAATTAGGGCAAAAGCCCTACCCAGCCCCAGCTACTTTCTAAAAACTCTTGGTGGGCACCAGAAAAGATATCAGTACCTGGACACAATACTGGTGACCCCCGCAAAATACAATGTTAGGATTAAGTCTAGCATAGTGGAAACAAAGAGGTATTTCCATAGCAGGTAGAAGAAAACTTTTGTAATCCCAGTTTTCAGGTGAACTGACTGGAAACTCTAATTTCTCTATATCTGTCTTGATCTCTATTTCTGTCCAATTAGAACTACAAAGGTTTTCTTCACACTCAAGCATGCATACACACTGCAAAACAATTTATTTACAATGTTTTGAGGCAGGAAACACGTTTCCTCCATGAAGTTTCACATTGCTTTTACCCCCAAACATTTTATTTCCAACCTCAAAAATGTTAAATGAATCCTCTTTTAAAATGATTCCCTGGCTGAAACATTTTGAAAACATCTTCAGTTGCTGTGCAATCTATTGACAACATTTCCTGCACTTTTCTGTTTTTCTGAATGTACTCCTCGGCACCATTTTCTGAGTTCCCGCAGTTCCCCATCGCCTGTTTATTTAGCTCAGAGGTGTCCAACTCTGGTGCTTCAGATGTTCATGGACTACAATTCCCATCAGCCCCTGCCAGTATGGCCAATTGGCCATGCTGGCAGGGGCTGATGGGAATTGTAGTCGATGAACATCTGAAGCGCCAGAGTTGGACACCTCTGAGCTGGTCGTACCAGGAGGGGCTGATGGGAATTGTAGTCCATGAACATCTGAAGCGCCAGAGTTGGACACCCCTGATTTAGTTGTTTGTTCTTTTGTTTTGGGGGGCCAATCTTCGAAGCATCGAGCATACAAGGAATAGAGGATGCAGCATGACGCTGTGAAGCATTGAAGCATCAGTTCAACACAGAACTCAAAAAGGGAGGGGGCGGGAATCATAAAATGGCAGCCAGGAATTGTTTCAAGGGGGTGAGTGTGAACAAAAGGGAAGGATTGAAAACGTTTTACAAACATTGAGGAGATTTGTGCAGAAAGGGCAACTGTTAAACAAAACTATGATGATAGGCCCATTTACACTAACCAGACAGCTAAACATAAGAACATAAGAACTAGCCTGCTGGATCAGACCAGAGTCCATCTAGTCCAGCACTCTGCTACTCGCAGTGGCCCACCAGGTGCCTTTGGGAGCTCACGTGCAGGATGTGAAAGCAGTGGCCTTCTGCTGCTGCTGCTGCTGCTGCTGCTGCTGCTCCTGAGCACCTGGTCTACTAAGGCATTTGCAATCTGAGATCAAGGAGGATCAAGATTGGTAGCCATAGATCGACTTCTCCTCCATAAATCTGTCCAAGCCCTTTTTAAAGCTATCCAGGTTAGTGGCCATCACCACCTCCTGTGGCAGCATATTCCAAACACCAATCACACGTTGCGTGAAGAAGTGTTTCCTTTTATTAGTCCTAATTCTTCCCCCCAGCATTTTCAATGAAGGCCCCCTGGTTCTAGTATTGTGAGAAAGAGAGAAAAAATTCTCTCTGTCAACATTTTCTATCCCATGCAAACTCAGAACAATATATCCAGAGAAGCTATCTGGAAGATTTTTTCAGAGATCAGCCCTGGAGTCCCTTTTATTCAGCATCAAAAGCTGGCCCTATACATAGGACAGTGATGGCGAACCTTTTCGAAACCGAGTGCCCAAATTGCAACCCAAAACCCACTAATTTATTGCAAAGTGCCATCATGGCAGTTTAACCTGAAAACTGAGGCCCCTTCCGCACATGCAAAATAATGCACTTTCAATTCACTTTCACAATAGTTTGCAACTGCATTTTGCTATTCCGCACAGTAAAATCCAGCTGCAAAGTGCATTGAAAGTGGATTGAAAGAGCATTAATTCTGCATGTGCGGAAGGGGCCTGAGGTTTTAGTTAGAAAAAATGGTTGGCTCAGAGGCGTGCGTTACTCAGGAGTAAGCTTGGTGAACCAACCATGCAATGATTTGAATGGGTGAATCACGACCTTTGGAAGGTTTACTCAGAAGCAAGCCCCATTGCCAGCAACAGAGCTTACTCCCAGGTAAAGGATCATGCCCAGGCTCGCCTGTGTGTGTGTGTGTGTGTGTGTGTGTGTGTGTGAAGGTGATTTTCCGCCCCCCCCCACATGATGAACTCTGTGCGCGTGTGCCCACAGAAAGGGCACTGAGTGCCACCTCTGGCACCCGTGCCATAGGTTCGCCACCACTGACATAGGATGACCCCCTTTGGAAGGCGTCATCAAGCACAATAAGGATTTCATGTTAAACAGAATGAATGAGACAGTCACATGGAAAGGAGAAAACCAAAATGGCATTAAAACTGGAAGAGTACAAAGAGTACAACCATCTCCTTGGGGAAATAATAAGCAGTGTAATATATTATGGCCCCCAAGGGCAATCATCGGCTCCACATCAAAGGAGGAAGGAGATCTAGGAATCTTTATTGATCAAAAAAATGATTACGTGCAACCCACATGATTTAGAGAGGAGAAAAATACAATTCTGTTAACTGTAGCATTCTGCCTGTAAGCCTAGGGAACTATTAATACTGCAATAAAAGATACTTGTTTGGCTGTTTGTGGACTACTGGGCACACTTTTTATACTGTCAAGAAGTTCAGACAAGGAGACTGTAAACTAGACTGAGGCAGAAAGAAACTATAGTATAAAATGCAACCATTTAAAATTAGAAAGTATGTTAAAACAATATATATATATATATGAAATAATCTGAAGGAAGGAGCGGGAGCATCAGAAAAATACACAAACATAAAGAGGTGAGATAAAAACATAAATATTAAGAAGAACCAAAAATCGTAGAACCTCAAAAAAAAAGATGGGGAACTTTAAGATTAACATATGGGAGACTATAACTAGGGGAAACTTGATGTTCATTAAGCCAGATTAATGGCAAAGAATTTCCTGTTATGTATTTTAAGCGCTGCTGCGCAGAACCTAGCAACACTGTATGTTAAAGCAGGATTGGTATCTGTAAGCAACAGAAAAGTATAAAATTTGTCCTGTGTGAACTGGGAATCTGTACAGCAATGGCAAAAAGAAACGAATACATATATTTTCAGAGTACTGGCATTGGAGAAGCATGTGTTCTACTGTTTCAGATTCAAGGGGTGATTGTCTCTCCAGGTAAGGAACCTTCCTGTATCGATCTTCAAGGACAATTGAGGGGAGGTGGACAATTTTAATTTCTTCACCCTCAGCCTTAAAGTAGTGCAATTCCCCAGTAGCCATTACTTTTGTCATGTTGACATTCCACTGTAATTCTACTTTGGCACTTTCTGCTTTAATCTGCATCAGTAATCTTTTCAAATCTTCACTATTTTCTGCCAATAATGCAGTATTAGAATAGAATAGAATAGAATAGAATCTTTATTGGCCAAGTGTGATTGGACACACAAGGAATTTGTCTCCGGTGCATATGCTCTCAGTGTACATAAAAGAAAAATACATTTGTCAAGAATCATAAGGTACAGCACTTAATGATTGTCATATAGGTCTAGTAAGCAATCAGGAAACAATCAGTAGTAATGAAAACATAAAATGTAAAATCATAAAATAAAATAAAATAAAATAAAATGTCAGCACAGGCTATAGTCATACAGTCATAAGTGGGAGGAGATGGGTAATAGGAATGATGAAAAAAGTAGTGCAGTAATTATATAATAAGTATATAATAAATAGTTTAACATTATCGAGGGAATTATTTGTTTAACAGAGTGATGGCATTCGGGAAAAAACTGTTCTTATGTCTAGTTGTCTTGGTGTGCAGTGCTCTGTAGCGACGTTTAGAGGGGAAGAGGTGAAAGAGTTTATGTCGAGGATGCGAGTGGTCGGTAGATATTTTCACAGCCCTTTTTGACCCGCAGTATACGGGTCCTCAATGGAAGGCAGGTTAGCAGCAATTGTCTTTTCTGCAGTTCTGATTATTCTCTGAAGTCTGTGTCGATCTTGTTGGGTTGCAGAACCAAACCACACAGTTATAGAGGTGCAGATGACAGACTCAATGATTCCTCTGTAGAACTGTATCAGCAGCTCCTTGGGCAGTTTGAGCTCCTGAGTTGGCGCGAAAGAACATTCTTTGTTGTGCTTTTTTTTGATGACATTTTTGATATTAGGTGACCATCATAGGTCATGCGAGATATGATGGAGCTCTAGAAATTTAAAGGTCTCTACTATTGAAACTGTGTTGTCTAGTATTGTGAGAGGAGGTAGGATGGGAGGGTTTCTCCTGAAATCTACCACCATTTCTACGGTTTTAAGTGTGTTCAGTTCTAGATTGTTCCAGTGGCACCACGAGGCTAGTTGTTCAACCTCCCGTCTGTATGCGGTTTCATCGTTGTCTCGAATGAGACCAATCACTGTTGTATCATCTGCAAATTTCAGTATTTTAACAGATGGATTGTTTGAGATGCAGTCATTGGTATACAGAGAGAAGAGAAGTGGTGAAAGTACACAGCCTTGGGGGGCCCCTGTGCTCATTTTACAGGTGTCTGATGTAAGTTCTTCCTAGCTCTCACCTGCTGTTTCCTATCTGTTAGAAGCTTGTGATCCATCTTCTACTAAATATGCTCAGGTACTGCTATAGCTGGATTTCGAGTTTGGTTAGAAGAATGTCCGGTCTGGATAGTATTGGAATGCTGAACTAAAGTCAAATCAAAGAGGACCCTCTTGCATAGGTCTTTCTGGCTTATCTCAAGATGCTGTAGTGGATATAGTGCAAAGCCATATTAACAGCATCGTCTGGCTCGATCTGTTTGCTCGGTATGCAAATCTGCAAGGGGTCCAACAGTGCGGATCCGCGGATGGTTTTCAAATGGTACATCACTAGCCTTTCAAAAGTTTTCTATAACTACAGATGTTAGGAGCAACTGGTCTGTAGTCGTTCTCAGTTCCTTTCCTGATGGAAGGCTTCTTCTCGCACTGGGACATCTATAGTGGAGTGCTTCAAGCAGGAAGCGAACATAGCAACATCCTTCTAGTGATTTGCTTGAAGATTTGGGTGAAAATGGGGGCCAATTGGACAGCACAGACTTTTAAGCAAGATAGGTGTTATCTTTGTCTGGGCCTAGCGGTGCTTTTCCCAGGCTTCTATGGTCTGTGAAATAGATCTTGCACCTTCCTTTTCTGAGATCACTAGGGGTTGTAAACCCAATACCGAAATGGGTTCAGTTGTAGGAAGTTTGCCGCTATTGTTGGTGCTGCCAGAGATAGAGGTTGTGGAGAAAGGTGACCGTGTAGATTGTTTTCAAACCTACAGTAGAACACATTCAGGTCGCCTGCCACATTGCTGGATTTCCTTCAAGCTTGGGAAGGTGGTTTGCTTTTTCGTGAACCGTAAAGTGATATTTTGAAAGAGTTTTCCACACGCCCGTTGCTGTTCGTTTGGTGAAAACTGGATTTTTTAGCTTTTCAGGAGTAGTTTCTTTTTGCTGCTCTGAGCTCCTCTTTGTTAATACATTTCTGGCCTGATGTTATACAGCATTCTATCACCCTTTCTGTAGGCCTCTTCTTTGGAATCGATCGTGAACTGCTTAAGTTTAGCTGTGAACCAAGGTTTCAGCTTGTTACTATATATATGCAAGTTCCTGGTTGGTATACAAAGATCTTCTACAGAAGCTTTCGACATATGATGTTACAGTATCTGTGAGGTTCATATCCAAATCTTGCAGAGGTGTCTTTAAAAATATTCCAGTCTGTACAGTCATAAGTTTCAAAGCCTTGCAGCTTTAACTTTGCCTCTTCAGTCCAAGTTCTCACTGATTTAGTTATTGGTTTTGTGGCTTTAAATCTTTGTTTGTAAGCAGGTACAAGGTGAATCATGCAATGATCAGAATGGCTCTACAGCTGCTCGTGGTAAAAGACCGATAAGCATCTTCAGTGTTGTATAGCAGTGGTCTAAGATATTCTTGCCTTCTGGTGGGGACAGCGTTGACATGCTGAAAGTATTTTGGTAGGTCTTCCTTAAGTTTGCTTTGTTTAAATCTCCCAAAATAATAACCAGTGAATCAGGGTATTTGGCTTCAGCCTCCATAATCTGATCGGCTAGAGTTCTTAATGCCTTTTTTACAGACGCTTGTGGATGAACTTAAACCAAAAAAAGAACAGAACTGGAATTTATCTCGAGGGGAATAAAAAGGTTTGCAATTAATAAGTAAGGACTCCAAGTTTTCATCACAGAATTTTTGAATTATTGTTATGTCTTGACACCAGCTTTTGTTGATGTATATACATAATCCTCCTCCTTTTTTCTTCCCTGATAATTCTGCAATCCTGTCTGAACGAAATATCTGAAACCCCGGTATGCACATGCTATTATCATCAATGCTCTCATTTAGCCAGGTTTCAGTAAAGCATAGGGCAGATGCGTTGTAAAAAATCAGAATTGCATCTGTTTAAAAGAAGTATTTCATCTATCTTGTTGGCAAGTGAGCATAAATTGGTAAGAAAGATTGAAGGGAGCGGGGTTTTTTTTAATTCCCTTATTCCTTAGTCTATTTAAAATTCCCGCCCTTTTACCTCTTCGTCTCTTCCGCCTGTGCTTGTTTTTGCTGATCTGTTGTTGCCGGGAAATGGCTGCCTCCTGTGCTGAAATTTCCTCCGTGGTTGTAAAGATCTGTTGTTGCCGGGAAATGGCTGCCTCCTGTGCTGAAATTTCCTCCGTGGTTGTAAAGACAGATAGGGGTAAAGTTGCAGAGAGCCACTCCTTAAGGAAACGTTCCCTAATTCTTAGCAGAAGGTCTCTGGAGTATGAAATTCGTTGTAAATTGCAGGAAATAGTAGAAAATGTAGAAGCCATTTGAGAGCATTCCACCGAGGCAGCCCTCATCGGCGCCATCTTGGAAATCCATTTCCATCAGATTATTATCTGCATATCTCAAATTGTTAATGTGTCTTTCACCAATTTTGGCTCCATGGCTGTATGTATTACCCAATGATCTAATTTCTCCACCATTTTACATGTTAACTCATGCTCTGTTTCAGCTTTGTCTCGGATTTCTGCAACCTTAATCTTATTACCATGCTCACTGGATTTCTTCATCAATTGTATCAATTTACACCGTGTAACCACCTCGTCTAGATCAAATCAAACCTTAACTCTCCCTAGAAGCTAAAAGTACTTTGGTCATGTTATAAGAAGACAAGAGTCACTGGAAAAGATAATAAGGCTAGGAAAAGAAGAAGGCAGCAAGAAAGAGGAAGACCCAACATGAGATGGATTGACACCCTGAAGGAATACACGGCCTTCACTTTGCAGGAGCCAAATGAGGTTGTTAATGACAGAATGTTTTGGAGGGCAATAATTCATAGTCATAAGAAGTCAGAAGTGACTTGACAGCACATCACACACTCAACTTCCCTTGAGACTCAGGCTCATTCCGCACATGCAGAATAATGCACTTTCAAACTGCTTTCAGTGCTCTTTGAAGCTGTGCGGAATGGCAAAATCCACTTGCAAACAGTTGTGAATGTGGTTTGAAAACACATTATTTTGCGTGTGCGGAAGGGGCCTAACAGTGTGAAAGGCGGACTACAAGTAAGTAAAATCTTATGTTATTCATAGTCAGAGACAGTCGGTCTCTATACATAACTCCAATCTTATAAAATTTTCTAGGCAGATCTGATGAATTTTATATTTTCCTCCTTCTCTCAGATTGCTTTAATGGTGGCCACATTGTATCCTTCAGCATGTTTAACCAGAAAGAATGGAACTGGTTAAGTCTTTGTGTTAATTGTAACTGTAATACTGAAGTCAGCCTACAATGCGGCTCTGAAAGTTAATTGCATGTAGATATGCCGATGATTACGTCTGTGTATTCATCTTGGCTCATCTCTGATAGTAACGAAGTTAAGTAAGGGAAATCAATACACCAATAATTCTACTAAACTGTTTGCCTGATTTTTAGAGCAGTGGGATTCAACAAACAGAAAAATGCATATCATCAAACAGCTACGTCTCTTTTACTCAAGGACATATTTATGTAATGAAACAAAGAGGGCAAACATTCCATTTTCTCCACTCCATTAATTTTAGCTCTTTTCGCCTTCCCAGGAAGTTACCAGAGTTTGGATTTCCCCAAACCTTTTTAGGTTCTTTCTAATCTTACCCCCTTGGCCGATTCCCCACTCACCTTTTGTTGTGCGCTACTCGCGGCAAGTAGCGCGGGGTCCAGCTGCACTCCCCACTACAGCAGCGGCGACAACGCAGCTGCTCCGATTCTGCCGCTCTGCTACCCCCTCAGCGCGTGTCATTTCTGTTCCTGTTTGGAACAGAGCCTTTTGGAAAAACCTGCGCAAAGCGTGGGGCAGTGGGAAAGCCCGGTGGTGACTCCGGGCTTGATTTTCGCGCCACAGATAATGACGTGGATCCTGCCATCCAATCAGGACACGGCGGGGGTGTGCTCAATGCGCATGCAGCGTTTCTTTCCCTGTTTTTCATCCAGAAACTCGTCGTCTTCTCGTCGCTTCTAATGCACGCAGAGATTTGTTTCTTTGTTGATTTTTTAAAATCGTGACAGTGACTGTCTTATCTGTGTGAATGTCTAGGTGCAGCAAAAATACCAACACATATGCAGCTTTGTGCGTGGCATGCACAATTTGGCATCTCCGTGGGCTCAAACAGTAACTGAGTGCAGAGGAACCAGCTGATGTATCTGCATGTATGAACCAGCTCATACTGTGCTACCAGACAGCTTCAGTTTCTCTCCAAACAGGAGTTATCCCAACTTCAGTGTGTAAGGATTTCAAAATGGCTATCTTCTCAACTTTCTGTATCTGTTCATCCACCCAGCAATGCATCCAGCAGGTTCGTTTTTGAAAAAACAAAACAATTAGACTATTCATTTAATTGTTGGGCTCTTATACATAGAATATAAACAGCTGTAGAGCAGGAAATAGCTATTGCTTCCGTTGCTTCCTATCATTGCTTTCACTGATTTTTTTAATTACTTGAAATTATTTTTCACTAAAATCTACAATATTACCACATTTGTTGGAAGTGAAGGACATTGCGCTGTTGCCTTAAAAGAACTTACTTGCCAGAGCTTTTTAAAAAAATGTTTATTAATTTTTATTTTATCAACAAAACATTGCAGGAATGGAAAAGAAGGTTAAAGAGGATTAAAAAGGTAAGAAACAAAAAAGGAAGGCTAACAAGGAGAAAAACAAAGAAAATGGGAGGCTATTTCCAAGAGCACAACAGATCACTCACTCACAGTACTGATTCTGCATTTTCTCAGAACGAGTAGGTCTAAAATCCAGACCCTTATGGCCCACCGGCCAAATTCAGTGTCCCCCATATCTGGGGAGGTGAGAACTAAGAAAAACTTGCTCTACAGCAAAGTAGCTCCTATCAGCAATGTGTAGTCTGGGATCACCCAGAGGCTCAACCTGCTTGAACGGTCATTTCACCGGAAGTTCATCCTCAGGGCTTTTTGTTCCTTCATCAGGCCTGGAGGAAGGGTTGGGATGGTGGTGGCAGTGCTCATTTGGCTGTCTTTCTCCTTCAGGGCCATCCCATCCCCAGGGATCTTGGCATTGACAGTGTAGGTCTTCTCCATCTTGCAACCATGAGGGTAGGACACAGGTTCTGCATCTTTCTCCATCCTAGCTACTTATCTAGTTAACATCCTATATTTGTTCTATCGAGAAAATAAATAAATCAAGCATATTAGTTTGAATAGATAAAAGGCTCTGAGTAATTGTGTTCCTGGCACACACAGGAACTAGATGGGCTTTGGTGAGCACAATGGCCTTTGAGCACATTGCTAAATTACCAGATCAGCTATAGGTTTCATGGCCCTGACTGATGGATGGCATCTTACCCTTGTCAGATTTCAGAAGTGAAGCTCTGGTTAGTACTTGAATGGCAAATCACCAAGGAAGTCCAGGATTGTTATGCAAAGGTAAATAATGGCAAATCACTTTTGAACATCTCTTGCCTTCAAAATCTTGTGAGGTTTCCATAAGTCAGCTGTGACTTGACGCCACTTTCCACCACTGAATTTTTAAGTCCAAAAGATCATATTTCTACAGATGTATTTGACATCTGGCAACCACTCATGCTGGAAACAAGTTTCAACATTACTGTAATGTTACAAATTCATATATCATCTATCATTCATATATCTATCTATATCTATATCTATATCTATATCTATATCTCTATCTATCTATCTATCTATCTATCTATCTATCTATCTATCTATCTATCTATCTATCTATCTATCTATCTATCTATCTATCTATCTATCTATCTATCTATCTATCTATCTATCTATCTATCTATCTATCTATCTATCTATCTATCTATATGTATATATGTATATATGTATATATGTATATATGTATATATGTATATATGTATATATGTATATATATATGTATGTGTGTGTGTGTGTGTGTGTGTGTATATATATGTGTGTGTGTATATATATGTGTGTGTGTATATATATATATGTGTGTGTGTATAGATAGATAGATAGATAGATAGATAGATAGATAGATAGATAGATAGATAGATAGATAGATAGATAGATAGATAGATAGATAGATAGATAGATAGATAGATAGGTAGGTAGGTAGGTAGGTAGGTAGGTAGGTAGGTAGGTAGGTAGGTAGGTAGATAGATAGATAGATAGATAGATAGATAGATAGATAGATAGATAGATAGATAGATAGATAGATAGATAGATAGATAGATAGGGTGAACTGGAATAGCATGAGGGGGTCCATCAACTGATTCGAATGACAAAAAGATGCAGCTCTACTCCAGAGATATGAGCAAAACAAGGAACAGCAGGTGTGTAACAGATGTAGACGGGCATTTCCAGCTCACATTGCAGGATGGATGCCAATTCACATCCACAGACTGCGATGTACAAAGACACATCTGGTCAGCATCTCCTGTCCAGCAAAGAATTCCTCATGCAGAAGCCTGATTCCGCTCATACATCTCCCAATCCAATCGTAGGGATGCAAACATTTCTGTAAAATGTAGAAACCAGGCATTTTCTAGAGCCAGCTTGGAGTAAGGATCAGACAGAGATATGCATAAACCTGAGAGTTGGGAGATCCAGTTCTGGGATGCATCTTGATCTGAGGTTGCAGGGTTGTAGTCTTGCCCTATGGCCAAGGAAGTCCTTCCTACAATGAATGCTCACTCCATACAGTTCCTCAATCATGAACCGAAAGCATTCAGAGCCACCTTTGCTCAACACGTCATATATTTATTTAAAGTAGGCATATCCCATTTATCTCATGATCGACAGATTTCAAAGGGGTTTATATTCATTTGAAAACACATGCAGTTGTCAGAGGGGCAGAACACAGAGGCGTAGCTCCAAGGGGATAGGGGTGCGTGTGATGCACCGGGCGCGCGCCCCTGTGTGGGTGTGGCGAGGGCGTTCCGGGGGCGGGGCGGGGGCAGAGGATGCGCCTGTGCACTGGCCGCTTTCCCCCTACGCCTCTGGCAGAATATCCAAATGAAAAGGGACAAGTCAGAACTTTTTGCTCCTGGTCTATTAAAGGCGCAGTGAAAGACAAATGGCAAAGAAGCCATTTAATCAGAGGTGGGCTCCAGCAGGTTCTCACAGGTTCCCGAGAGTAGGTTACTAATTATTTGTGTGTGCCGAGAGGGGGTTACTAATTGGTGTTTTTGCCACGTGATTTTTGCCTTAGTTACGCCCCTCCTCTCAGCAGTAGCACGCAGAACTTGAAGCAGTCTAGCAGGAGGCGTGCGTGGCAGCCTGCGCCTGCGTGCATTCGTTTCCCGCCCAAGGACCGGCGCAGTGGCTGCGTCCTTGCCACAGCCCCGCCCAGGAATGTCCTGCCCCCGGAATGCCCGGCCATGCCCCCATCGTGCCCCACCCAGCCCCATTGGCGCTACACCACAGTTTGAATCCCACCACCATGGGAACCTGTTACTAAAATTTTTGGATCCCACCACTGCATTTAATCCATGAAAAAAGTTACTTGGGCTGACTACACCTACTCTAGTTCAGAATATAATACATCAGAGGAAAATTGTACATCTGCAGGTGAGGATCCTTCTCACCCTAATCCAGACAGACAGTGAAAAAGAACCCCTAGAATTTATAATCCCTCCACACAACAGGATTTTCGTCCATGCCCACAAAGGGATCACAAAAACTAATTTTCGCAACCCCTCTGTGGACATGGATCAAATCAATATACAGTCAGGCACCAGCAGTACATTTTAATTTGTGCCAGGCGCTAACTGGTTAACAGTTACATTAATAATCTCCCTCTCTCCTCCCCATATGTGGACTGCAAAGGCTGAAGATGAAACTCTGACACTCCCTCCATGTAATTACGCTGTCGAAATGCGGGTGCTTGGAAATCTGGCTTCAGGGAAGGACACTAATCCCAATTAGTCTAGGCACTATAACGAATTGAGGTTAGGTAAAGAGTTTCCTCTTTGTACTGCAGGAAGAGAGGTGGGAAGGGAATTTGTAAGGATGACATTTAACTAGGTTGGTACAGGCATTTCTTTGAGACACCTGAACAAGATTTACTTAAATAAATAAAATCGAATCAACATAAAGTTGGGGGTTGGAGGTTTCCTGGGCTTTTTGGCTGTGGTCTGGTATTTTTTGCTCCTAGCAGTTCACCTGCATGTGTGGGTGGTGTTCTTCAGAGGCACGTCAAGGTAAGATTTGTTTCTCTTACTGGCACAGTGGCGTGATTGTGTGGTGGGGTATATATTTTGTCCACTTCAGAGATGTGTAGGTGGTAGTGGAATGGGTGGGGGTGAGATGCCTTTGCATGTGTCCAGGTTAATTTGCAGTTGCAAAAAGTTGATTCAAGTTAATTCATTTGAAATTTAGCGTTGCAGGAGAGTTTTACAGATACCCTGGACAGCCAGAAAGACAAATGTGAGCTCTGGATCAAATCAAGCCTGATCTCTTCCTGGAAACCAAAACAATTAAACTGAGGCTGTCATAGTATTGTACTTTGGTCACAAGACAAGACTCACAGGAAAAGACAATAATGCTAGGAAAAATTGGAGACCGCAGGAAAAGAGGAAGACTCAACATGAGATGATTGATTCGATCAAGGAAACCATGACCCTCACTTTGTGTGGTCAGGTATATATTTTGAGCAAGGCTGCTAATTATAGGACGTTTTGGAGGTCATTCATTCATGTGGTGTGTGGAAAGTGCCGTCAAGTCACAGATTACTTATGGAGACCCCGTACTGTTTTAAAGGCAAGAGATACTTGGAGGTGGTTTGCCATTGCCTGCCTCTATGAGGGCTGAGAGAGTTCTGAAAGAACTGACTGGCCCAAGGTTGCCCAAAAGGCTTCATGTGGAGGAGTGGGATTTGATTCCCCATTTACAGATTCTATGGTCGATTCTGCACTTGCGTTATCGACCTAAGTTCCAGCTGCATTCAACCTAAGTGCTCCGCACAACCGCTGGGAACGACGTGGTTTTGTACCAGCTTCGCCACGTGTAACGGTCAAATTTCCGACTCCAGTTGGGAATGACTACTTTTTCAGGGAACCACGCTCGAACTCAGCTCGATTCCAGTAAAGTGCGGAATCTCTGGTGCCAGGAGTCCCCCATTCAGCCAATCACAGCTGAGTGTTTCGGGCATGCATACAGCTGGCCAATCAAAAAACGCCACCTTCATCCCTCCATTCCTGTGGCAGTTTTTTTTATAACGTGTGTGGGGATAGACGGAACATGGCCGTAGAACAGTAGCCAATCGGAATGGAGCGGCGAAGAGGCACAGGATGATTCCGCCCTCCAAGCTGGGATCCAGCTGGTTGCAGGGGGGAACAACAATGGCTTCGACCTAGGTTAGTACCCTTCTCAGGGAACTGGGTTGAACCTATTTTACTCATGTGCGGAATCGCCCTATGAGTGAGGAATCAAACCTGGTTCTCCAGATTAGAGTCCACCATGCTTAACCACTACCCCATGCTGGCTCTCATTACGGCTCTCATTTATTCATAGGGTGACTATAAATTGGAAGTGACTTAACAACCCTTACTGGCCAATTGGTACAACTGCAGGCATGAACAGTTGGAAACATGAGAACACAAGTCAGTTTTCTTGAGCCTGGGAGACCCTGAAAACCCAAGAATCCGAATCAGCATTTGTCTTTTTCAGCTTTTTAGTATTCGGCTTGTGTTTTTGGCACCAAATACAGTTTTGCTGAATGATAAGACCTTCTGAGGTGCCCCCATAATGCCATCTTGCTTGTTGTAGGAATCAGGGGGGCATCTTCTCCAGTGGTGGGATCCAAAAATTTTAGTAACAGGTTCCCATGGTGGTGGGATTCAAACTGTGGCATAGTGCCAGTGGGACTGGGCGGGGCACAACGGGGCAAGGCCGGGCATTCCAGGGGCGGGGCATTCCTGGGCAGGGCTGTGGCAAGGACACAGCCACTGCGCCGGTCCTTGGGCGAGAAACGAATGCACGCAGACGCAGGCTGCCATGCACGCTAGTGCACCTCCTGCTAGACTGCTTCAAGTTCTGCGCGCTACTGCTGAGAGGAGGGGTGTAACTAAGGCAAAAATCACGTGGCAAAATCACCAATTAGTAACCCCCTCTCGGCACACGCAAATAATTAGTAACCTACTCTCGGGAACCTGTGAGAACCTGCTGGATCCCACCTCTGATCTTCTCCACAGGATATGGCTGTCTGCTCTGAGAGGAATTCCATTCAGTTTTGGAAAAACCAGTTGCTTTTGACAGAACTATTGGTTGGAGTGGAACACTTGCGACACTTCTGCGGAAAGCCAAAAACATTTATTAGAAATGTAAATGGAAAGTCTGCTAAGGCTCAGAGCACACTCTGTTTTTCAGAGGATACGACATGTGCTGACAGCATGAAGAAGCACGTGTTGAACTCTTTACTAGGTGTCCAGATATCGTTAATGACCGGCTTTCTAATAGCTGCTGTAGCTTTGGGGGGGTTTTTGTGCGTGAATTTCATTGGGATTCTTTTTAATGCTACTGTAAGCAGATCCTGTTGTTCCATGACAAAAGCCAAAGAGAGAAAAAAATCTGATCAGTAAATTGTTTGAGTTTTTAGGACTTTGAGCTAACATTGTTCCATTCCACACAGCACAAAAAAGAGGAAACTGTCTTTTTTCACTCTGCACATCCAAAATAAGACGTCTGTGGGATGTCTTAAAAAGAAGAGGCTTCTGGTGTGCTTTCCAGACAGCAAAGGTGTCAGAGGGGAAAAGAGACTGTTTCTCGCTCACCCATTTTGCATTCCGGTCAGTTTCACCCTCAATTTGCACTTGATATTTTGTGTGCAGCTGAAGGGATTCTCCCTGCTGTCACTTGCTGAAAGTAGCTCCCGGACGTTTGCTCTACAGGCGCCAATCCTGGGCACCTTTTCAGCCCCAAAAGTACATAGTTGTACTCAGCTGATCCTGCCGATTCCGGCAATATATAGTTTTCCTTTAAACATTTTTTTGGGGGGAGGAGCTATGTTCCAAGATACGTAGACACGGATAAGAGAATTGGCCCACGCGGAACTTGCTATGCAAGGATGTGGTTGATAGTATTGTATTGCGGGTGGGGCTTATCAGTCCAGTGTGTGATTCACCTTTTCATGCCCTGCAGCAGCAGCAGTATTGATGAATGCAAATCCTGTGTTTGGGTGGAGTCCATTGTTCATGAACTTAGCATGCCCTTGGGGTTTGCTTTTGGTGTTTTGAAGTATTTATTTTATTTATTTTTTATTTATTTTGGGTTTTTTATACCGCCCTACCCCCGAAGTACTTAACAAAGCTTGGCTACCAATACTTAAAAACACCAAAAGCAAACCCCAAGGGCGTGCTAAGTTCATGAACAATGGACTCCACCCAAACACAGGATTTGCATTCATCAATACTGCTGCTGCTGCAGGGCATGAAAAGGTGAATCACACACTGGACTGATAAGCCCCACCCGCAATACTATACTATCCACATCTTTGCATAACAAGTTCTACCCAAACACTTACTGATTGGTTCCCCACCCTGGGACATGGACAATATATACCCCAAACATTCCCTTCTCTCTGGACACAGGGTGTAACAGACTTCCCTCTGTGATACACCTCTGAAGATGCCAGCCACAGATGCAGGCGAAATGTTAGGAACAAGATCCACCAGACCACGGCCACACAGCCTGGAAAACCCACCACAACCAGTTGAATCCGGCCGTGAAAGCCTTCGACAAAACCTGCCAAGGTTTGTTCCCCTGTTTCTGTTTGGATACGCATCAACCAGTTTGATGTTTAATGTATTTTCATTGCTGTGGCGCAGTGTTTTCAAAATACTACTACTAATAATTAAGCACTGTCAAGCTGCAGCTGACTTATGGTGACCCTGTAGTTTTCAAGCCAAGACAAACAGGGTTGGTTTGCCATTGCCAGCCCTGGCATAGGGGCTTTGGACTTCCTTGGTGGTCTCCCATCCAAGTTCTACCCATGGCTGACCCTTCCTCACTTCCAAGTTCTGATAAGCTCAGACTAATCTGGGCTATTCAGGCGGCTTACTGTGAAAATATACAATCTTTATTTGACAATATTTAACTAGGCTACTGCCCTGAACTGGATGGCCCCAGCTAGCCTGGTCTCATGGGATCTTAGAAGCTAAGCAGGGTCAGTCCTGATTAATATGTAGATGGGAGACCACCAAGGAAGTCCAGGGTGGCTGTGCGGAGGAAGGCAAGGGCTTATCTCTGAAGATGCCAGCCACAGATGCAGGCGAAACATCAGGAGAGAACGCTGCTAGAACACGGCCATGCAGCCCGGAAACCACACAGCACCACAGTTATCTCTGTTAGTTCCTTGCTTTGAAAACCCCATAAAAAGGGTCCCCACAAGTCAGCCGGGACTTGACGGCGCTTTACACACATGCGCATGCAACTAATCCACTCAAATGCTCAAGCTTCCGGGCAAGAAGGAAAGAAATTACAGTGCAATCCTAATAACGCTTTCCTGAGAGTCAGCCCCATTGAACAGAACTGACTAGGACTCTGAGCAGACCTTCACTATTCAGAATAACACTGTAACACTTTGGAATGCAACAGGATTTGGGGTTTTTTTAATCGTCCTGCGGACCCGCTATGGTGAATATTAAGATCTTCGGTCAAAGGGTTGGGAAGCCTGTTTGGTACATTCTCTCTCTCTGTCTCTCTCTCTCTGTCTCTCTCTCTTAAATCAGTGTTTATTTATTGAAAGCATTTAAAAACAGGAAATGTTTTCTGTGGCTAGCATTAATCATTCTTACCACAGACTCTCAGGCTAATTAGAGGGGGAAAATGTATAATGCAGCTTCCAAACTCCAGTACACAACAGTATGGGACCTCTGTGTTTTCCTCCCTTCCTTCCGTGGTGAAGTCAAAGTCTAACTGTGTTGAGCAACAGACAACTTATTGTGCAATTTGACAAAAATAGAAGGCAGAGAGACTGAAACATTCAAAGGGGCTTAGTTCCATGATCGCAGAGGAGCCATAAGAATCAGACTTCGTCTGTGGTGATGTGTTTCCTGTAGGTGGTAAACTTGTGTCTGCACCACAACCATACCGCTTCTGAGGGCAGGACTGATTTTGTATGACTGACTCTGTACAAACAGTTACCTGTTGACTAAAACGATATCAAGCTCAAGAAATCTAGAACAGGGACCACGAACCTTTTTTTAGCTTGTGGCATCTTTGGAATTCTCACACAGGCTGGGGGACACAGCTACAAAATGGCTGCCGTGGGAGGTGGAGCCAAGGACAAAATGGCTGCCACAGGAGGCAGAGCCACACACGCATAGGAAGACCAAGGGCAGATGACCAAGTTTTAAAAATACATGGGGAAAGAGGAGTAAGAGAGAATGAACAGAATCAATTGCGTTAACCTCAATTAACTGTTTAAGAATAATTATGCTTTTACAGTATCTTATTTATCGACGAATAATTACATTTTTGACACAAACGGGCAAAGTGATAGGGCTCCTAGAAGAGAAAATTCAGAGCCTGGAGAATTGGACTGCTTCACTTCATGAGATCAAGAATGTCATTAACAACAGCCATGAGGCACTGCATAGAGATGGCCAGACATGTCAGAGGACTTCCCAGACAAGATTGAGTGACTTAATATTTGTTGGAAGAAAGGGACTTTACGCTGTTTCCTGCCTCATCCTACAGAGGGTTTTTTTTTACTAGCGAGCTTGTGGCTAGATAGGGACTTAGGAATTTGTCACCTTTACTCTATCATGCTGAGTCTATCCCTTTGATGTAGACTGATACTCTTAGGGACTTCCTCCCTTGCTTCCGCCTTCTTCTTGGACCTCTCCATCTTACCTTCACCATGCCTAGGGAGAGGATGTGTCTCCTACGCATCCGCCTCCATCCAGCTAGATTAGATTAGATAGTGAACCTACCTCTCCACCTTTCTATCCAGAATGGAGTTCACTAATAAATACTCTTTTCATTAGATTAGAAACTACAAATGACTCTGACTTTCTTTTGTGTCTGAAGTTCTCTCTAGCAAGCTCAGCCATGCGTGTGTGCTCAGGTAAGCTTCCCTGTGTTCAGCCTCTGTGCCGCTCTGCTACTTTTCAAGGGATACACACGCACCAGGTGTGGATCTCCCAACAATATTAACTGACATTCCAGGATTGGTAAATGAGGTGGAGGGTGTGGAGACTTTAGGGGGAAGTCATCATGTCCTCCTAGAATCCCTATTGCTGTTGGGAGCCAAGGGAGTTCATAGTCTGGCATATATGTTAGATTTTAGGAAGACAGACTGTAATGGACTCAGAGGCTTGGTGAGAACCTTACCGCGACAAGAATGCTGGGAGGATGACAGACAAGTTAAGCTTGGGCTCTGCTGCAACAACAAGAGCTCTTGCAAGAAAGATGGAACTGTGGTAGAGAATCCACAATTGCATTTTTTCTCACTGTTTGCCTGCAAAACGTCTCCACAGAATCACCACAACTATTGTTATTGGCCACATCACTTCCCCTAGACGATATAACCAGGCTTGATAAATGCTCTAGGTCCACGGTAGGTTTTAATTAGCTCCATTTTTGCCCTGCTGGCTTTAGTTGGTGACCGCCATCAAAATCTAGACAAAGGTCAGGCCTCTCTATTGCACCTATTGGGATACAACATGCTCTGCAATCTTTATGTAAAACCTTTAGGTCAAGTAATTCATAGTTTGGGGGGTTGACTGTCATGAATATGCTGATGATACTGTGGTGCCCAATATTTTGTTACCAAATATCAAGCCAACAGGAGAGAATTTTAAGTAGCTTGATTTGCAAAGAAAGGAGAGCAGTCCTCACATGGGCGAATTCCACTGGCTCATTACATACACAGCATATTTATTCCCTTTCTCCGATTCCGCCACACCCTCTCCGTTCTCCCATTGGCTAAGGATACTTGGAGTTTCTGGCCTGCCTATTTACATGTTGCTCCTTGATATGTGCCCTCCACCCTCACCCCTCTTGTACGTGCATTAAAATGAAGGTTGTCTTCAGAGCAGGAGAAGTTAATATGCATTAGCTCATTCAGCATGCTCAGTTAACACTGCTTGCATAACCTTTGCCCTTTAGTTGACATATTTGACTCTAACTAGCTTCAGTCGGCTCTTGTCCAGCCACAAACATCCTCCTTCGTGACTCATTCCCTCATTCCTAGTAGAAAACACATTTTTCATTTATTACAGTACCCAGCTATCTATTTATATCCTTAACCAAATATCTTGGTGAGACAGTAGGGGTCCCAAACCACTGCCTGATTGCTGTGGTTAAATGGCCAGGAGTGAACAAATTGTAACGTAACTCTGGAAAGACAGAAGTAATGCTGGTTGGGAAGGTGGAGGTCATTATGAAGGACATTCTGCTCTCTCCTTTCCGTGGGGTTCATTTGACATTTGCAAGACTCAGTTAAGAGCCTTGGGTTTATACTGGACCCAACACTATTGCTGGAGAAACATATCAATGTGGTTACAAAGAAGGCCTTTTCCCAACTAAGCCCATCTCGAAAAACAGCCCCTTACCTCGAGAGGCTGATCTGGTCACACAGCAACCACATGAATCTCTCTCTCTCTCTCTCTCTCTCTCTCTCTCTCTCTCTCTCTCTCTCTCTCTCTCTCTGTGCCTGGCTTCAGGTGGAGGTGGAGATCAAGGTGGGTAGCGTTGCCTCTAATTGCGGCCAGAGCAGCTGTGGGGAAGTCAAGATGCCGTAGTTCTCCTGTAACCTTGTGTGGGAGGGGTGTACCATGGGGTGCCAGAGGGAAAGGATGGGGTGGTGAGGGGAGGCTTGGGGCACTGGGTGGTGAGACTGGCAAAGGGGATGCCCTGCTGCCCCCTCAGTGTGCCGACTGATGCAGCTGTTCCTTTAACCCTGCCAGCTACTCTAGATCCAGACCTGCAGGCTAACCCTAGCTAATCTTCCTAAGGCAGATACATTATGAAGTACGATGATTCAAGCATCCTTTGCATTAGTAGGCGGGATATAGGATCCCCTTGTTTGTATTATGTTGGGGGCAGGCCTGAGAGGCTACTGGCTGTTTTGCCTTCCATACCCCATTTCTTCTTCCTGTAGTGTAGTGCTTAAATCATGCAACAATTTTCTTTTCTTTTCTTTTTTAAAAAAGTGTATTAGAATCCCTTCTTTTGATACATCACTTCTCCAGCTACTGGACCACTCCTTATTCTCGGAGCTCTCTCAGCCCCACCTACCTCACAGGGTGTTTGTTGTGAGGGGGGAAGGGCAAGGAGATTGTAAGCCCCTTTGAGTCTCCTGCAGGAGAGAAAGGGGGATATAAATCCAAACTCTTCTTCTTCTTCTTCTTCTTCTTCTTCTTCTTCTTCTTCTTCTTCTTCTTCTTCTTCTTCTTCTTCTTCTTCTTCTTCTTCTTCTTCTTCTTCGTCTTCGTCTTCGTCTTCGTCTTCGTCTTCTTCGTCTTCTTCTTCTTCTTCGGCCTTATACCCAAACCAAAATATGTTCAGTAGGGAGCTCCACAACAGGGGAGGTATTTCATCTTCTGCTACTTGCCTGGAGTTTGGCCAGCAGTATTCAGGTATGGGACGGGAAAGTGGCCTGGTATATACCCCGATCTCGTCTCATCTTGGAAGCTAAGCAGGGCAAGTACTTGGTTGGGAAATCACCAAGGAAGGCCACGCAGAAGACAGCAATGGCCGATCATTTATCCTGAAAGTCCCTTGCTGGGGTCACCATAAGTCTACTGTGACTTGATGGTGCTTTACTGAAATGCACATGCAGGTGTTCTACACCACGACACACAACCCCAGTGGTGGGATCCAAAAATTTTAGTAACAGGTTCCCTCGCCAGCCCCCCCTCAGCAAAGGGGGCAGAGGCGTACCTAGGCAAACCTGAGCCCTGGGCAAAACCTGAGTTGGATGCCCCCCCATGGGCAGCCACCCCATCACGACCCCAAATTTTTTTTCCACCAGGTCATTTCTAAATCATCATCACATTATAGAAAATGCCCCAACTCACAAATCTGAACACCGCAATGGTGAAACACACAGGTTCTTTGATAGAGACTGGTGAGATAAAAGGTACGAAAGGCTGAGAATCAATGAATTGCAGGACCTGAAAGGGATTAACCCAGTTCAGGGAGTTACATTATTAGTCGCAATTGCTATATGGAACCTTCACGTCCCAAGGCAGTATGCCTCTCGGGGAGGCGAGGGCGTGGAGATGGAAAAGCGGACCCAATTAGTAACCCCCTCTCGGCACACACAAATAATTAGTAACCCACTCTTGGGAACTGGTGAGAACCTGCTGGATCCCACCTCTGACACAACCCACTTGCATCCTTGATCACAGAGCCTAACTGAGCTCAAAAGTCTTGTAGTCCATTCCCAAAGGGCAGTACTTCGAGAGCTACCGCTATAACAGGACTTAAAACTCCAGATCCATGATTAATGTTCCCCAACTCCTCTTCATTTGCAGTAAGGACAGCAATTCTATTATGGAACTGATTATAATGCCTGTGTATACATTGATTTCTTCTGTGAATTCCCTTCACGACTATGATTTTGGAATGACTTATGGCTTTAAGCAAATACACTGAGTTTAATTTGAAGCAAAGACATTGCAAATGGGAAGGGGGGGGGCGTAAACAGATTACAGGAAGTTGGGAGTCCTGCCAACCCCCCGCCCCTGCTGACAACATTTAGCTTTTGGTTTAGAAAGCTATCTTAATTCCACCAGCTTTTCTCTTGGTGGGCTTCCTTCTGGACCCTAGCTGGGAAGAGGGGTTGAAATGCAAGCAGGGAAAGGTTTCAGCACCTTCTTGCCTTCCCCCTTTTCGCATGAAATCACCCTTCTTCTCCACCTTGTATCTATTCACCAGCAGGCATGGCCCACCCACAAAGCAGCAACAGGACAGGAGGACATCAAGGGCACCAAAAGGGGGCAACTGCGAGGTGCCCTCAGCCACAGGGTGGTTTGGTGTCTAAGGTCGAATACCCACTATCGTCTTCGCCAGGTTTCAGAACACAAACTAACCAGGTTTGAGGGATGACCTCCCCATTGCTTGCATGGCGAATTCCGTTTCTGGTGCTCGTTCTCCCCGTTAATCTGCGTTCCGGCAGGACCTGGTTGCAAGTGGCATATAGACCCCATTAACACGGTTCAGAGCTGATCCAAGGGGAGGGATGAGGGTTGAACCCCTGACTCGTTTCCCGCCCTGGAGTGTGACGCGGAATTCGGGCAACCAATCAGCGCTGCGATGCGCGTGCAGCCTTTCCTTGGTTTCATTTCCGCTTTTGCAATCAGCCAGCAGAAGGGGACGCAAATGTTAAACAGTCAAACGTGTAACTTTGAATCATTAATGGTTTACACAGGTGACGATTAACTGTTTGCACAGTTAAACAGTCAAACGTTAAACTTTTACATGCTGGTTTTTTTAAATCATGCCCCTACAATGTACATTTCCACAGTGGGAGAAGGTCCCACCCCATCAAGGCACGCCAGCCAATCAGGGAAGACAGGCGAAGTGAGCTCGCCTGGCAGTGGGGATTGCTAAGAGTTCTGCAACCGGGTGTGTCTGCTGTGTGCTCGCTGCGGTGGGGAGGGAGAAACTCCGATGAAGAGGACATGGTTTCACAACGAACAGGTTTGGATCTGCGTGCAAATTTCAAGTGGGGATTTGACCTAAGAGCAGCAAACTCTAATTTGGAGAACCAGTTCGATTCCCCATGTTCCTCATATCACAGGCTTCTTCCTTCAAACAGCTCTTCCTCCATTGTCCTCTTTTGCTTTTTTTTGTGTTACATCCACCAGCAACTGCTGAATCTTCACACACCCCAACCAAATCATTCTGACTGACTCCTACCAGGCTGAGGACAGCTTCTTATTTCGTCTTGCCAGACCCTTCAGCCAATCAAAGTTTATTATGATTCGCCCCTTCATGTCATTGGCTCTGAACCAAAGACTGATGAAGGCAATAAAATTATATGCTATCTGACCAATTGTAAAACTGCCGTTTACAAATCTGAAGTGATTTTGAATCCTTGATGACTGTAACTAAGACTTCTGCTTGGCTGGCTGTCTATGGTCCTGTGCACTTTGTAGATTTACCTCCTCCACAAATATAAAATCATTTCATATTTCATCATATCATATATCTAATTCTGAGCTGGGCCAGAGAATATGAATCAACAAATCCACCCAATGGAGCCAAAGAAGGGTCAGGAGGATTTCTCTGCAAACTTGATGGAAGCTCCAGGTTTATAAAAATATGAAAACAAAAAATAAGCACTGTTACCTAGCTTAACAGTATAAGAACTTATTTTTAATAGCGATGGGGAATTACTCAGCTTGGCAGTGAGAGAGGCAGGCTAGGTGGGATCTTTTAGACAACTATACCAGAATTGGCTTTTGAAACGTTCTCCAGAGAAGGCAAAAGAGACCAAATTGTAGTTTTAAATATTTTTATATAAGTTTTGGTTGCAAGCAATCATACAGTGAGACGTTAAGGCTCATACACACAGTTCCTAAATATATAAACAGGGAGGAAAAGATAGGTTTCGGATGATAGAATAGGAGGGGAAGCAGGTGACTTATACGTTAACTAAAATCTGCAGAGAAGTTCCAGAAGAAGCCAAGGATTCCTATGCCAGCATAGAAATCCAGATGAAGGACAAATTCGTGTCTCAAACCAACATGACCAAGAGAGGTTCAGGCTAGTATTGAGCACTGAGGCTCGGGTGTGCAATATTTTTATACCCCCTTGCGCAGGTAAGGCGGGAAATTTGAACTTAGGTTTCGTTTCTCTGCAACTGCTTGGAGATTCCTTGCTGGACTTGCGGGGTTGAGCTAATGAGCAGCTCTATCTATTGTTTCTACTTCCCGGGACAATGGGGCCAATTGGTCCTAGATTACATCAGTGAAACCTTGAATGGTTTATGCAGAGGTACTTCCTAAAGTCTCTGCCCAGAGTATTCAAATTTGGCTGAGGCGTTTGTTATCAAAAAGGGATTGTTTTGTTGGGGAGAAAATACAAAGAGATACTACAATCTCAGGGCAGGATTTTCCTGTACTTTTTGCTTAGCTGCAACCATGGCAAGGTGTGGTATCCAGGAGTTCTACAGATTCCATTATGTTAACAGAGTGCTCTGGCAGGGTGGGATAATCAAGATGCATGTCCTTGTTATGAGGCTTCCAGATTGTATCACTGGAGTAATTCATAGATCTAATCTTTGCAAACAGACTGTTTTGCCTTAGGCTTGCTTTCAGCTTGGACATTCTGCTGTCCACCCATACAAACATGGAAACTGGTATTTTATAGCACACAGTGTAAGAAATAATATGAAAATCCAATATTTCATAAGGCAGGGGATGAAGGACATGCTAACAGCACAGAGGGATTAACCCCCCCCCCCCAAATAACAATAACATCTCACTGAGCTTCTGCAAAACTACATTCTTAGATTTCAGTGGTCATTTTGGTGCTCACTTGGCAACTACAGCAATATCACTGAGCCTTCAAAACACTGGTTCCTGCAAATCAAAGGTGTGTGTAATGGTGGGGGGAGGGGAGCTGGGGTGGTTTGTGGAGCCAAAACAACTCTGAAAAGGACCCTATTGTCTCACCTTGACAAATTTCCTTATAGAAGGGAGCGCTCAGCCAGTTCTGCTGGTGGCCAGCAGGTGACTCAGCCAGACAGCTCTCATGATGTCTAACATGCAGCTTTGCCAAGTCCAGTGACAGCCATTGAAAAACTCATCGCCATCTGACTCACACAAGCCCGGCAGATGACTGATTTGGGTGATAAGCTGCTGCACAATTGACAGTATTTGGTTGGATTTTCCTGAGAGGTAAAGAGGGAAACCTGAAGAGTGCATGAGTGTATATGAATATGAATTGGTTGATGGGTGAAAACGAGAGAAGGAAACAGGAAATGAGGAAAGGCTATGACTAAGCCAGGTGAAAAGGGAAGCAGTGTGGGGAGTGTGATTCAGGGATATGTAAGATACTTCCAAGTACTTGTGAATCTGCCACATGTAACTCTATATTTAATATTAAACAGTACCTTTTATCTACGGGCATATTATTTACAATCTGTCTGTCTCAGTCTGCCTGTCTGCCTGTCTCTATATAGAACAACTTAATTTAGCTGTTTCTTCACAGTATTATATTTCTAGAGATGAACTCATTCAGGTGTCATGTTTTGAATCTGGAGGTCTTACCCTCCTTAGAAACATCCACCAATTCCCATCACGTCTCGAAATATTCTTAGTGCTGGGAACATTCAGTATGCTCAGAGAATCTAATATATTAGTGTTCATGCTGCCACACTCATCAGAATCACTAAAGCACCGGCCATATAAACTGGAAATTGGAAAGAAAAAACCTTTCAACAGAGCCAAGTCTGTCATCGACATTCATCTTTGCTAAGGCGGATTCCGCATGGGCCAAAAACAGTGGTATGAAAATGGTGTGAAAACGATGTAAAAGTGTTTAAAATGGAGTAAAAGAGTTCACATTGTTTTCACACTGTTGTTTTTTGGCCCATGCGGAATCCGCCTAAGATTTCACAAATGAAAATAGGGACAGTCTATTCTGTATTCTCACAACAGTTTTTTTTTTAAACCTTGAATGCCCACAGAGTCATACACTTCTGGTCAAAATGGATATACAGGATGGGTTGGCCATTGTGTAAAGTCCCAATGGACTGATTGTGAGCTCCCCCTCCCCAATTAGGACTACCCCTGGGGCAGAAAAAGATATTCTGAGGCTAATCTTGCCCATGCTGTGAAGGCCATAGCCGATTCATCCTTACCCTGCATGGGGAAGGATCAGCCCAACCCTTGCGGGTCATGGGGTCATTTTCATTTTATTTTATGATTTTACATTTTATGTTTTTATTACTATTGATTGTTTCCTGATTGCTTACTAGACCTATATGACAATCATTAAGTGCTGTACCTTATGATTCTTGACAAATGTATTTTCTTTTATGTACACTGAGAGCATATGCACCGGAGACAAATTCCTTGTGTGTCCAATCACACTTGGCCAATAAAGATTCTATTCTATTCTATTCTATTTCTAGGGCTTCATTTTTCTCCTATTTATTCACAACATTTATATCCAATCTTTCTGCCCTCACAAGGGCCACCAAGACTGCTAACATTTAAAATGTTTAAAAAATGCAATAAAACCACATTTTAAAACCAATAACATCAACGCTCCAACCCTCTCATATTTCATTAACAAAATAATTAAAAACAGAAATTAAAAGACCTACTAGGATTCATCCAGAACTTTGTGGTATAACTATAGAGCTCTGGATAAATTGTAGTGTGTCACCCCCAATGTGATAATGTCATTTCTGGTTTTGCACCAGAAGCGATGTCGGACATCAGCTCGACACAGAAACCCTTGTCCCCATCTTCCAACTTCTGCTGATGGGGGCCCAGGTAGGATTAGCTACCCTACTTGGAGCTTGTGTAAATTTGTCAGATAATTTGGACCATGACTAAAAATTGTTCTTTTAAAAAATGTGTTTTATTTTTGAATATAAAAGAAAAAAATGATAGAAAAAAGAAACACGGAACAATGTAATGCAGTTACAACAAAAGAAAAAGAATAGAAAAAATACATATATTACATATTATAAATGGTAATAACAGTAATAATGAACAGTATGTGGTGCTATAATAATAAACATTGAGTGGTAATAGCTATAATAATACATCTAAGCATACATTTCTATAAGTAATTTCCAGATATTGGAAATAAACTTTAAAAAATCTATTTAGTGTTTATGTGTGATGGTCTAGATAGCCCTTCACACAGCCTTTAAGAGCAGTCAGGACAGGAAGGATACATAGAGAATTATTCACAGTAACTGTCACTTATCTTTGACATTACCTCCCTCCAGAGACCAGCTGCAAAGTAACCCACTGAGCCTTCCAGATGTAGCCTACAGACTCATTTATTCCATTTGAATCTTCACGACTAGAAAATGAAATAATTATCATATAGTTACCTGACCCCAGTCTTTAGAACAGGTTTGATGCAAATTTAGTTACACAGGTAAACAATGAATCTATTATTAGACAGTACACTCATGGCAATAGGTATTCTTCACGTACCCACCTTGTTGCTCTAGAACTGTTGGGTAGATGTTGATAGATGAGGAGGTGCCAGCAACTATACCAACCAGTTAAAAGGCAAGCATTTTTTTTAAACATAAGTGGTAATCAAAAACAGGCCCAAATAAGATCCAATTAACACCAAAGCTGATCTGGATGGGCTACTACGTGGTTCTATCCCATTTTATGTTCCTACTTCTAGGTATTTTATTGTGTTCTCAATTTTTGCACTTCTCATTTTAGTTAATCCAACTAACAGTGCAATCCTCTTTCTAAGCCCATCGACTTCAGCATGGTGTTACGCTAATCTACAGCAATTGACACAAACTCTCCTATTTTGACCGAGCCAACTGAAGAGCGATTATAACAACAGCATGGTTTTGCTTGTATATCTCAGTTTGCTTGTTTCCCTTGAGAGCTCATGTCTTTTGCAACTCATATAGCTGTCTTGGTTGTTGAAAGATTTACGGTTTATTCTTTCCTCCTCACTAAAGAGGTGATGGTAGAAATCTGAGAAGCCGTGTGCATTTTCTGTGTTCTATATGACTCATGGGGGTGGGCAGCCTTACACTGTCATCAAGCCATGCAAGACTGGATATTATGGGCAAGATAAATGGGATGGGGGGAGTGACAAAATGAGAAGAAAGACGTTCGTAAATTACACAGTCGTTACTAGAAAACCTAATCCTGTTATCCTGCAGCTAGATTTGAGTCCAGTGGCACTTCACAGACCAATAAGATTTTTGGGGTATAATCTTTCAAGAAACAAAACTCCCCTTTCCAGAGATTGACAAAGGGAGTTTTGACTGGTTGTTGTAGGTTTTCTGGGCAGTGAGGCCATGAAATGGGATGAAAGGGGAAAACCAACAACAGTCGGTTGATTCCGACTGTGAAACCTTCAACAGGAGGCTGCCCCTTACCTGTCCAATATAACATCTACGAAATGCCGCTGGGCCTTTTCCAGGGCCCGTTTTGATGCTTTTCCATCAGCCAATCTAATGGGCAGATTTCAAAAAATTCCACGACATAGGAGACAATGTGTTTGCAACTCAGGGGAAGTGGACTCTGTATTACATATTTTATTGCATTGTGAACTCCATAAAGGGGAAAGGGAGGCTTTAATTCATCCATTGTTTATCCAGTACAGAAATTTAACTAGAGTTAATTCCGATTCAGTTCTTGTGAGAATTTTGCTGGAAGACCGAGTTTCTCTTATATCTCAGCAGGTAGCTAAATTTTGTATGGTGGCATATAGTAAGAGAAGAGTCATGTTGGGACCAAGAGCCAGACCACATGAGGGTGACCGTAATAATGCTACAAGCTGAGGATGTTCTTTGTGCGGATTTCTGTATCGTGGATTTCTGTACAAATTCGGTTTTTTTCCTTTTGTTTATTGTTCTTCCTTTTTCTTGTTCTTCTCTATTCTTTTTTGCTGGCCTAATGGCCGTAATAAAACTGACTGACTAAAACTGACTGACTTCAACAGGACTTAGGCCCTTTGCACACAAACCTTTTAAAACATTTTGAGGCAGGAAACAAAACGTTTCCTCCATGGAGTTCTGCATTGTATTTGCCCCCAAAATGTTTTATTTCCAGTCTCAAAATGTTTTCAATGAATCCCTTTTCAAACAATTCTCCGGCTGAAACGTTTTGAAAATGTCTTCAACCGCTGTGCCATCTATTGGTTACATTTGCCCATACGTCTCTGCTTTCCTGAACTTCGTCCTCGCTGCCATTTTCGGAGCTTGGTTTCCCCTCTCCTGTTTATTTGCAGCATTTCTCGGTTTTGTTTGTTTATTTTTTGAGGACCAATCTTCGAAGCATTGAGTATACGAGACACATAGAATACAGCGTGAGGCTGTGAAGCATTGAAACATTGATTCAACACAGAACAACAACAAAAAAGGAAAAATCGCGGCCAGGAATAATTTTATGGGGTTGAATGCAGATATACCTGTCGTCTTTCGACCTAGCTACAGTGATCCTTGCGACGGTCACCTCCAGACTGGACTATTGCAGTGCACTCTATGATGGGCTACCCTTGAGACTGATCCAGAAACTGCAACGGGTTCAAAATGAAGGTGCCCAGCCCCTTTTGGAGACTCTGAGGTATGCGCATATGACACCAGTGAGAGCCAGATCAAGTTCAAGGTTTTAACGTTAACTTTCAAAGCCCTTAATGGTCTGGACCCAGGATATTTGTGCAACCGTCTCTTCTGATATAACCCCCAGTGGGACAGATTTGCCAGTAAGCACAGCTTTGTCCTGAACATCTTCTCTCTGCCCATGGTCAGCCTTCCCACTCCCTTGCACTGCCATCAATGCCTTCCCCCTTGCCTCCCCTTCCATGTTGTTGGCTGCTTCAAGTCTCAGAAAAGAAGCTCACTCACATGGGCTTAGCCAAAACACACCAGCCTCTAATTCTCATATTGACATATTAAGATATCAATATAATAATAACAGAGAGTGCTTGGAAATAACAAGCTTCTCTGTCCTCTGGCAGCAACAGCAGCAGCAAAAAGCGTGTGTGTGGGTGTAGGGGAGGGGAAGAGCATATCAGTTCTAGGACAGTCCCCCTTTTTAGCACTCTGTGGCCAGGCAATTGATTTGCTTCTTTCATCTGGGGGGTTATTTTTGGAACAATTATATAATTATAAATACAGTTTAAAGGGATAAGCCAGCGATTTTGAACACAGGATGTAATGAGATCAGTGCCTTTAAGGATTACCTGATGGGCGGAGTTAAGGGAACCAGGCCCAGGAGAGTTCTCTGAAGAACAGCTCTGTGACCAGAGTGAGTGCCTCTTTGTGTATAAAGAGAGAACCATGAGGAGATCCCACTGCAAACTCACTGCACAGAGAAGAGCCACTAGCTACGTATTCCATGCATAACGGCCAAGAAAAACCTTCTTTGTTCCACTGATTTTAATGGGACTACAAAACAGATGATCAGCATCATCAGTTCAGAGTAGATCTGATTGTCTCTTTGAGGACTTTGAGCACCAGAAGAAGAAAGAAAATGTAGTGCATCTCTGTGACTTGAAAAAAAAAAAAACTAATCCTTTCTGCTCTGAGAACCAGTGTGTTAGAGTGGTTAAGAGTGGCAGACTCTAATCTGGAGAGCTGAGTTCAATTTCCCACTCCTCTATATGAAGCCTGCTGAGTGACCTTGGATCACAGTTCTCTCAGAGCTCTCTCAGCTCCACCTACTTCACAAGGTGCCTGTTTTGGGCAGGGAGGGGGGGAAGAAGGCAATCATAAGCTGCTTTGAGACTCCTTAAAGGTAGAGAAAAGCATGGTATAAAAACCAACTCTTCCTCATATAGGATCCTGTGGACTTGCACAACATTTTAATTATTTTATATTTGCCGCTTCAATGTTTGTATAATCATAATTTCCTGCCTCAGGTCCTGAGATGCTCAGGAGAAAGGCAGACATATAAAATATTTCAAACACATCAATAATATTTTAATAAATGCATTGGTAGCCCCGAAGTGGAAATAATCTTCAGCTTCGAGGGATTACTCCACCAAGGAATTTTCAGAAAAGCAAACACTTTAAAAACTTGCCTTGGTTTGTCATTCTCAACACGCCCACTCGCCCCCAACATAATTCTTATATTGCACATTACATTTATGCTATAGTAATGGCTTATGAACCAACAACGTAAGAGGCAGTTCCTATTTCAAAAGTGTGTGTGTGTGTGTGTGTGTGTGCGTGTGTCTACGCTTTTGCTAACAAGCTATCTTATTCCAGTTCATGTCAATTGAGTTAATAGCCCTGGCATATCTTTTCTTCCCAATTATCATTATTTATAGCTCAAAGAGGCTTGGCTGGCAACCTCCTTTCCTGTTCTCTAGCAACACAGCCAAGACGCTGCACAAGCAGAGCAGGGTGACATGAGCACAAAACCCAAATGAACAATTAGATTCTTCCCTGCACCCCTACATTCTATGTTATTAACACCGAGCAGTTCAGTGCTCTACATTGTGTGTTATGATCTGAGCCTTGAGGAAGCTTTGATTTCCAACCCAGCATCTGCAAAGCTTTGCTCTCCTTCATGCTTGGGATGACGTATGAAACGAAGATGCATTTTTTTATGCTGAGGTAGATTTTAGGTATAAAGACAGCTGTGAATCACCCACCGGCTGCGGTTGCCTCTGGGGTTGGGATGGGTGGAGCCAAGGTGACCGCTTCCGCTTAACTGAGGGCGGAAGCGAAGCCCGGGCCATGTTGGGCAAGGGCTGACGTCACCAGGAGGGGAGGGCGAATGACCCTTTAAAGGGGAAGCCCTCCTTTGTTCTGGCCATGTGCTTCGGCCAGCCGACGAGTTGCCCACCCACCTCTCCCTAGGTTTATTCGGTTGTTGCTTGTTTCTGTCATAGCCGTTTGGCGATGGCGCATGGGTAATGATCTGGAAGTGCCGATGGCGGCAAGAGGCAACCGCCCTGCCGAACCGGCAAATGGGGATCACCTCTTGCCAGGAGCGTCCGCCCGGCAGAGCCCTTCAGCGGAGCGAAGTCCAATACAGGGCATCTGCCCGTTGGAGCTTCGCTATGAAGCAGACAGACCAGATCAGGACCCATGCTACGCCTCACGCTTCTGTTGTTGGTTGGTTAATAAAAATGGCTATGGCCAAAATGTTTATCCCAGCAAAGTGTCCAGTGTGGTTATTGGAGAGGATTCACCCTGGTGGTTCCACCCTCAGAAGGCAACTGGGCTTTAAGACACTTCATGTCTGGGGTGTGTGTGTTAATCTTGCAGCTTCAAGGTTTTTCGCAGGTGGATTTCACACAGGGAAAAAAGTCATGATTATAGGATTCTATAATCAACTGATTTGTGGGGTGGGGACATCGCTCAGATCTCACCCCCAAAATGAGTCTGCCCTGCCTATTTCCCTCAACCCAGGATTTTCAAAAATGGCTAAACTAGGCAGGGGGTGCTTTATTTCCCTCCCTTCCACTGCACCGTCCACAGTGAGGCAGCAGAGGCGTATCTAAAGAAAATGTACCCCTTCCTTGCCCCCTCCATATAGGCAGCCACCCTCCCCCACCACGACCAAACAACTTTTTTTGCACCAGGTCTTGAAGTCAGTGTTTGGACCTGAGTGGAAGGAGAAAGGGTGCGGGAGGTGATTTTCCGCCCCCACATCACTAAATGGCTGCAACCCGGGGACATTTCCTGTTTGCCTTTTCTGCACCCAAATGCCTGCAAATCCTTAAGTCTAAGGCCGTCCCATTGAAGCTCTTCATGAGTCAAGTACAGGTACACAGAGCCAGACTTTGATTTAGTGACTAATGATGCCTGAGATCAATCCCACTTGCTCTTTCCTTTTAAGAACATAAGAACATAAGAACTGGCCTGCCGGATCAGACCAGAGTCCATCTAGTCCAGCACTCTGCTCCTCGCAGTGGCCCACCTTTGGGAGCTCACATGCAGAATGTGAAAGCAATGGTCTTCTGATGCTGCTGCTCCCGAGCACCAGGTCTGCTAAGGCATTTGCAATCTCAGATCAAAGAGGATCAAGATTGGTAGCCATAAATCAACTTCTCCTCCATAAATCTGTCCAAGCCCCTTTTAAAGCTATCCAGGTTAGTGGCCATCACCACCTCCTGTGGGAGCATATTCCAAACACCAATCACACGTTGCATGAAGAAGTGTTTCCTTTTATTAGTCCTAATTCTCCCCCCCCCCAGCATTTTCAATGAATGCCCCCTGGTTCTAGTATTGTGAGAAAGAGAGAAAAATTTAGCATATCCAGGAATGTTCTCTCCTTACTATGACCCAAACATGCATTTTTCCAGTTTGTATGGGGATAATTAAAATCACCCATTACCACTACATTTTTGCTTTTGTTGGCCCCTCTAATTTCTTTTTCCATTTCAGAATCCTCTTGTACGCTTTGGTCAGGGGGACGATAATACATTCCTAATGTTAAACTATGCTCCACCCCTGGTGGAGATCACCACCTTAGATTACCACCAAAGGTTGCCTTCTCTGGGTTGGGAAATTCCCGGAGGTTTTGGGACGGAGCCTGGAGAGAGTACATTTGAGAATGGATTATACCTCAGTGGGGTACAAGATCACAGAGTCCACCCTCCAAAGCATCCATCTAGGAACTGATAGGAACTGATCTCTATGGTATGGAGATGAGCCATATTTCAAGGAGTTCCCCAGGACCTGCTTGGAAATTGGCAAATCTCCAGGACTGTTCCAGCTCCACCCCATCCACACACACAGACAGATCTGTCATCTGAAATATGCAGTTTCTTCTTAATGATACCAGCCAGAGTTGTACAGAATCAGCCTTACTATTGCACTGAGTCATTCCACTAGCATCGCATCACGTGATTCTCCTGTGTTGTTCTGGCAAGCATACGCGGCAAAGCTTTTATACAACACTTAGCTTTTGTGGGGTGAACTGGGAATAATTACAGTGGAAGGAGCGGGTGGGGGGGGGGGGAAGGGTCCTATTACCAAAGAGAATTAACATGAGCTATTAGTTTGCATTGGCACTAATCTGAACAATCAGGTATTTTTGGAATGCAAAACAAAGTTCAAAACTGGACATTTGAAAGGGGAGGAAAACGGTCCCAGCCCAGCAAGAAGCAACATGGGATGAATTAAAGTTTCATTTGTATGTTTCTTTGATCATTCTCATAAAGAAAGTGAGTCATCTCCACGTCCGAGGCGGTTGACTATTAAAATGCAGTTTATTTACTTGGCTGAGGTTTACAGCCGATTCTGTCTCTTGCATTAAGGACAGGTGATTGTCCTTTATCCGCTTGTGCCCCCTGAATTCTGCTTTGCTTCCCATTGTCAGATGAGGGAATAAAAGCTGAGAGGTGCTGTCTCATTTTTCTATGGTCACGATTCAGCCCCGAGCTTGGATTTCAAGCCAGAGTTTTGAAATTAACCACTCTGGGCCAAACTAGTATTGGCAAAGAATAGCTGGCCATTTTGCAGTAGACTGGATCAGTAGGGCAGCGAAATCTACATGAAATCTACATGGTTCAGCAAAATGACTCTAAACCCAAGATTTGTGTGTTTGTGCGCGCACAAACACACAAAAGACAGCAGAGAACAGCCTACCCAGATGGAGGGTGTACAGAAAGAACGGGCGGTTAAAATGGTGGTTTGGCTCAGCTGAGGACACTTTGCAGTGGGAGAATCTTGTTTAAACACACACATACACACACACACACACACACACACACACACACACACACACACACACACACACACACACACACACACACACACACACACACACAGGGAAAACCCACCATGAGGTAAGCACTGGAATGCATAGTGGCGAACCTTTGGCACTCCAGATGTTATGGACTACAATTCCCATCAGCCCCTGCCAGCATGGCCAATTGGCAGGGGATGATGGGAATTGTAGTCCATAACATCTGGAGTGCCAAAGGTTCGCCACCACGGGCATGGAGGGTTGTTGATTTAGGAATAGCCTGGGGTATAAAACAGCTGTGATAGGAAAGAAGGCACCTGTGTTTGCAGCAAGAAGGTCATTTATTTCAAATGCTTTGCCTGCTCTTTTCACATTGGCCCTTCCCACTGTTGGAGAAACAAGCAGCTGTTCCTGCGAATGAATGGCTTGTCTCTTTGGCAGTGCGACTTCCATGAGAAGGCACCGGATAGCTGTGAATGCGTGTCTTCTTTGGGTTCACAGGGGCAAACCTTTGTCTTCCTAATAGGGCTCCCAGCTGGCCAGGAGTGGGGTGGGGGGATTTCTTGTCCCTTTAAGAGAGCATGGAAATGATTAGCTGAAACCTTTGAAGGCATGGAGGTAAACAATATCACCTGGAATATACAGCAGTTCAAACTGATATAGGTGTCAAAATCGCGGCCCTCCAGATGTTATGGACTACAGTTCCCATCATTCCCTGCCAGCATGATGCTGGCAGGGGATGATGGGAACTGTAGTCCATAACATCTGGAGGGCCTCGAGTTTGACACCTGTGGAACCAGTTTAAAAGTTGGCAGTTGTGCTTCCTGAGCCAGTCATTAGAAAAAGTCTCCCTTCCCCAAGCATCTTATATTGTACCATAACACCGAATGACCCTACTTACTTTTTATCCTTTGTGGTTTTAATGTGTGAAGGTAATCTTCAGAAGAAGAAGAGTTGGTTTTTATACCCCACTTTTCTCAAATGAAAGGAGTCTCAAAGCATCTTACAATCTCCTTCCCTCCCTCTCTCTACCAACAATAGCCACCTTGTGAGGTAGGTGGGGTTGAAATAATTGTGACTAGCCCAAAGTCACCCGGCTGGCTGCATGTGGAGCAGCGGGGAATTTAATCTGGTTCTTCAGATTATAGGGCTTTTCCCCACTTACATTAAGCCCCGCGCTACACTGCTCAAGTAGCGTGGGGTCCCCGGCACTCCCCACTACAGGGGCGGCGACAACGCAGCCGCCCAACGCTGCCGCTGTCGTGCCCCCTCAGCGCGCGTCATGCCTGGCACTCTTGTAAACGGCGCCTTTTGATGACCCCGCGCTCCAGAAATGACGCGCACTGAGAGCAGCACGCGGCATAGGGGGGGTCGTGGTAAGTGGGGAAACGCCCATAGTTCAATGCTCATGTGGAGGAGTGGGGAATCGAACCTGATTCTCCAGATTAGAGTCCACCACTCTTAAGCACTACACCACACTGGCTCTCAGGACACCCGCTTCTCTCCTGTTTCTTCTTCCAGCTGAACTATCTTTATTGCTTTACTTCCTTTGTAGCCTGCTTTTTTCTCCCCAATGTAGCTTACATCATTCTCCTCACCCCCATCTATCCCCACAATAACCTTGTGAATGAACAAATGAATTTTAACACGATCCCTGACCAGCGCATAATTAAATAGTGACACTGGAATATAGGACATATAATTTCACAACATTTACAAGTGTCCTGTACAATATTTAAAATGTATCTAAAAATAATTTAAAAAATGATACTATGACACTTTCCGTGGCTGGTTATCTTGGAGGCCAATCAGCCATATTTCACAACGTTAAAAGTTACCTTCTGATTTTTGTCTGATAATATAATGGAAAGATAACAGCCTCTAATTCTCTACACAAATCATGCTGACTTTCAACTTCTACTATTCTTTGTTTTATCAGTGCCTTGTCCTGTGTATATTCCATATTCAACAACCTTGTGAGGAAGTGTGTATGTGACTGGCCCAAGGTCACCCAACAAGCTTCCATGGCAGAGTGGGGATTCAAACCTGGGTTGCTGAGATCATAGTCTGACACTCTAATCCCATACCATACCTTGCTTTCATTTTATCTCTGTCTGTCTGTCTGTCTGTCTGTCTGTCACATCTTTATCCTGGGGATGATGGGAACTGTAGTCCATAACGTCTGGAGGGCCACGAGTTTGACACCTATGCTATAAAGTATTCTATACTTTATGGGATATAGAGCAGCAGTGGCGTAGCGGTTAAGTGCAGGTGCACTCTAATCTGGAGGAACCGGGTTTGATTCCCTACTCTGCCACCTGAGCTGTGGAGGCTTATCTGGGGAATTCAGATTAGCCTGTGCACTCCAACACATGCCAGCTGGGTGACCTTGGGCTAGTCACAGCTCTACGGAGCTCTCTCAGTCCCACCTACCTCACAAGGTGTTTGTTGTGAGGGGGGAAGGGTAAGGAGTCTGTAAGCCCCTTTAAGTCTCCTACAGGACAGAAAGGGGGATACAAATCCAAACTCCTCCTCCTCCTCCTCCTCCTCCTCCTCCTCTTCTTCTCCTCCTCCTCCTCCTCCTCCTCCTTCTATATTGTTCTCTTCTCTTCTCTTCCATTTCATCATAATCTGTGAGATTCAAAAGCTTTGTCTACACTTTAATCAGGCCATGCACCTTTGCTGCCAACAATTCCCTATTTTGAGGTTGACAGTCCTATCGCTAAACATGGCAGCCTCCTTTCTATTCAGTTTGGGCTTCAATGAAGGCTTACTTGGGGGAAGTCATTTCCATGATGTTTGGGAACTCTGCATTTGTACTGATCCATAACTCACCATACCAGTAACTTTCCCCCTTTTTACTTGTTATATTTCCTTTTTGGAACACAACCCTCCTCTTCTCCCAGAGGTCCCAACGGCATAGTAGGTTGTACAGGCTTTAAGTGACCACTGGGTATTTTTCCACTCCCTTTCTTCTTTCATAGTAACTTCATTAGAAGTGTTTTCTTTGGAGACTTCATCAGTGTGGAGCAATGGATACTTTTTGGGTCTGGTATCCTTCCAGCATGGAAATTTATGTCAGGGGAAAGATGTCTAATGACTGTGAATGGGATCAGACGGACATGTAAATTTTTTACTTACGCTTCAAACAACTAACAGTAACATTTTTTCCCCCAGAAGAACCAGTAAAAACTAGGAGGCGCAACTGCAGCCAAACATTGGCACCATGATCCTAAACCAGAGCAAAGCAGCAGTTCTCCTAGCACTTATTTTTAGATTCTGATTTGATAATTGTCATTTCCTTTGGTTTAAGGCTAAAATCCCATTTCCTTTGGATCCCTACCCTTTCTTCAGTCCTCAAAGGATTCCTGTAAACAGGTTTTCCAAATGATTTTTTTTTTAAAAAAACCAATCCAGTAGAAGGCAGATGGCTGATCAGCTAAACGTAATCTTCAATCACTGTCATTTATATAAGGAGATTTAATTTAATTTAATTTAAAGTCTAGAGGGGGAAAAAAAAGTTCTTCCAACATTTTGTTACTCCTGTCTCTGGCGATTTCCTGAAGCATGCCATCCATTCTCAGTGAATAAAACACTCTGTTTGCTGCTACGCGTTTATCTCATGGCGAGTTTCTCTTGCACAAGGTTTGGAAATGGTTTGCAAACCCAACGAGCTGATCAGTTTTGATTTATTTTGCAAGTCTTAGGGAGAACCTTTGTGTAATTAAGGCTGTCGAAGGGGCTGATACAAATAGTTTCACAAACACAGAATTTACTTTTCAGCGGAAAGGCAAGGGAGGGAAAGACTGGTCTGTGATTTAGGAGCGCTGGGGACCATAAAAAACCTGGCAAAAGAAAATAAATGAGCTTTTAATGCTGCCAACTTATCTGACAGATGTCTGATAGAAAAGTTCAGCCACAATTATGCAGCCTGCTTCAAATTTATGCTCCTTTGCCTTGTACCACATCTTCCCCCATTGCTGCTAGCTGGGTAAGCAGGAGAAGAGAGAATGGAAATGGTCCACCTTTTCAATGTACTGGAACTCTAAACTCCCACGTGTATTCTTTGCTATGCAATACATGATAATAGGAAATTAACCTACTTAAAAATTTATAATTTTTAAAACAGATCTGCTTAGAGATACTTGTTATTATTTGTTAATGCTATACTTAATATTTAATAAATACTATGTTTTAAAACCTCTTGGAAATTTTGGGGCAGAGCCTGAGGAGGGACTTCAGTAGGATTGCCAGGGCACAGCAACGGGTGGGAAACAAGGCAGTGGGGCCATGGGGGGAGCCATCACTGTTGGCATGATGTCACGTCCTAAAAAACCCAGAAGTGACATCACACCTCTCTAGGAATTGTCTGAAGTCCTATGGTAAAATCATAGTGATTCTAGAGAGGAATGATGTCACACTGTTGGTCCTATGGACATTTACAGTTCCCCCCGTCCCACTGACCCTTCTCCAAGTGGAAGTAGGAAACAGGAGCTGGGGATGAGGGGTGGGTTCCTGCCCCTGATGGGGTATGGGAGTCCTGGACCTCAGTGAAGAAGAAGAAGAAGAAGAAGAAGAAGAAGAAGAAGAAGAAGAAGAAGAAGAAGAAGAAGAAGAAGAAGAAGAAGAAGAAGAAGAAGAAGAAGAAGAGTTGTAGTAATAGTAGTAGTTTGGATTTATATCCCATCTTTCTCTCCTGTAAGGAGACTCAAGGTGGCTTACAAGTTCCTTCCCTCTCCTCACAACAGCCACCTTGTGAGGTAGGTGGGGCTGAGAGATCTCTGAACCACTGCGAGTGGTTATTTAGATTCAAGTCCGATCCAAGGAAGAGAAAGATTCTTTTTTAAGATAAGTTAAGATAAGATAAACGTTAATGTCATTGTGCACACACGACGGAAATACAAACATCCCCCGATGCACATTTCTGCAGTCCTCATGTCAACGCGACACCATGGAGTTCAGCATAGCCGCAGCTCTAGAATAGAAGCTGTCTCTGAGCCTTGTTGTCCTTGTTTTTATGATCCGAAATCGTCTGCCAGATGGTAATATTTTTTAAAAAGAGCATGCAGGGTGAGATGGGTCTTTCAGAATATTCTGAACTTTCTTTAAGCAGCGGGAATTCTTCCAAAGAGGGGAGAGGGCATCCAATAATTCTCTGGGCAGTAGTAATCACCCTATGGAGCGCCCTCCTATCTGCCACTGTGCAACCGGCAAACCATGCACAGATACAGTATGTCAGGACACTCTCTAGAGCACAGCGGTAGAAGATCACCAGCAGTTTTTCATCCAGTTGTTGTTTTCTTAAAAGTCTCAGATAATATAATCTCTGCTGGGCCTTCTTAACCACCGCGTCAGTCTGAACGCCCCAGGTCAAATCCTCTCTAATCATAAACACCCAGGAACTTAAAACTAGCCACCTAGTTCTAGGAAACCTGTTAGCTCTAGGAAACCTGTTATAATGAAATTCTATTTCTACAAGTAGAACAGCTTCTCCAACTGGATAGGGTGTCTGAAATGGTGTTGACCCCATGATTTTAAAGTCATTTTTTGATATTTATTATATATCTTCAGTCCTGAGCAGTCAGTGTGATGTGGAGGCTAATGTGGTCTTGGGGTGTATCATCAGGGGCATAACATCTAAATCACAACATGTCACAGTCCCACTATATATATTAGTTAGGTTGTACTTGGAGTATTGTGTGCAGTTCTGGAGGATGTGGACAGAATGGTGTGGGTTTGACGGAGATTGACAAGCCTGGAGACCCAAGCCCTGCAAGGAAAGGCTGAGGGACTTGGGAATGGACAGAGTGCAGAACAGGAGTTCTGTAGTGTTTTATAGTCTTGTATAGAATAGACTTGTGCAACCTTGCAACTGCTAAAGTAAAACCTCCCTTTGGAAAGAACATCTTGAGTGTATTCTTTTCCAAGTGTGGTAGAAGGTTGCAGTGAGTGCAAGAAGACTACTAGCTCCACTTAAGAACATAAGAACATAAGAACATAAGAACTAGCCTGCTGGATCAGACCAGAGTCCATCTAGTCCAGCATTCTGCTACTCGCAGTGGCCCACCAGGTGCCTTTGGGAGCTCACACGCAGGATGTGAAAGCAATGGCCTTCTGCTGCTGCTGCTGCTCCTGAGCACCTGGTCTGCTAAGGCATTTGCAATCTCAGATCAAGGAGGATCAAGATTGGTAGCCATAGATGGACTTCTCCTCCATAAATCTGTCCAAGCCCTTTTTAAAGCTATCCAGGTGAGTGGCCATCACCACCTCCTGTGGCAGAATATTCCAAACACCAATCACACGTTGCGTGAAGAAGTGTTTCCTTTTATTAGTCCTAATTCTTCCCCCCCAGCATTTTCAATGGATGCCCCCTGGTTCTAGTATTGTGAGAAAGAGAGAAAAATTTCTCTCTGTCAACATTTTCTACCCCATGCATAATTTTGTAGACTTCGATCATATCCCCCCCTCAGACGTCTCCTCTCCAAACTAAAGAGTCCCAAACGCTGCAGCCTCTCCTCATAAGGAAGGTGCTCCAGTCCTTCAACCATCCTCGTTGCCCTTCTCTGCACTTTTTCTATCTCTTCAATATCCTTTTGGAGATGTGGCGACCATTTAAGTAGCTCCACTTTAAACTCTGCTGATGGTTCAGCAGTGGAATCAGCTGCCCTGTGAGGTGGTAAGCTCCCTCTCTCTGGCAGTCTTCAAGCAGTGACTGGACAAACACTTGTCAGGGCTGATCCTGTGTTGAATGGGGGTTGGACTAGATAGCCTGTATGACCCCTTCCAATTCTATGATTCCATTATTCCTTTGGACTGTTGGTCTTCTCAGGCAAGTTGCAAAGCTGTGGTGGCTACCCATCACACTCCAATACAGAAATGCTTAGTTCTTTACCGAGAGAAACCAATGCTCTGTGTGTGTAAAATGTCATCAATTTGCAACTGACTTATAGGTCGAATCCCCACTTGAAATTTGGACGCAGATCCAAACCTGTTCGTTGTGAAACCGTGTCCTCTTCATCGGAGTTTTTCCCTCCGCACTGCAGCGAGCACACAGCAGACACACCGGTTGCAGAACTCTTAGCAATCCCCACTACCAGGCAAGTTCGCTTCACCGGTCTCCCCTGATTGGCTGGCGTGCCTTGATGGGGCGGGACCTTTTCCTACTGCAGAAACGTACATTGTAGGGGCGTGATCAAAAAAACCAGCTTGTAAAAGTTTAACATTTAATTGTTTAACTGCGCAAACAGTTAATTGTTACCTGCGTAAACCATTAACGATTCAAAGTTACATGCTTGGCTGTTTAACGTTTGCGTCCCCTTCTGCTGGCCAATCGCAAAAGCGGAAACGAAACCAAGGAAAGGCTGCGCGCCCATCACAGCGCTGATTGGTTGCCCGAATTCCACGTCACACTCCAGGGCGGGAAACGAGTCAGGGTTTCAACCCTCATCCCTCCCCTCGGATCAGCTCTGAACCGTGTTAATGGGGTCTATGCCACTTGCAACCAGGTCCTGCCGAGGCATATGAATTAACAGGAAGGAAGCGAGCAGCCAGAAATGGGAATCCTGCCATGCACGCAAAAGCAATGTGGAGAGTCGATCCCCTCAAACCTGGTTAGTTTGTGTTCTGAAACCTGGCTAAGATGGTAGTGGGGATTTGACTATAGCCACCCTAGCAAGGGGCTCTCAAGACAAGTAAGAAGCAAAGATGGGTCTGCAGGGCCTTCCTTGGTGGCCTTTCTTCTAAGTACCCTTTCTGTACATACACAGGGAGGCAAAAAGGTAAGCTCTTGAGGAAAGAGCTGTCTGCCTTTCTTGTCAACAGCTTCGGACATTTCCACATGGCGGCCTATTTGCACATCTTCCAACCGTTTGAATGCACAGAGGAGCACTCAAAGAACAACTCTTAGAAATAAGCAGGTTCAATCACCAATTGTTTGGTATTGTCCGTCACTTGAATCGCCAGGGGAGAGACATACCGCTCAAATACATCCCATGAAAGCCTCTGTTGTCAGGATGCAGAGACAACACGTGACCTACAATTGTGATCCACCCTTGAGTTTGTATAATAAATGCAGCCATAAGTGTTTGGAAACATAGTATTTTTAACAAAGACGTGGAGACTGTCACCGCACAAAAAAGTAGGTCATGAAAAGTCCTATTTTAGTGGGGGATGTTTTTCCAAAGAAAATAGCAATATTGTTGATCACAAAAGAGTGCCAGGCACCAAAACCAACCAACCAATAAAATTTGCTTTATTGTTATAGGGCCAATTCACACTTCAATATGTTCACATTTCATATCTTCACAAAGCTTTAAACTTTCTTTCTTTCTTTCTTTCTTTCTTTCTTTCTTTCTTTCTTTCTTTCTTTCTTTCTTTCTTTCTTTCTTTCTTTCTTTCTTTCTTTCTTTCTTTTTAATTTATTTCTTCAATTTCTATACCGCCCGATCCCCGAAGGGCTCTTTTGACTCTCTAGATCAGGGGTCTGCAACCTGTGGCTCTTCAGATGTTCATGGACTACAAATCCCACCAGCCCCTGCCAGCATGGCCAATTGGCCAGGGGCATCATGCTGGCAGGGGATGATGGGAACTGTAGTCAACATCTGGAGGGCCACAAGTTTGACACCTATGCTATTGGGTTTTCAAGGCAAGAGAGGAACAGAGGTGCAATTTGCCATTGCCTGCCCCTGCATAGCAACCCTGGACTTCCTTGGTGGTCTTCCATCCAAGGACTAACTAGGGCTCACCCTGCTTAGCTTCTGGGATCTGATGAGTTCAGGCCATACCTTAGTGTCCCGTTATTCCTCGCTGTGCACAGGAGAGAATGAGAGGAACTTCTTTGCCAGTAGCATCACTTCCCTGAGTACCTATCGAAGTACCTATCAGACTTGGCCATGGCCAGGAGCACAAGCCACAGGCAAGCGTCAAAGGGCTCTTGATCTGTGACTTCAGATGAGCCAGTCGATGAGTCCAGCATCAGCCCAAGAAGAAGAAGAAGAGTTTGGATTTATATCCCCCCCCCTTTCTCTCCCGCAGGAGACTCAAAGGGGCTTACAATCTCCTTGCCCTTCCCCCCTCACAACAAACCCCCTGTGAGGTGGGTGGGGCCGAGAGAGCTCCGAGAACTCCGAAAAACTGTGACTAGCCCAAGGTCACCCAGCTGGCGTGTGTGGGAGTGCCCAGGCTAATCTGAATTCCCCAGATCAGCCTCCACAGCTCAGGCGGCAGAGCTGGGAATCAAACCTGGTTCCTCCAGATTAGATACACGAGCTCTTAACCTCCTACGCCACTGCTGCTCCAAGATGTAGTCTGTAGTTTTCTTCATTGCTTAATTAGTTGCTTCTCCCAAATGTAAACTGCTTTGGGTCCCTTTAGGGAGGAAAGTAGGGTACCAATAAATAAAAAAATAAAAGTGAAAGGAGAGGCTCTTTGTGCAAGCGCATGAGCATTATGTACATAAGTGCAGTGGCGAAGCTCCAAGGGAACGGGGTGTGTGCCTTGCACCGGGCGCACGCCTGGGGGGCATGGAAATCGCCCCCAGGCCCCTCCCCCTTTCCCCCTTCGTGGCATCCCCTCGCGGCGCCCCCCTTCTCCCACTTACCTTAGTTCCTTTCCTTTTGAGGGCAGGAACTTTTTTTCCAGGAGGGCTGCAAAAGGCCTTGTTATGATGGCAGTAAAAAACGCCCTGAGGAACTACAGTTCCCAGGAGACCTTGGGGCTCACAAGGTCTCCTGGGAAGTATAGTTCCCATCAGGCCGTTTTACTGGTAGAACAGGCAACACAGCCTGAAAAAGATTCTCAAGAAAGAGAACTGAAACCCGTTCCATGCATGACTATTTACTTATTGACCTGGAAGCAAAGCCCCCCCCAGGCTCACCCGTTCCTGAAGAACCTGGCTCTTCTTCCCTCCCCAGGCGTCAAGCCGCCCTAAACCTTTCTCCCTTCAAAGAGATTTGTTGTTGAGAGGAGGGTCCCTGCGGCGTGGTGCGAACCGCAGCTGGGGCAGCTGCTCTCCCGTCTCAGCCCCCACTCCACGATTGTTGTCCTGCGTGTGCCTCTGCGAGGCGTCGCGGCCAGCCACTGTCCTCCGACCTCCAGGGGGTCCAGGGGCAGCGTGAAGCGAGGAGCTCTGGCTTATCCCGCAAGCGGCTGAAAAAAGAAGAACCAGTGAGTGAAGCGAGGCATGGCTGACTGCGTCGCGGAGCCGCCTGCCGTCTGCCGGCCTCGGCTTCTCCCGTTAGCATGCTTGCATGCGAGCGAACCTGCGCCGCCCGCGCTCTTGGCGTGGGGAGGCACGATCTTGAAGCGCTGCCTAAGATGAGGAAGGGGGAAGGGAGAAAGGGGGGCCCTGCGGGGGGGGGATGCTGCAGGGGAGGTGGAAAATATAAAATGTGCACTGGGCGCAGTTTGGCCCAACTACGCCTCTGCATAAGTGTCATCAAGTTGCAACTGACTTATGGTGACCAGCAAAGGATTTTCAAGGCAAGGGAGAAGCAGAGGTGGTTTGATATTGTCTTCCTCTGCAGAGTGCTCCTTGGTGGTTCTCCATCCAACCCTGTTTATTTTCCACCCTCTGATGGGTGATACCATGTCACCTTCTTTCCTGCAGCGGCATTAAGTTCTCTCCTGACAAAGCACCTGTAGAGGACCTTACAACCCTTCAAGTGGGAGTCTGTGACCCTCTTGAGTCTCTTGATCCATGTACTGAAGTCCATTCCTTTAATAGAGATACTGTTTTGTGTGACATTGGGGAAAACATTCCTAATAAATACGCCTTAGGACTGTACTGCTGAAGAAACCGAAATAACTGCTTGGATCCGACAAACGCACTAATAACAAAATCCTATTAAAGCCTCATTTTCCCACGACAGAAATGCTGATCACAAGCTGTTTGGTAACAGACGTCTCGGCACGCAGTGCAGGTCTTACATTCTTTTGGAGGAATAAAAAGGAAACAACCGGCAGCTTTTCCAGTTCTTAACCTTCACCTTGAGGGCAGTTCAGACAGTTATTTCTTTCCCTTGCAAATTACTTTTCTTTAGCACTGACAAAACTGCACAGTGTTCTAGCGTACAAGAAAGTACGTCTCTGCCCCACGCAGAGGCGTTCCTCCCATTGGGCAAAGTGGGCAGTTGCCCTGGGCGCAGCCCTGTGGGGGGCGCAGGTTTGTTTGTGGGATTTTTTGTATTTTCAGTGTTTTTCCATTTTTAGGCTAGCAGCACCAAAATTTCAGGGATGTTTCCAGAGACTCTCCTGATGCTATCACCCAGGTTTGGTGAGGTTTGGTTCAGGGAGTCCAAAGTTATGGACTCCAAAAGGGAGTGCCCCATCCCCCATTGTTTCCAATGGGAGCTAATAGGAGATGAGGCTACACATTTGAGGGTCGATAACTTTGGACCCCCTGAACCAAACTTCACCAAACCTGGGTGGTATCATCAGGAGAATCTTTTACTGATACCACCCAGGTTTTTTTTGTAGGAAGTTTGGTCCAGAGGGGTCCCAAAGCTATGGACTCTTACAAAGGGTGTGCCCCATCATCCATTGTTTCCAATGGGGAACTTCAACAGAAGATGGGGGGCTACACCTTTGAGGGGTCCATAACTTTGGACCTGAACCAAACTGCAGCCAAACCTAGGTGGTATCGACAGGAGAAATCTCCTAAAAGATACCCTGAAAGTTTGAAAGTTGCTGCTAGCTTAACAATAGCACCCCTGCCAGCAGGCACCTCCCAAATTTCCCCAGATTTTCTTTTTAAACCCCCCCGCCTTGTGACATGGATTTAAAGAGGAAGGAATCTGAGGTCCCCAGTTTAAACATTGCAAGTGATGCTGTTTCAGGGTGGGGAGAATCAACCCTAAAATAGCATCACTTTTCAGTGTTGTTTAAACTAAGGAACCCCCCGAGATTCTCTCCCTTTAAAAGGTGGATTTAAAAAAAGGAGGAGAATCTAGAGCTCAGACCTAATTTAAACACCACATTGAGAAATGAGTGCTGTTTGGGGGGTGGATTCCCAGCATCACTTGGTTTAAACTAGAAATTGCCCAGATTCTCCTTTGAAACATTGAAAGTGATGCTGTTTCCCCCAACTGGGGTACTGGATACAACACCATAACATGTTTTCATAGCAGTAATAAAACATTTTGAAAGCATTTTGAAAATGTTTTCAAAAAATTATTTCTGCTGTGTGTGGCATGAAAGCTTATTGCTGTGCTCAAGATTTGTGATTTGGGGCATGTTCTACTATCATGTGATGGGTGAGCTTTGAAACAACCTGGAGTGTAAAAAAAAAATCATTGCTTGGTCACAGTGGGGGGAGGGTGAAAGCTGCATGGGGGCGCCAAACTCAGTTGCCTAAGATCGCTTCACTGGGAAGTAGCTACAAGGGGGGGGATGTGCATTTGCATTGGGCACGTGCCTGGGGGGGCATCAAACTCAGGTTTTGCCCAGGGCTCCACTTTGCCTAGTTACGCCACTGGCCCCACGGAGTCCGCAATCTGAAGTTCATCACTGGGGAGGAACACGGAACAGGAGAGGGAAACGAAAGAAGGGATAAACATGGAAAGAATAGAGTTGACGGCTCCGGGTTAGACAACTCTGGAGATTTGGGTAGGGAAACTGGGCTGGGTGTGTGTTAGGGAGGGGTCAGTTGTCTATATAGTTGTGCAAGGAGTGTAGTGAAAGGATTCTGTTTGAAATTTGTGGATCTGACGGTTCTGATGAAGTGCGATGGTCCACAATAAATATTTTAAGGAATAGCCAGATTCCACTTTGAGTGCCGCTGGCAACAGAACACAACGACCACTTATCAGAAACTCATAACTGTTTACTACAGAATGAACTGGAATGCCAGGAACTTGTTTATAGTTGTCCAAGTCTCATGACCTTCATGTCGCTGGAAGTTGAGATATACTTTTCTGAGTTTTTTCCCCCTATCACTTCTTATTTTATGTACATGGATTTGTAAACAGTCAATACATTTAAATGTGTTTATCCAACAAGTTGTTTATTTGACAGGTATGGCTTGTTGTACTGAATATAATAGCCTATGTACAGTTTAGTGCTTTTAGGTTGTTTTTTCATTACCCTCCAATGCATAGGTGTCAAACTCGTGGCCCTCCAGATGTTATGGACTACAGTTCCCATCATCCCCTGCCAGCATGATGCTGGCAGGGGATGATGGGAAGTGTAGTTTATAACATCTGGAGGGCCGCAAGTTTGACACCTGTGCTCCAAAGCATCTGATTTCTACAGTCTGGAAACAGGCTTGACTCTGTTGCCGATCACCTGGTTGGGTGTGTGTGTGTGTGTGGGGGGCGGTTTGGAGCTGTTTCTTTCTGACCAGGCTGCTGGAAAGCCCTCTTGGAAGTGGTGGGGCGGCATCCTGCCACCTCCAGGTCTGGACTGGGCTTTAAATCAACCAAAATTCTCAGCACATGAAGTGCATTAATAAAACTTAAAGTTATATGCTAGAGTTACTACTACATGTTACATATTATATGCTAGAATTACTAGAAGAAGAAGAGTTTGGATTTATATCCTCCCTTTCTCTCCTGCAGGAGACTCAAAGGGGCTTACAATCTCCTTGCCCTTCCCCCCCTCACAACAAACACCCTGTGAGGTAGGTGGGGCTGAGAGAGCACCAAGAAGCTGTGACCAGCCCAAGGTCACCCAGCTGGCGTGTGTGGGAGTGCACAGGCTAATCTGAATTCCCCAGAGAAGCCTCCGCAGCTCAAGCGGCAGAGCGGGGAATCAAACCCGGTTCCTCCAGATTAGAATGCGCCTGCTCTTAACCACTACGACACTACTACATGTTACATAGAGCAAAGTCCATCCGAAAACACAAGTTGTCCTTTTATGTCTGGAGGTGGTGGCTGGAGATCTCCTGGGATTACAACTGATCTCCAGAGGAAAGGGATCAGATCCCTTAGAGGAAAGGGCTGCTGTGGAAGGTGAACGTCATGGCAGTATACCCTGCTGAGGTCTTTCCCTTCCCTGAGTCCCACCACCCTCAGAATCCACCCCAAAATCTCCAGGAATTTCCCACCACAGAGCCGTCAACACTGATCAAGACCCTCCGGCTGCCATTTGCATGTGTTCTGATATGCCAGTTGCTGCCAGACCACAAAAACGTGAGAAAAGGGATTTGTGCATTTGGCTTGCACATCTCGTTCATGGGTCGATTTCATTGCTTGTAACAAAAGTCGCTAATAGTGTAAAACAAGTGAGATGGCCTGAGAGAGATAGGCCCTTTCCGCACAGCAAATGTATAACGGTTTGCAGTCGGGATAAAGGAACACAGTTTCTTGTTTTGGGGTTCACATGCATCCGTTCAGGCAGCGATTGGAGCCCACAGAAACAATCCGGGTCGCTGTTGCGCCTTTGCATGGAGATGCGCCTCTTTTTTCAAAAATAAATTACTTCCCTTTGATGTGTATGCTGGCATGCACAAATGAATCCCCGACAGCCATGCTGATGTCTCACAGTACGACCGTCTGCACCAGCGTAGCTATGTAGATGTAAGCCACAACAATTTTAAAAAGGAAAAGGGAGGTAAATAGAGCGCCTCCTGCCTGGGATTTTTAAAAAGACTTGCTGGTTTAGAGATTTTCAAAAAGCCCAGGTGCAGGGAAATAACGCGGGGCAGACTCGTTTTGGGGGCAGGATGTGTGGGAATTCCCACGCCATGGGATTTTTAGTGTCCTACACCTGTGTTTATTGGCCCATGAGGAAGGGGCCATAGAGAGGGAGAGAGAGAGAGGCTTCAGAGTAATAAACACAGAGTAAGACACATGAAAGGACAGGGCAGAAAGGAATCTCTCTTGTCTCCCGCTGCGAAGGCTACGTTTCTCTGCTGGAATAAAATTGTATTGGAATGGTCAAATGGCCTCGGGGTAATTATTAAGAAGAAGAAGAAGAAGAAGAAGAAGAAGAAGAAGAAGAAGAAGAAGAAGAAGAAGAAGAAGAAGAAGAAGAAGAGGAGGAGGAGGAGGAGGAGGAGGAGGAGGAGGAGGAGTTTGGATTTATATCCCCCTTTCTCTCCTGTAGGAGACTCAAAGGGGCTTACAAGCTCCTTGCTCTTCCCCCCTCACAACAAACACCATGTGAGGTGGGTGGGGCTGAGAGAGCTCCGAAAAGCTGTGACTAGCCCCAGGTCACCCAGCTGGCGTGTGTGGGAGTGCCCAGGCTAATCTGAATTCCCCCGATAAGCCTCCACAGCTCAAGCGGCAGAGCAGGGAATCAAACCCGGTTCCTCCAGATTAGAATGCACCTGCTGTTAACCACTACGGCACTGCTGCTCCGCTGCTTACTGACTTGGGTCCCACTACAATCAGAATCCAACCCCAAAGCTTTCAAAATGGTTGAGAGAAAGAGAGAGTCTGTGCTTATATTAGGCACATACTTCTTTCTCTTGTGCTGATAACTGCTATCATTTTTAAGGATTATTTTAAAAGGAATAGCCTTAGTGGTCTGCAGTGGAACAGCTAGATTTGAAGGGTGCGTTGACTGTCGAAAGTTTATGCTCCAAAACTCATAAGAACATAGGAACAATCCAGCTGGATCAGACCAGAGTCCATCTAGTCCAGCTCTCTGCTACTCGCAGTGGCCCACCAGGTGCCTTTGGGAGCTCACATGCTGGTTTCTGAGGTGCTATTAAAAGATGAAAATCGTTCTTAAAAGACCTGGTTTGATTGTGTGGCTGTGTGTATCATTTAACCTGGAGTGGATTTAATAGTGGGTCTTTTGAACCCTGTTGCCCTTTGACTCCCACTACTAAAATCCTTTCCACACACCACACACCACACACCTGCTGAAATCAGAAGTTGCCATTTCTGGTGCCTCTTCCTTCGTTAAGATCATATGGCACTCAGTGTATTTCTTTATATCCCAAATTCAATAGACTAATCATTTAAAAAATATACGTGTCCAAATACCCATTCAATTCTATCTATGTTAACTACAAATGCCCATTCAATTCTATCTCCTTAAATGTAAACCATCAGATTTACTGGGGTGTTTTTTTTAGCTACAAGTTTCAAAGAGGGAAAAACGAGAAAGCAATGGGGTTATATTTTTAAAATCTGCAGAATGTCACTGACATTGACAACTTCTTTGATAAAGCAGCAAAGTAATTAGAATTCGCTACGTTTGCGAGCTGGGATTTACCAGTGTGAGCCAGCAGAGGTGAGAAAACATTTACTAATGAATTATTCCAAGGCAATGCGGTGGCTGGCGGACTTCTCTCTCTTTCTGTCTGACACTTTTGCAGACTTCATTAGCTAGCACAGTTCCCATCTGCTTATAGGTGGCATTGCGGGGAAAAAACCACGTGACGCAGCTGTTGCTATGCTACCTAAAGGACTTCTAACTTAAGAAGAGAAGAAATATAAGTATGGGCACATACAACGGTTAAGATGACACCTGAGATTAAAATCTGTTGTCAAGAAAGACAGTGTTAGTAGAGGATTTTTTTTGCAGATTGAAAATTGCCTGGTAGAGTCACATTCTGATTTTTCCCCATTTCTTGAAAATGGAAGTAGCACCCAGAACTGACTTTTATTTAAGTCCTGAAAGCTCAGTGCTATTGTAAAATTCAGTCATTTCATTTCACATCACTTTTGTAATATAGTTCTTTGAGGGTTTGTTAAATACAAATTCCAGCTAGGGCAGGGGTAGGGAACCTGCGGCTCTCCAGATGTTCAGGAACTACAATTCCCATCAGCCCCTACCAGCATGACCAATTGGCCATGCTGACAGGGCGGCTGATTGCGGACCCTGAACATCTGGAAAGGATGTGGTGACCAAATGGTCACCTTTGTAAACCAGGATGCACGCAGCCGCAGGAGCACTACCTTCTGGGGTGCTCCCGTTTCCTGCCCTGTGACAGAAGGCAGTGCTCCTGCGGCTGCGTGCGCGGGAGGCTGCCGCACTGCCTTGCGCCCCAGAAGGCAGTGCGGCAGCCTTCCAAAAATCAGGACACTTCAAAAAACCCGCGGGACACGGGACAAATTGTCTTAAGGCGGGACTGTCCCGCCAAAAGTGGGACATCTGGTCACCGTAAGCTAGGGGTGCCAATCTCCAGGTGGGACCTGGGGTTCTCCTGGGTTCCAACTGATCTCCAGACTACAGAGATCCAGGGATTTTCTGCATTCTCAGGTTGCTAGCATCTAACTTTCTGTTTCCTTGGGGCTTTTTTCAGTTCTGCATGATTTGCTACCTCTAGTCGTCAACTGGACATCACATAGCTTTAAACAAAGCATATTTCCCCGAAGATTTAAGTGGAAGATTTCATGCTCTATTTAAAGCTGTGGGATGTTGAATTAACCACTAGAGGGAGCAAAACATGTGTGGAGCTGACCCCCCCCCCCAGGAACAGGAAGTTAGATGTGAGGAACAGGAAAATGCAGAAAAACCCTTGTTCTCATGGAGGAAATGGCAGCTTCAAAGGGAGGACCCTATGATGTCACATCCTTCCTGAGTTCCGTCCCTTCCAAACATTTTGCCCTTTGGAAGCTCCACCTCCAAATTGCCAGGAATTTCCCAAGATGGAGTTGGCAACCCTAAATTCAGTTCTTCCTCTCAGCTTTTGCCACATCTTGAGTACATACATGGGTCGAATCCCCACTCCCGTCTTAGCCAGGTTTCAGAACACAAACTAACCAGGTTTGAGGGATGACCTCCCCATTGCTTGCGTGGCAGATTCCGTTTCTGGCGCTCGTTCTCCCCGTTAATCCGTGTTCTGGCAGGACCTGGTTGCAAGTGGCATAGACCCCATTAACACGGTTCAGAGCTGATCTGAGGGGAGGGATGAGGGTTGAAACCTTGACTCGTTTCCCGCCCTGGAGTGTGACACGGAATTCGGGCAACCAATCAGTGCTGCGATGCGTGCGTAGCCTTTCCTTGGTTTTGTTTCCGCTTTTGCGATCAGCCAGCAGAAGGGGACGCAAACGTTAAACAGTCAAACATGTAACTTTGAATCATTAATGGTTTACACAAGTAACGATTAACTGTTTGCACAGTTAAACAGTTAAACGTTAAACTTTTACAAGCTGGTTTTTTTTATCACGCCCCTACAATGTATGTTTCCGCAGTGGGAAAAGGTCCTGCCCTATCAAGGCACGCCAGCCAATCAGGGGAGACTGGCGAAGTGAGCTCGCTTGATAGTGGGGATTGCTAAGAGTTCTGCAACCGGGTGTGTCTGCTGTGTGCTCGCTGCGGTGGGGAGGGAGAAACTCCGATGAAGAGGACATGGCTTCACAACGAACAGGTTTGGATCTGCGTGCAAATTTCAAGTGGGGATTCGACCATGGTGTAGTAGTTACAGTGTCAGAATAGGATGAAGGAGATCCAGATTCAAATCCCCACTTTGCCATGGAAGCTTGCTGGATGATCTTGGACCAGCTGCTCAGCCTGGCTTACCTGACAGGGCTGTTAGGAGGATAAAATGGAGAAGAAGACTGAGGCAAAGCTGCCTTGGTTCCCCATTGGGAAGATAGGCAAGGTATAAAATACATACATAAATTCATACGGAAGTGGCTATTTTAGAGGTCAAGGAAACAAACTGGAGTAGACTATCAAAAAAGCCAACACAAATAGCGCGAGTCACTCTTCTTTTGACATTTTGGGGTGTCCAGACAGGAGATATACAATTATTCTGTCATAGATTATGGTGCCAGTGATAAAAGAAAATCTGGGACATACTTATGCTTTTCACAATATGCTATATTATGAAAAAATCAACAGGAGTTTTGTGGCACCTTAAAAACTGATGAAATTTTATTCCAACAGGAGACTGATGGAGTACAGCCCACTGTTTTCCAATGCATGCCGCCCCCCCATTTACCACTTTTTGCTAAGCTGGTTAAAATCTGTAGCGATAAATTAATCCCCTATTGAAGCAGGGAGGAGAGATATTATGAGACCTCTTAATGAACAACTTGAACAGGAACTTGGTATATATAAGGAACAAACTGACCCTGAATGCCCCCATTATCAACACCAATCAACAGCGTCCCAGTTCTGTATATGGGCTGTATTTCTGTTTATTCACCCTCATCATTCCTTCACCACAACCAGACACTAGTTCAGGACATCTGCTGCCTCATCTGACTCATCTGGAAAAAGAAACAGAGTTGGCATAGTGATGACGTCTCACTCGGAGGGCCCAGACGACTGCTCCCAGTAGTTTCATTCACGGGGGTGACACACGATGAATGTCATTCACTGAAATAGATGACTTGGGTTAACCAAAGTCAGAAATAGAGCTTTCAAGTTAGAAGAAGAAGAAGAAGAAGAAGAAGAAGAAGAAGAAGAAGAAGAAGAAGAAGAAGAAGAAGAAGAAGAAGAGGAGGAGGAGGAGGAGGAGGAGAAGAGAAGAAGAAGAAGAAGAAGAAGAAGAAGAAGAAGAAGAAGAAGAAGAAGAAGAAGAAGAAGAAGAAGAAGAAGAAGAAGAAGAGTTTGGATTTATATCTCCCCTTTCTCTCCTGCAGGAGACTCAAAGGGGCTTACAATCTCCTTGCCCTTCCCCCCTCACAACAAACACCCTGTGAGGTAGGTGGGGCTGAGAGAGCTCCGAGAAGCTGTGACTAGCCCAAGGTCGCCCCAGCTTGGCGTGTGGTAGGGAGTGTGCTGGGCTAATCTGAATTCCCCAGATAAGCCTCCACAGCTCAGGCGGCAGAGCTGGGAATCAAACCCGGTTCCTCCAGATTAGATACACGAGCTCTTAACGTCCTACGCCACTGCTGTTAGTGACTCTGTTGATAGAGAGCAAGAGCTAGTGTCAGCTGACCAATCCAGAAATTACAATAGCCGAATCACTGAAAAACCTGAAAAAGCCATTGGCTTTGGTCAGGTTTCTCCTTTTCCGAAAAGCCCCCAGGCTTATTCAGGGAGAATTGATAGATTTTGGGTTCAGATCTTAAAAATTCAGTGAAAAGCTGGATAAAGAAGATGACTATCAGCTTTATTTGGGTCACCAAAAAATTCCAGGTTTTTAAACCTGAACCCAAAATGTACTCAGTTAAAATAATTGTGCTCAACCGTAGTGGTTAGTGCTGAAAAGGACAGAACGATCAATCGGAGAGAACCCATGAATCCACTGCATAGCCATCTGAACAGTGACGGAGCATGTATTGTGACTGCATTCCAGTTTTCACTTGGGTTGAGTCAGAAGAAGAAGACGAAGAAGAAGAAGAAGAAGAAGAAGAAGAAGAAGAAGAAGAAGAAGAAGAAGAAGAAGAAGAAGAAGAGTTTGGATTTATATCCCCCCTTTCTCTCCTGTAGGAGACTCAAAGGGACTTACAATCTCCTTGCCCTTCCCCCTCACAGCAAACACCCTGTGAGGTGGGTGGGGCTGAGAGCTCGAAGCTGTGACTTCTTAAGATCACTGGCTGGCATGTGTGGGAGTGTACAGGCTAATCTGAATTCCCCAGATAAGCCTCCACAGCTCAGGCCCGGCAGAGCTGGGAATCAAACCCTGTTCCTCCAGATTAGATACACGCTCTTAACCTCCTACGCCACGGCGAAGAAGAAGAAGAAGAAGAAGAAGAAGAAGAAGAAGAAGAAGAAGAAGAAGAAGAAGAAGAAGAGTTTGGATTTATATCCCCCCTTTCTCTCCTGTAGGAGACTCAAAGGAGCTTACAATCTCCTTGCCCTTCCCCCCTCACAACAAACACCCTGTGAGGTAGGTGGGGCTGAGAGAGCTCCGAGAAGCTGTGACTAGCCCAAGGTCACCCAGCTGGCATGTGTGGGAGTGTACAGGCTAATCTGAATTCCCCAGATAAGCCTCCACAGCTCAGGCGGCAGAGCTGGGAATCAAACCCTGTTCCTCCAGATTAGATACACGAGCTCTTAACCTCCTACGCCACTGCTGCTCTCTATCCCATAGCTCCCGTCTGACAAATCCCGGCTAATCAAATAACTCTGAAACTACAAAAAAATGTGGAATCCCAGCTGGAAAGTCAGATGTTCTATCTGCAGCGACTGCCACTACCTTCATAATTTTGCCACCCTGAGTTCATTAGCGATGCACTCCACCTCAGCAGGAAGCCCTTTCTGACTTCTTTTTATTGATGAAGGAAGAATTTCCTTCTTGTCTTCACATATAAACCGCCTAGGCGGATTCCCCCTTGCAATCTGAAGTTTCACGGCAGCTGCCAAAGAATAAAGGATATATCTCTGAAGAGATATTCCAAGGATGAGTAATGTAGTCCTTCGTATCAGAATGATTCCAGTTTTCTCAGCCTGGTCATTCTCAAGAAGACAGCCTGTTCCCATATGGGCTGGAGGGGGCTTCCACCCTTTTCATCCAGTGAGAAATACGGAAACTACCGGTTACTTTCCAGTCAAATTTCAAGACTTTGCTTTGGAAATTGCTAAAACTCCAATTACCACGAGGACTGAAAAATATACCTCTATACATGAAAATTATCCTTGCAGGCTCAATGCCGCCTCTTGAAATGGTATGAAATGGGGTTTCTGGGGGACGCTTGCAGAGGCCTCCCAAACCACTGACCAGTCTTTTTCTGCTATAGTACTGTAAACAGTCTGATGAGATTAAATTTAGAAACTCAGCTCAAGCCAAAAACATGTAGTTATAAACTCACTAGTCCTATTACCTCAGATCTTGGAAAGGTATCTGTTAGCACCTCTGTGACTAAAGTGTTGCTTTCTTGGCCAGGGGCGAAGATTCCATTCACTCATGTGGACAGCACGTGCCTAAATGAGTTTCCCTCAGTGCAGAGTTTTGCCAGAAACGGTTCATGCTGCAGAAGCAGATCATGTAGACTGCTCAGAGCTGTGGAGGCTTTTGTGCCAAATAAGCAATTGGAGGAGAGTAAAATCTTTGTACCTTACTTTGTTTTAGGTTTCTATCCCGCCCTACCCCAGCAAAACCTGTCTCATCATAGCACACGGCAATAATATCATGCAGTATAATAAAAATAATACAGTAAAATCCAATCTAAATAATTAAACCTATCCTAATTCAATTTAAAACAGTAATAACATATAACACCCAATATTACAACAAAGAATTTGCATCATAGGACGTCCCAGTGGTCTAGGACAAAAGGAGATGTCCCCCTAGGGCCGTGGTGGCGAACCTTTGGCACTCCAGATGTTGTGGACTACAATTCCCATCAGCCCCTGCCAGCATGGCCAATTGGCCATTTGTTGTAAATCTGTTGCTGTATCTATCTGGGTGAAATGGCACTCACAATAGCTGCCATGGGGAGAAAACATGTTTGAGGAACATTTCTGAAATGGCGGGCTATCACACCAGTTGGCAGCACAATTGGCCATGCTGGCAGGGGCTGATGGGAATTGTAGTCCATAACATCTGGAGTGCCAAAGATTCGCCACCACTGCCCTAGGGGGTCATCTCCTAAAATCTACTTAGCCTACTTAGAGGTGGAGATCTGTAGAATTAATTTAGAGTTTTGCAGAATTAGAAGATTAGCACAGGACACAGAGGAATGGTTCCAGAGCTATACATACTTAATACAATACAAGAAATGCCCATGTGCAGAAACGGATTTCTGTGGATGGATTCCTTTGCAGTATTCTGATGTGGACACACCACAAGGTGATAGACACACAGATCTCCTCATTGAATCCCAGCATCCAGCTATTGCATGTCAAGTGTGTGTGAGATATTCCTAAGGTTGTACAAGACCCGGAACTAGGTATGGAGACTTCAACATATAGGGACCGGGATTGCACATGGAATGAATCTAGTTATGGTCTTTTTCAGCTTCAGTGTAGCTCCAATTGGCCATTATGGCAGGGGCTGATGGGAATTGTAGTCCATAAACATCTGGAGCGCCATAGGTTGGCCACCCCTGTCTAAGCTATTTGAAAGGACCCATATCATTGCGTGTGTGTAAAGTGCTGTAAAGTTACAGCCGACTTATGGCGACCCCAGCAAAAGGTTTTCCAGGCAAGTGATGAAGCAGAGGTGGTTTGCCATTGCCTCTCTCTCCAGAGCCTTCCTTGGTGGTCTCCCTTCCAATTGCCGACTCAGTTTAGCTCCTGAGATCTGAAGAGATTAAGCTATAGCGTGCCCACTCCCACCATATCATTACTCCTTCCCCAAAGTTTATTATGCTAATGCTGAGATTTTAAATATTTTGAATGTAGATGCCCTTCATAATTTATTTTATACATTCATTCAAACATTTATTTCCCACCTTTCCTTGTAGTTCATGGGAGCTTACAATAATGGTTGTAACATTTTCAGTCTAAAACAAAAAAAGATCTCTCTCTCTCCCCTTAAAAGTTGCCTGTTGTTCTAGCCTTCTCAAAAGCCTGTTAAACAGGCTAGCCTGGTACTGCCTCTTGCAGATCTCCACGGGCGGGAGCAGGGGCTCACCTCTTTTTGGAGCCCGTTTCACAGAACCAGAGTCTTGACAGAACAGGCCCGGGCTCTGGTCAGTGCCAGACGGCGCCCCTAAGTAGTGGATTAGCCAACAGATGACTGCCTGGTAACTGCAATTGAAATAGAGAGACATATGAATAGAAGAGAATAATTTATGATGGTCAGAGACCAGCAAAATTACGGGGAAATGGTCCGTCAAATACGTGGGTCTCAGGTCTTAGTTGAATTGAACTTAGAAACAGACTAGCAGCTAATGTGGTTGTTTCAAAATGAGCAACGTATGTGTCCCATGGCTAGCTGCTGACAATAGTTAATTTGCCACATTCTGGACCAATTGTAGTTTCCAAGTAGTCTTCAAGGGCAGCTCCCTATAGAACATGTTGCAGTAATCTAACTGAAGTTATAGTAATATGGACCAATGTTGCCTGACTGGCTGAATTTAGGTAATGAGCTTGATGGACCAAGGGTCCGATTCAGTATAAGGCAGCTTCATGTGTTCATGTCTTTCCTCCCTGTATTCTGTATCTGCATGGGATGCTCTGCTATGCCAGTATCAGAAGACCTTGCGTGTGTGCCAAGTGCCATCAAGTCACAGTCAACTTACAGTGACTCCAGCGAGGGGCTTTCGAGGCAACTGTGAAGCAGAGGTGGTTTGCCATTGCCTTCCTTTGCAGTCTTCCTTGGTAGTCTCCCTTCCAGTTACCAACCTGAGATCTGATGAGATGGGGCTATAGTATACCATGATGTCTTCCCACCAGAGGGCCTTAGAGACCATGATAAGAGAGGCAGAGGCCTTCTCTATGACTCAGTCTTTTCAGGGTTTTGTGTGTTAACCTGTCGAGAGCTCCTGAACAGAATCACCTGAATCTCTTATCCAGTTTAGTGTCCTCATCCTAAATTAGATCATGGACAATTAATAATTTGATGTTGCACTCAAAGCAACAACTCTGGACTAGATGACTGAACTAACTTGATACGACCTGGAGATTCCTTACAACCTGCCATTGCTCAGTGAATGGCTGCTAAGATGGACCAGTGGAATACTTCTCGAGAAACAGAGTCCACTCTTTACATTACATTCAACTTTCACTGGTCTTGAACTATTTTTAACAAGAAGCCACAAGTCACATAATATGACCAGAAATGGGGAAAGTATTAATCATAGGTTAAAGCAGTCCGTTTTCTTAGATCATGGTTGCTACAACACTCTGATGTAAACTTGTTACATCCTGTTCATAGTTTTCAACTGAAATGCACTAAAGGTCAATGTAGGAGGCTGTTGAAATGATTAGAACATTTTGGTTCCTCTCCTTACTCAAAAGCCTATTTATTCCTCTTAATCTCTTGCTTCTCCAGGCCAGATGTAAACTGTCCTTTAAGATAATAAGAGACTCTTTGCATTCATTGGTATGCAAAGGGCTTTCATGAACCACTCCAACATACTGGGAGAGGCAGTAATCCAACCAAGTTTTGTTTGCAGGAAGGACGGATCCTCCCAGCCTCCAAGAAGGGCTATGCTGAGAATCATGAGCCTGCATTTACAAAAGCCCTGTGGAATGGTGACTATAGTCAATAGGGGATTTGGGCAAGATTGGGTGAAAGCGTTGGCTGGATCCAACCCTATGTACTTTGCCTACAGGTCTCCAGTCCAATCAAGCAATGAAAAAGATCTGTGCACTCTGAGATCCCTCTTAATTGAATGATTGAACTTAGGACCTTGCATCCAGTAGTTGGAAAAGAGACCTTGCCTACTACTTGGGTTGGTAGCAAATTTCTAAGGAGTCTGAGGGGATAACAAAGGAGGTAAATGTGGTGTTGCAGGTGAGTCTTATGGATACTGTGGACTGCCAAAAAGATAACTATGTGAAGGGTAACAGGTATATTTGGTATATATAATCCTGTCAAGCAAAGTTGCGGGCGGAAATGTGGATTGTGCGGCATGTCAAATTGGAACAGTTATCTGTCAAAAGCCCAGCCGTTTTACCTCAGAGGTTCATGATAACATAAGCAGAACTTTACTTAACCTGAGAGAGATATTTACATTATATACACAGTATCACATAATAATGGTTACATGCACAGCTCATGGTTTGTTACAGCATGGTTGTGTTACAATATCTTTTAGTCTAGTCAGAGCACATTTCTATATCATTTGGTTTACAACAGTATACAGAGCACAGAGCACATCTTTTCTCTTAGTTAGTCAGTCAGGCAGTCTCAGAGTGTGTGTGAGGGAACAGAACGCTACCAACGGATTTTAACTGTCACCTTTAGAATGTTCGTGCAGCTTCCCAGAATTCCCTGCTGCTCTTGCTGCTGCTGCATGCAAAGCAAGGCTGGACATTCCAGCAATATGTGGGTTCTAGCTTTTAACCTGAAGAATCTGAAAGTGAGAGAGTTCTGTTATCCAAATTCTGGGCTGGATCCAGATTAAATTTTCCACTAAACAGAAGGGAAGGGAAAAATTCCATTGATTCTTCCTTCCTACCTCATCTTTAGTTCATTCCTTGGGGTCCCCTATATCTAAAGAGGAGCTTTTTGCAGAAATTTGTGAGTTGCAATGAGACGGGGGGGAGAGGAAAGTTCCACTTTGGAAAATTTATTTTGGATCTAGCCCATCTATCTCTTCCTCTTGACATTCTTTTGGTGTTACATGTGTGTTAAATTGGAGAGACTTTATATGCATTCTTTGTTATGTTTCTCATCCCTTCTAAAGCGTCCGTCTGAAAGTGGTGGATGCTGAGATGGCATTTCTGCAGTTTACATTCCAACCTAATTCATTGTAAAAATAAATCTTGGTACGAGGAAGACTGTTCAAGGGACAGCTGAAAATGAGAATCTTAGCAAGAGCGTCCCGTCAGTAGGTTCAAAAATAGGATGAGTTGCAAACCGAGACCTATCAATTTGAAGTTCAGGTTTATAACTGAGCTCAGGGAACAGATGTTCCTGAGTGAAAAATGACACAGTTGCTTGTAACGCTCACCCACTCAGCCCTATCCAGTCATTATGTTCAAATTACAGAATCTGGGAGAACCAGGATCCATGTAGCCAGATGACATCAACCTCTGTGAACCTCTGTTGGGACGCCTGGAGTCATAAAAAGCCACTTTGCCAATGTAAGTGCTATATCATATTACCGTCAATTTTGTGTGTGTGTGTATCAGACAGAAAGAGAGTTATAAACACAGAAGATGGAAAGGCTGACCCAGTCAATAGAGGTGGTGGGAAATATTCCCAGCAAACGTTGTTCTTGCTTGATGCTATTGAACGTTTTGCTCTGTCTATTAGATCAAAACCTAAAAACACCAGGAGACAGCTTCAGATAACAGCCTTGATTGTTTCCCTCTTTAGAAATTTAAAAAAACTTCTTCTCCCATTAAAAAAGATTTCACAATCATGTGCTATAACCCTGCATACAGGCAAAGGAGTAAATTTAAATTTACATGAATAGCAATTCCATCAACCCCCAAGAAACCAACAACAATTGACATATAGATAAACATGCTATCAAAACCAGACATGGATGGTTCATAAAAACTGTGCCTTTAAAAAAGTAGGAAGAATTATGATTTAATATTTTTTTTCAACAGATGATCAATATCAGCAAGAGTAAGGTTAACTAAACAGACCTTATGAATGTTCATACAAATCAAATTATACAATACAATACAATACAATAATTTTTATAGGCAGTTAAGGGAGCTATAAAGTCCTATCTACGTATATATAATCAACTTATTCCATAATATTAAAATGGATCTACAGTTTTATACATATACATAAGCCTTTATTGGCATAGATCTACACTTTTTTGACTATCAAGAATTTTTCTCCAATTTGTTAACTCAGGATTCCCCAACGTTTTTGAATCAGTTGGCACCTTCGAAACTCTGACACAACGTGCAGCTACAACATGACTGACACAAAATGGCTGTCACAGCTTATCTTCAGTCTCAGAGCAACTGTGGTAGCAGTTGCTAGCAAAGCAACTTATTTCATACCTGCACAGCCAATCAAATCCTCAGTGGTCAGTCTAGTGCCTTTCTGGGCAATAGCTCTACCTGGCTCTTCCCACTTTCCAAAAAACACTTGGTAGGTGCCAGGAAAGGTGTTCTTGAGAACTCAGTTGGAACCTCCAGCATTAACTGTTCTTTGAAAACGATTATCCAATCATTTTTTAAATGATTTTCTAATTATTGTGATGCAAATGCCCTCCATTTAGAGCAATGGCCAATTGGCCCTCTTGTGATCTGTGACAAAATTCTGGGGAAAAGATTAGCTAGGGGACAGCAGTTTGTTTAACTTCTGCGATTTTGCTGATTTTCATTAAAAAAAACCTTACCCTGCAAACTTTAAACTGCTGGACAAGCCCATCACATATGGTTGAATAAGCTAACAAAGGCATGATTTCAATTAAAGCGAACTTACTTTTCAAATAAGCTTGGTATTCCACTGAAACAATATTGCTCAAAAGCACTCTCTGATGGCTGCCAAAGCAGTTGACATCTTGACATTTTTTTCCTAATCTGTTTCCCTTTCTCCTCCTAATGATTAATTAATACGCTACACGATTCTTTTTTGTGAAAGAGCTTTGATAGTAATAAATTATACAGAGAGAGGATGGAACATTTTAAAGGATTCAACGATGGAACTGAGGAGAACAAGAGACAACTGTTTCAACTGAGCACATAGCAAAACAACACAATACTACAATTATCACTTTCTCAGATAAAGATCAGAGAGATATCCCTCATAAGAAAGATCTTGAAAAGAATTTTTTTCTTAAAAAAGGGATACTGGACCCGATTTCCCTGAAGATTATCAGCACATTTTGGGCTTGTTACAATCTTGATTCTGTAAGCATAAAAATTTCTGCCTAGCATTACTTTTGGGGCTTTCCGCACTGACAGAGTTGTACTGGTTTCTATCTAGGTTCACCTCAGTGTATCCGCACTGCAACTGAGCTCAACGTTGTCTTGTCTCAGTTCCCCCCCCCTCTCAGAACTGCGACATCTGTGTCGCAGTTATGAACTGCACCTTTCTGCTGGACAAAGTCGATACCACTTTGAAGCTTCGAAGTGCGGACACATCGAAACGACACCTCATCCATTCAATCAATCAGGAGCTGTTTTTGTGGCATGCGCAGAATGGGAGAGTCGTGGCGGGCATTTAACTGTAAACTGTAAAAACTGTAAAAAAAAAGAACGCTCCCGTTTCCCATGGTAACACAAGCTCCAATCACGATCGAGGAGCAAAACAGGCACCAAGATGATCCAGCGCACTTAGCTCGGTTCCAGGGGGCCAAGTAAGTTGCTGTGTGGACAGCCTGGAATCACCCCCACTGAAGGGAACCGAGTCGACCTTAGCTCCTTTCTGTAGTGCGGAAAGCCCCTTTAAGTATTTTATATATATATATATTTTTCATTTTTTCCTGGAGCTGCCCATGTTTTTGGATATCAGGGGATTACCTTGGCTGCCCAGCTCTGAGGAAGACAGATTTTCTACAGGAATGGCTGCTTCTGCCATGAAGCCCCATGGACAAGAAAAGAAACCATAATTGTTGAACGATGCTGTGTCCCAGCATTTTTAAAGGGGAAGAAATCCAACTTTGAAGGGACATGATGTCTGTCTTTTAATTTTCCAGAGTTTGCAGGGGAAGGCAATGGCAAACCTCCTCTGCTTCTCACTTGACTTGCAAGTCCCTTGGTGAGGTTATCATAAATTGGATGTGACTTGACAGCACTTTACACTCACTTTGTATTAGTATTCATGTACTAGTATTCATGTATTAGTATTCATGCACTTTGTATTAGTATTCATGTAATTTATTCTTCTGTTTATTGGTGGCCAATTACGCACAATGTGCTTGCTGCATGATGGGGGCGAATGTCCGTTGCAGCAAGATTTCTTATACAGACCTATTTCCTGGAGCCCTGCTTTCACTTTCCATCCTCTCTGAGGCAAACAAAACCACTTTTTGCATGATTTTTAATTTGCTTTGCCCCCAAAGTGGGAAGATTTATCAGTGAGCACAGCTTTGCCCTGGAGATCTCCCCTCCGCCCATGGGCAGCTTTCCATCTCCCTCATATTATCACCATAACCCCTCACCTCCCCTTCCATGTTGTCAGCTGCTTCAAGTTAAAGAAAAGAAGTTCACTCACACTGACCTCTGAATTTCATGTTAATAGATCAATATCTCAAGCTTATAAGAACAGACAGTGCTTGGAAATAACAAGCCTCTCTGTTTTCTGGTGGCAGCGGCAGAAAGGGGTGGGGGAAGAGAATATCACCTGTAGCAGGGCTCTAGCACAATGCCCCCTTTTTTGCAGTGTGTGGTCCAAAGAATTGCTTTGTTCTTTCATTTGGGTGGGAATTATTTTTGGAACTGTAATATGCATAAAAGTGCAGTTCAAAGGCAAAGCCAGCAATTTTGACTACCGGGTGCAGTGAGATCTGTGCCTTTAAAAATAAAATTAAGTGCCTTTAAGATCTGTGCCTTTAAGAATTACTTGATGGGCACAGTTAAGCAAACCAGGCCTGGAGAGTTCTCTACAGAAAAGCTGCATGTCCAAGAGGGAGTGCCTCTTCACGTGTAAACAGAAAAATGCTCTGCAAGCTCATTGTGACTGAAGAGCCCATGAAGAGCCCTGAGGTAAGTATTCTATGCGTAATGGGCCAATATGAAAGGTAGCAAAGAACAAGGACGATTGAGTGACAGGAGCATCTTCCTTATGAGGAGAGGCTGCAGTGTTTGGGACTCTTTAGTTTGGAAGGAGACGTCTGAGGGGGGGGATATGATTGAAGTCTATAAAATTATGCATGAGGTAGAAAATGTCAACAGAGAGAAATTTTTCTCTCTTTCTCACAATACTAGAATCAGGGGGGCATACATTGAAAATGCTGGGGGGAAGAATTAGGACTAATAAAAGGAAACATTTCTTCATGCAACACGTGATTGGTGTTTGGAGGTGGTGATGGCCACTAACCTGGATAGCTTTAAAAAGGGCTTGGACAGATTTATGGAGGAGAAGTGGATCTATGGCTACCAATCTTGATCCTCCTTGATCTGAGATTGCAAATGCCTGAGCAGACCAGGTGCTTGGGAGCAGCAGCAGGTCATTGCTTTCACATCCTGAATGTGAGCTCCCAAAGGCATCTGGTGGGCCACTGTGAGTAACAGAGTGTTGGACTAGATGGACTCTGGTCTGATCCAGCAGACTCTTTCTTATGTTCTTATGAGTACCTATGCTAATGTTTCAATCCTCCCCGCCTGTTAAAGGTTGACTGTGGACAATCAAGTATGGTTTCTCTATGGATTCATTCATAACCAATGCTAATTTTGATATCAAACCACTGTATGAATCATTACAAGCAGAGGTGGGATCCAGCAGGTTCTCACAGGTTCCCGAGAGTAGGTTACTAATTATTTGTGTGTGCCGAGAGGGGGTTACTAATTGGTGATTTTGCCACGTGATTTTTGCCTTAGTTACGCCCCTCCTCTCAGCAGTAGTGCGCAGAACTTGAAGCAGTCTAGCAGGAGGTGCACCGGCGTGCGTGGCAGCCTGCGCCTGCGTGCATTCGTTTCCCGCCCAAGGACCGGCGCAGCGGCTGCATCCTTGCCACAGCCCCGCCCCTGTCATGCCCCGCCCAGCCCCATTGGTGCTACGCCACAGTTTGAATCCCACCACCATGGGATCCCACCACGGGATCCCACCACTGGTTACAAGACATAATCTTGTCAGGCTTTTTCAGAAAGAGGCCTTCGCACAAGATTCTATCATTTTTAGAGAACTTG